>NC_132791.1:40647045-40964318 GCF_048418805.1 Vulpes vulpes
CAGCAGGGACTCTACTGTATGTGTAAAAGGACCCAAGAAGTTTGGAGGGAATGATTTCAAGGGTCCTTCTGGCTCTAATATTTTAAGGAATTTTTCAATCAAAAATAGCCCTTAAATTTTTGAGAATAAAAAATTTCAAAACAGAAAAGAAAAAAATGTATAAAGTCACCATCATCCAAGGAACACTCTCGTAAGTCCATCGTAGATCTGTGCAATAGAAGGCATAGATATTACACACCGGAAATGCTCTGTGTAGAACATACAGCAACCATCTCTTTAAGCATAGCATCCATGCCTCTTTCCTCTTCATATCCTTAGGCCTGGAACGATGCCTGGAACATAAGAAATGTTTACTGAATTGAATTCTCAGTTTTAGAAATGAGGAGATACAGGCCCAATCTGGCTAGGAGGCCTTTCTGTCAGTTTCATCCATGGACTTTCAACAGGGCGATATTGCCCCCAAAGGGGTCAAAATTTGTTCTTGAAAGGTGAAAAAAGTCTTACTACATAAAAAACACAGACATACGTGAGTGTATAAAGAGTTATAGGGTATAGTGGGAGTATTAAGATTTCATGAAGAAAGGACAATTAGGGAAAAAAAACTCAAAAGGCAGATTCTATGGTAACAAAAATGAAAATAAGTAAAGAGGTTGAGAAACATAATTTCTAATAGAAATTCTGGAAAGGGAAGAAAATAAATGTCATAAAATCAGAGGAAAGATAGCACATTTTTAGACTGATCCCATTTGGGCCTCAAAAAACTTTAAAATGCTTCACATTCTGTTTACCGGCTCCTAGATGTTATAAAAATAATTTCTCAAGCTCCCCTTTTCCCCCTGAGTAGGAAGTTCCAATAATAGATAGTCTGATTTCATGGATGGTTATTAAAATGGTCTTATTTTGTTCTTATGATTCAGTCATTCATTTTAGAGCTTCATTTTCATATCTGTTCAAAGACATCTTCTTCCAAGCATGCATTGTCAGTTCCTTGGCAAACTCTCTCACTTCCTCCAGAGCAACCCAATTCTCCCTGTGATCTTCCAGCAGCACTGACCTTCTATTTTCATCTGACTTATGAGCTCCTCTCTCTTTTCAGGGTATGAGGGTCCCCTATGGAAGCCCACTTCCACCCTCCTTGGAAGGCTCAGTGTTTCTCTCCAATGCTGTTACCCCTACATTAGAAAGCAAGTGCAGGTAAGCAAGCTGGTGGCTAGCCAGGTGACCAGTAGGGTCTAATGTCACAGTTTCCTCAAATCTCTAGGCTCCTCTCATTTGGTATCACCGTGGAGAAGCCCTCCAGTCCTCTCTTGAGCAAGGAAGTAAGATGGGGGAGTACCTTTTGCTCACCAGCATTGTTCTTCCATAAAACAGAATTGCCTCTTCTCTGTCCCCTCTCTCCTCTCTCCTCCCCCTGCTCCATTCTGAAGTGGGGTGGCTTCTCCCAACTGCCCCAGTGAGAGATGGCAGGCCTCCACAAACGATCCTTCTCTTGTCATCCAACGTGAGCTTTTCATTCTCGGTGCTTTCTTTATTCTGAACTGTGAGCTTTATTTGCTAAATCAAGCGCTGGACTCTTGAGGTCGTACTGTTAAACCAGCTGCCCTTGAGCTTGGGGGTTATACCAAGCATTTGGTACAACCAATGTTAAGGCAAATAGAATTTTCCTCTTTCTCCAGGTGAAGAAAGTGTGTCTTTGAAGTCAAACTTCTCTTAGGCATGTACCAAATAAGTTGTCTAGCTACTAACAGAATCCAGACAAGTAGGATTCTCAGTTCCAAGCTTTTAACCAATAAATTTTTAGAAAGTGAAGGTGAATTAAATTAACTTGATTGGAAGCCTGCTTAATAGATATCTTTTGAGACACCTAGCACGTGGCCCGCCAAAAAAAAAAAAAGATACTTAACATTGGGACTTAGGAAAACATTAATAATTTATTTCAGCCATTTTGCTTTTTTTTTTTTTTTTAACCTGAATACATTAGATCTTATTTTGTCAACCTGATCCAAGATAAGTGGTCCATATGGAAGGTTCAATAATGAAAAATAACATGGCAGTGCCCAGGTATTTGGGATGAAAACACTTCATCTATTGTTGTTTTTTCCCCCCATAATTGTTATGTGAAGAAGCAAAAAGAAGGTAAGAGACTGCCTAAATACTAGGAATAATTCCAAAATAGCCTAGCTAACATTTTGGGCCACCATAACTGAATCAGAGCACTGCATCATTTCTGGTTGATAGATGAAAAATCTGTTGTAAGGCTGGCCAAGAATTCTGGACTTTGTGCCATGTCTGATTCATCTGTGTCACCAGGGCCTGAATCACAGCTGTGTGACCTCAGCCAATTGATGAAAAACAGAAGAGAGGAACGAGGAAAAGATTTGGCGCAGATTTGTCTTAGAAGGTTGGTATGCTTTATTTCTTACCTACAAATCCTTGTAATCCCATCTGTATGTTTATAGTTTCTAAAATTCATTATTAATCTCACAGATGTTTATATGGCAAACATTGTAGATATTCTTGTCCATTCCCTACAAAATATCAGTTTCTTGGGATATAACTTTAGTTTTCTACTGCCCCTAGCTCATCTACAAGCAGGCTTCAGTTGACCCTAGGGATAATTCACTGATCTTCTTCTTAGGGCTAGGGGTGAGTCTCAGTAGCTACCTGACCAGGTCACTAAAAACACATACCTATCTTTCTGTCGTACCTCTTAACAATAGCATTGGATGTCCTCTGTCCACAGGCTTCTCCTTACTTGTATAGAGATTTCAAAGCATCCCCAGACTCTCTCAGGTACCTTTCATTAAAATCCACATGGGAGTAATCTAGTGTGTTGGGGTTTTAGTTATCAGGAAAACTGCCTTCTCTGAGAAAGGCATTCTGGAACCAGCATTCCTTCCTCCTGAGTGAGCCGAGATAGTGCGAAAGTCAGAGGTCAAGGTCTATGTGTCTAGCATAGGGGGCCTCAAAAGAGCACTGAGGTCCCTTTAAATTCTAAGGCAGCAGACAGCAGAGATGCTGGGAATGCCAAGTTCTTAAACATGCCCAGTGAATTACACCAAATTCAAATTCCTGTTGGCAAAGTGCTACAGCTAGCCTATGCAGAGACTTTAGAGACATTCCTTAGCAAACCCTTCTAATTTGGAAAGCTATGAAGTTAAATTACTGTCTGGGAAGAAGCACTAGTTCAGTGAAAATAAAATCTTTGAAGGAGAGTAGGGTAAGGAAGGAGGGAAGGATACAAAGGACTTTGCTCTTTCCCATGCACAAAGCATCCATGCAGTATGCCTGGCAGTTCAAGCAATTGTTTGAAATAATTAAATAAGGAGGCCTAGCCATCAAATAGGTAGAAAACAGTAATGGCACAGAAGCTTCAACCTTGAGTTTCAGAACCTCTTTAATTCATCTCAGTTGTCTCATTCAGGAAATAGAACTACAATTGGCCACTAAGACTTTAGAGACTGTAGTGCCCACTGCCTGTCTTTGGCACCAGAGCTTGAGCAGACAGGGTCTCCTCCCTATCCTCAGTCCTACAGAGGAGATTCCTACCTCCCATCATCCATAGTTACTGGAGGCATAGGGCATCCATAGGCACCCTACACCATGCTTGAGCCCCACCAGCAAAAAATTCTTTTAGAGCCACCATTATAACCAGCCACTTGTATTACATACAAATCTAAGGCATAATAATGCAAGAAGAATTGATCAATTGAATTCTTCAGAAAACTTTTCCTTATTCCACGAATGCTCTTTGAAGGTCTCCTACATATGTGCAGTACTGTCCTAGGACTTTGAGAGGCATTAGTGAACAAAACAAAAATCCCTACCTTCAGAGGGCTTACATCCTAGCTGTAAAGAATCTAAACCTCATATCCCTCCGCAAGTGCTTTGAGTTTTGATACAATATTTATTTTATTTAAAAACAGAGTCTAAGGGTGCCTAGGTGGCTTAGTTGGTTAAGCATCTGCCTTTGGCCCAGGTCATGATCCTGGGGTCCTGGGATCAAGTCCCGCATGGGGTTCCCTGCTCTGTGGGGAGATTGCTTCTCCCTCTCCCTCTGTTCCTCCCTACCCAGTTCGTACTTGCTCTCTCTCTCTCTCTCAAATAAATAAAGTCTTTAAAAAAAATAAATATATAAAAACAGTTTAATATCAGAATTTTTAAAGGAAAAAGAGTGAACAGAATGAAAGTAAAGGGAATAGCAGAGGAAAGTAAAAAGTATTACATATAATCAAACTTTTTGTAATCCCAATCTTTTGCAAATTAAATTTTAGGAATAGAAGACAATGGGGTGAAGTCGTGATGTTTTTAGTTTCATTCTTCATCACTCATGTGTCTAGACTGAACAACTACAAATAGAGAACATACTGCATTTTAATTCACTATCACATCGATATGTCTCATTCAACTTTTAAGAAATATTTCCAAATTTATGTTTCTTTCATCCTAATTTCTAATAATTAATCCACTTATTAAGTATCCTCTACATTTAAGACACTATGCTAGGTGATTTGCATAGCAGTTCATCTACATGTTAAATCTGAATGTGGTTATTATCCCCATTCACAGATGAAAAAAGAGATACTCAGAGTTTAAATGACTCGCTCAAGATCACCATGCTAGTAAGCGGATCTAATTCTTTACTTCTCTAAGCCTGTGGGTCCTCATCTATAAATAAAGGGTAATAATAACTACTTTGTAGAAATGCTCTAAAAGTTACAAATAATAGATGAAAAGTTGCACTGGTGGTGCCTGGCACATGAAAGGCTGTCCAATAGCTGAGAGCTATTATATCGTACATCCCATGTGTCAACAGAGGATAACTTGTACCCCAAAAATGTAGGGACAACTGTATCAAAACTCCATTATCTGTCCTGCTGATAACCCACTGTCCTCCCCAATATTTTCAAAAGTAACCAGGGTTTGATATTCTGCTCTGTGATTTCCTGATCCCAGTAAACTTGTTTTGTCCACTCTATAGCTTATAGTTGTTCCATGGTTGGAACAGCATAAACTCGAATTTTAGACATGTCTGTTCCTTAAGTCCCTTTAGCCATTCCAGCCAATATGGCTCCAGTGCTCAAACCATGTTCATTTTCTACACCAGGCAGGAAGAGCTCTCCGTCTGCCCCCTCCCCACTGTCACCTCAAAGCTTCAGCCTAAGCCCCAGGCAGGTCATCAAGGCACTTTCTTAAGGCAAACAATTTCTTTGTTAAGAATGTCCTTGGTACCAGCCAATCAAATAAGTTTTCACCCAATTACCTATTATTTGCTAAAGTGGCCAGAGGGCCCACTCACCCATTTATACACAAGCGAGTGCACCTGTGGCCTTGGGCATTGGCGTTACTGTGTGAATAAGAGTGGACAAGTCATTCTGGCATTTACCCTCCCAACTGTAAAATAATAAAGTCTGGACTAGATGGTCAGCAAATCTCTTTTTGCTCAGTAATTTTATTCTGCTCCGAGCTCTCAGATAATTTCCTCTCATAAATTTCGGCATACAGGGTAGAGTTTGCAGTGGAACTTGAGAATATTTCATAACCAATCATACGTGAAAGATACTTTATGTGTAAGGAAAAATCATCAATGTTGTTTTTGCTGGTTCACCAAAAATGAACTGAAAGCCACAAACTCTCCTTTAGCACTTCCAGTCAGGGCGGACCGTATGACCACATTAATAAAAACAGGAGCAAAGGAGATACGGTGTTTTGGAAATGATGGTAAAGGGCAGAAATGTAATTGTTAAGGGTAAAATGTGTTACAATAATATTGATGAGACCAGGAAATGTTTTCCTATCTAGCCACTGAAACTCAGGGAGATAACTGTTTTGTTATGCTGGAGCATTTGGCAGAGCCTGCTGCTCCTGCAGCGATATATTTTTCTGGTTAAAAAAGAAATACATGCTCATTGTAAGGAAACTGGAATCTTCAAAAGAATAAAAAAGAAACTATGAATTGCACATTATATGACCAGCTAGAAGTAATCATTGTAAACGTTTTGGTTTCTTTCTGTTGGGCTTGATTGGAACCATGGTAGATGCATGTCATTATTTTTGGCTTATTTTTCTTCGTGTGGGTGGCAATTATATCTTTCACATCAACCTAGCATTGTTTTATGAAGTGTTGAGTCATGACTCAGGTCATATTAACCAGAATCAGGGTGGATTAATGATTTGGTTCACAGAATTAGAATTCTGACTTTATTTTCAGATGAAATAGTAACATTGAGTGCTTGCTTTCAGAAACTCGCAGGGAGACTAAGAACCCCCTTAATATTTGAAGATGGTTTTCATTTGTAGTAGCCATATCTCTTAGTTGCATGTCAGAGGCACTTGCCACAATATACTTGAGCAACTACTACATAGCAGGCCCCAAGAAGAGCTCATTTTTGAGTGGGAGGCAGACACAATGAGGCTCAGAAACAAAGCAGCTGGGGTACTACTGTGCCATGGGGAGCTCAGGTTCAAACCCAGGCTCTTACACCTTGCTGGTTAGGTGGCCGTACACATGTTTTCCTTTATGGAACTTGTGCTGCTTCTTTTTTTTTTTTTTTTTAAGATTTATTTATGTATTTGAGAGAGGGAGAGAGAGAGAGCATGAGCAGTGGAAGGGGCTGAGGGAGAGGGAAAAGCAGACTCCCTACTGAGCAAGGAGCCCCTAGATGGGGCTCAGTTTCAGGACCCTCAAATCATGACCTGAGCCTAAAGTAGACCCCTAGCCGACTGAGCCACCCAGGCACCCCTGGACTTCAGTTTCTTAATATATAGTATTTTACTTCCCACGTTACTGGGATTCTATGGAAATTAAATGATAGAATGCATGTCACTTGGCCCAGACTATAATTTTAAGGGAAAAATAAATATTAGCTGTGTACTCTTATTGTTATTATTATTACCACCAGTTTTCAACAAGTTCCAATAAGTGTCTCAGTAAAATATAATCAGGAAAGACTTTCATTTTTCTCTGGTCACAACCTTTCACCTCTCTTCTTGTTCTCTTAGCAATCTCTTGAGTGAAGGCTATACCTTTCTTGGCGCTTCAGATTCTTAAAATGCAATGCTATTTAATACTTCCATCTCAGTTCCTGACCACCTTTTCTCATCCTCTTACTTACCTCCCCAACTGTCCTCTCCCCCAGCAGCCTTGAACTGGGGATCTGACTTCATAGAGTGAGGGTAGGTGGTATGGCCCTGACTCTTGCCTGTGTGCCCTTCAGGACACAGCAATTCTGAACGAGACAGGTGTTTATTACTGTCTCATTTCTTTACCAGCTGCTTCCATTGATCTGTCCCTGTTGGCTGTTGCTTCTCTGCGTGGTCATGACTGTACTGCATGCAACGTCAGCTCCCTCTGAGATGCTGGTTTGAGTTCTCTGAGTGGAGTCACATGAGGGCTTCTCTCACAGCACAGTTATCTGACATGGTGTTCTGGGCAGTGTATTGGTCTTCTAGGGCTGCCATAACAAAGTATTGCAGGCTGGGTGGCTTAACCAGCAGGAACTTTTCCAGAAGCTATAAGTCTGAGATCAAAGTCTCAGCAGGGTTGATTCCTGGGTTTGTGGTTGCATCACCCCGATGATCTTTGTCTTCATTGTCCACATGACATTCTTCCTGTGTGGATGTGTTTCAGTGTTCAAATTTCCCCTTTTATAAGAACACTAGTCATATTGGATTAGGGCCCATCCTAGTGACCTCATCTTAACTAATTACACCTGCAACAACCCTATTTCCTAATAAAGTTGCATTCCAAATAAAATACTGGGAGTCAGGACATCAACATTTCAATTTGGGGGAAACAGATCAACCCGCAACAGTCACTATTAACAATTCTCCTGCCAATCAGCCCCCGTCCAAGCTCTTGCTTCTGCAGGAGTGCATGGGATGACCACCATGTTATCACACATATTTATTTAGTACCTATAATTCAGTACCTAGGCTCTGTGACTCCCAGTCCTCTCAATTCAAGGGGGCACCTTATGTGCACCTAGCTTGAGCTCCCCAGCCTTGTGATTGTCAGTGACTGAGCCTGTCATGTCCCCCAGCAGCTATTCCTTTTTTTTCTTTTTTTTAAGATTTTATTAATTTATTTGTGAGAGACACAGAGAGAGGCAGAAACACAGGCAGAGGGAAAAGCAGGTTCCCTTGCGGAGAGGCTGATGCAGGACTCGATTCCAGGACCTCAGGATCATGACCTGAGCCAAAGGCAGACGCTCAACCACTGAGCCACCCAGGTGCCCCCTCCATCCCGTGGCATCGATTCTGACAAGAAGTCTACCTAAGTCCCCAAACTTTGTCTAACCTTTCATCTTTATTAACTCCTTTGTCTATATCTTGTTGCCCCCAAATGATTGTCATTAAGTAAATATTTTGCTGCCCTCCTCCCTAGATCTTGTGTGTGGAAAGCTGGAGAAGTACTTGGAGAGAAATAAAGGCAACCAGGAATCTGAGTGATGCTTTGGTTAATCTACCCGAAGGCAGATGCAGGTTTTCCTCTGCCCTGATTTCCCAGCACAATACATGGACTTATAAGATGCATTCTTTGTAGACCCTAACATGTCTGGACATAAGAATTATATATTTTCAACTCAAAAAAGGGTAGAGAAAAACAAACCTGTGGAAGCTCATTCTTTTTCTCAGCTCTTAGCAGAAGTGATATAATCTTGGCCAATTTCACCATTTCTCCCAAGCAGTGGTTCCAACATATATTCCCTGGATCTCTCGAGAGCATCAGCATCATCTGGGGTCTTACTAGAAATGCAAATGCTTAGGCCCCACTCCAAGCCTACAGAGTCAGAAGCTCGGGTGGGGTCCAGCCAGCTGTGTGTTAATAAACTCACAGGGGATTCTGATGCACGCTCAAAATTGAGAAGCACCACACTGAAGTGGTAGTTCTTACCCATGGCTGCCTCTTAGAACATCTGGAGCTCTGAATAAAACAACTGTCTGGGCCCTAACCTCTATCAGCTAGATCATTATATCCAGGGTGGGTTCCAAGCAAGGGGAGTTTTGAGAAGTTCCTTCAGTCATTCTAATGGACAATCAGAATGAGAACCACTGCTTCAAATCAACAGACCCAACCCTGCTTTAAAGAGCTCTTCTTGGGCCGCGGTCACATAGAAATAAGCCCAGTGTCCAGGGCTTCGGGTCCCCACCCTAATTCACCTGGAGCAACTGAACATTTATCTGTTTTCCACACTTGGCTTTTAGTGTAATGTTTTATTTGAACAAAGGTTTCTGTGGCTAAAAAGTACAAACATTAATCCTCTGAAGGATAATAAATTGTAAAAGCCAAGAGCCCCTTATTTCCTTCTAATTCCATTTTATGGAGAAGGTGAGACAGTAAAATAAATATATCTGGAGCTTATCAGGAAAGAATACCAGCAGGAGGCTCCTCGTGAGGTTATAGGAAATCTGAGGTTTTGGAACGGACTGAATAGCATGGAAACATTTGTGTGGGAAGTTCAGGAATGTGGTGTGCTGTTCCAACTGCTCAATGCTCCACTAATCTGATCCTCTAAAACTCCATGCTTGTAGGAACATAAATTATACTATCACAGATTAAAAACATGTTCACCTTTTGAAAAATAATTCATGGTATGAGAGTACGAAGTAGACTTTTTTTTTCCCCCTGATTTGGGTTAGCCAGCATCAAATCTATGAGCAAAAGATTAAATACAAAATACAGAGATGCTTAAAATAACAAGACAGACAAAGAGGGGTTATCTCTGCATACAGGGCCCACAATGAATTTTTTTTTCACAATGGAGTTTTTTAATGGCAAATGAAATGCTGTGACTGAAACTGTTGGAGAATTTTAGGATCTCTCTTTTAAACATATTTATTTTAATTGAGGTAGTTTGGGTCCATAGAGAAGCAAGAAATCTAAAGGGTGGATTCCTCAGGGCGCATGGGTGGCTCAGTAGGCCTAACGTCTGCCATCGGCTCAGGTCATGATCCTAGGGCCCTGGGATGGAGCACCACATCCTGACTCTGTGCTCAGCAGGGAGTCTGCTTGTCCCTTTGCTCCACCACCCCCCCCACACTTGTGCTCTCTCTCCTTCTCAAATAAATAAATAAAAGGTAGATAACTTTGTTAATCAAGGTAGATAGATAATTTAGGGGACGCTTGGATGGCTCAGTGGTTGAGCATCAGCCTTTGGCTCAGGTTGTGATCTCAGGGTCCTGGGATTGAGGCCCGCATCAGGCTCCCTGCAGGAGCCTGTTTCTCCCACTCCCTATGTTTGTGCTTCTCTCTGTGTGTCTCTCATAAGCAAATAAATAAAATCTTTTTAAAAATAGGTATTTTAGAAGGCAATTTGACTATCTCTCCCACCTTCTCTCTCTCTCTCTCTCTCTCTTTCTCTCTCTCTCTCTCTCTCTCTCTCTCACACACACACACACACACACACCAAAAGATTTTGCCAACATTTATGATTAAGAGCTTTCAAAAATCCTCTAGGTCCCAGGAATAGGAAGCCTTACTAAGGATAAAGTCTAACATGTTACATGCTGCTTCTGTGCTGCTGATGGACATGGGTTCTGAGTAAGTACAAAAACAATGAAAAATAGATGAATCTGAAGAGTATGAAAACAAAAGCCTGATGAGTGTCATAACTGTCAATTGAGCAGATGGAGAGAAAAATGAACCTTCAGGGTGCGGAGGCAGAGGTGGCTGTCAAAGGTGGTGAAAACAGGAAACTCTAGTTGGTGGGTGCGTAGTGAGAATTATAATAATAACAGTGATCATCACAGACACCTCCTTCCTCCTCTGCCCACCCCGCAATTGTATAAATAAGGAACTAGAGTATGTCAAACACTCCATAATACACTATAAAATCACATTGTCCCTCTAGCTCTCCTTACAAGCACCCAGGCTCTGGAAACTTAACAAAGAGCCAGCAGTTTCCCTGGCAGAGAGGAGAGTTAAAGTGAGACTTTTCCTTTATCGGAAGTGAGAAGTCAGGACCGCCAGACAAAACAGAAAAAGCACATTTACTTCTTTCATCCTAAATCTTTGATATTGGAAGATCAGAAATATCATGGCTAGATCTAAGGGCTTATTGTCATGGCTTTTAAACTCCTTAACGTTGGAGACTTCACATTCCATGTTTCCAACACCCCACTGCAAGCACAGGATAGTTAGTTGGAGGAGGAAAGTAAACATACTTCGAATTCTGTTGATTCTGAGAATTACTAGTAGGGCATCAATAAAAAGTCCCGATGACCCCATTTTTTTTAAGTGAAGTTTTAGATCACACATAACCTATGTATATTTTAAGTATAACTTCCTACAATATCTTCAAACACTACTGTTTATATATTAATTCTTGTGGTTAAGCCACAATTCATAAAACAGATTAAATTAGAACCACACTGGCCAATACAGGGACACAGAAGATCAAGTTGCTCAGGCTGCTGGGTCACCCTCCCTTCACCCCACACAGTGACCCTGAGCATCCTCCACGAGGCATTGGAAGTTAGTAACACACTTTGAAAATTATTATTCTAATCTATATATGCTGTATGTTATGAATGTGTATGAAATATATTTGTAAAATTAGTACCAATGACAGATAGTTTACTAATAGTAACTATTCACTATGTAAAGCAGTTAATATATCCAAGGCCCTTGGTTTTCACCCTGTTTTCATTTTGAGCAGACATTTTTTCTCGTTTTTTGTTTTTTGTTTAATTAGAATCTTCATTTATTTTTATTTTTTGTAGTTGTGGTGTAACTTGCAACAGTAAGGTGCACAAATCTTAACTATACGATGCTCCATTACTTTTATCTACACACCCGTGTAATTCCCACCTAGATTAACAGAGAGGACATTTCAGCATCCCCTAATGCTGCTCCTCCCTGCAAGTCAATACCATCTCCAAAAGGCAACCAACCATTCTTGTGACCTCTAAAACAGATCTATTTTTGTCTATTTTTGAATCTTGCATAACCCTAATCATATAGTATAAAGCTTTGGTGATCAGCTTCTTTCACTCCACCATGTGAGAGTCATCCATGTGCCTATCTGTGATATTGGTTCATGAATATGACCTTGACTTCTATTTTCTAAGATCAAACCTGATGTGACATATATATACCTTTTCCCTACCACCCCTCTTCTCAGCCTGGAAGCTCATTAGGATTTAGAGGTGAAAAGGATGTTTAGGACTTTACATTTATCTAGCCCAGTAATACTAAGAAACTGGACAAAGCTCGTACCCCTTGTTCTGGGGGGATCTAGGAATGAAGATGTCTCAACTTCCTGTCCAGTAGCCTCTCCATGACCTCATGCTCCTATCTCTGTTTCTCTTCTCTCATTCCTTGCCCCCACCTGGTTTTTGACAAGCAACAGGAAAGCTGTCTTCCTTATTAGTAATCCCCAAGGAATGTGGCTTAAATTGCCTTTCACTTCGTCACCATTGATCAGATCGCCTCTATGGGCTCTTTCCTTTTCTCTTCCAAATTTGTACTCATCTTTAATATCCTTAAAAAGCTGCCACTCCCTGTTCTTTTTGTTCCAAATTCCTACAGCCTGCTTTTCACCCTACATTTCTCTAGTCCTTGGTATGTCGAAGTCTCCCTTCCAGTGCATCACACTATGAAAATTGCCATCACCATGATGATCACTTATACTTCCCCAGGTCTCTTTTCCAGTCCATCTTTCTTGCTACCTGTTCTCAGATTTCTGAGACTTTTCATTTCCATCTCTAGGAATATTGTTCTGTCTAGCCTTCCAAACTTTCCCATCTTATTGTAGCTTTATTGTTTTTCTCTGGATATATGTTCTCTATTTGTATCCCCTGCTGCTTGGTTCTTCCTTCACATCATCTAATTTCTTGGAATGGTAAAATTATGAACACATCTGACAGCATCAACAACTCAGGGTGAGTTCTCACAAATAAGCATTAATATTATAATGGCAAACATTTATATACATTTATAAGCATGATTCTAAGCACGATTTTACACATATTAATGACATATTATCCCAATGACCCTCTACACTATGTACTGTCATTAAGAATCCTGTTTTACAGATGAGAAAACTGAAGCAAAAAGAACTAACTCACTAAGATCCTAGAGCTGAATTCAAATTAGGATTTGAATTTAGCAGGTCAGGCTCTAGAGTTTTTTTTATTTTAAATGCCTCCCAATGATGAAGACAGTACAGGTACAGGTACAGAATGTGGGCAAAAATATAAAGAAGTTAATTTAGAATAAATTTAGAAGACAATTTCGGGTAAGTCTGGGATAAATTTTCAAGAAAAATTTAGAGAGATGTCCAAGATGGTCAATAATACAGCAGATAAGGGAATTTAGTGTGACAAAGCCACCTGGAAAGAAGGACATAACAGATGCATAAAGTGGAGAAGATTTCATAGGGCTCAGAAATAGCTGCCTTCAGGGGCCCTGGGTGGCTCAGCCAGTTAAGTGTCTGACTTTTGGTTCAAGTCATGGTCTCAGTCAGGGTCATGAGATCAAGTTCTGCATGGGGTTCTGTGCTAGGCATGGAGCCTGTTTAGGATTCTCTCTCTCCTTCTCCCTCTGCCCCCCTCCCTCCTCTTTCTTTAAAAGAAAAAGAAGAAAGAAGGAAAGAAAAAAAGAGAAAGAAAGAAGAAAGAAAGAAAGAAAGAAAGAAAGAAAGAAAGAAGAAAAGAAAGAAAGCGAGCTGACTTCATATATAGAATAAAGGAAATTGAGCTTTCAACCTGTGTCCTAAGGACAAATTGCTGATGGGACTCAACTGGAAAAAAGGAATAATAATGTTTGGATTAGTCCAGAACAATTATTTTGAGCAAGTTGGTTCTTACAGACTACATAATGACAGCCTTATAAAAAAAAAAAAAAAAAAGAAAAAGCTAGTTCCTTGCTTTCTGTAACACATCAAATTAGATTAAATAAATGGACAAAATAATTGATTTGGCAGAAATTAAACCACATGTGATTTTTCAAGAACATAGACAGTATTTAGTTATTTCTGTATCATCAATGGTGACTAGAACATTTTCTATGTCAGATTTGCTGTGTTCATATGGAATTTATAGTAAGATTAAAATACTGATGGTTGCAACCTATTTGGACAATAATAAGTACCCAATGTTTATTTAATCTTTACTATGTGTTAGGCCCAATTGTAGGTGCTTTATGTTATTCAGTCTCAAAAAAACCCTTGAATGGAAGGTGCTATTCCCATTTTTAAATATGGAAATTGAGATTCAGAGTGGTCACAGAACAGGCTCATGGTGGCACAGTTAAGTGGTGAGGCCAAGGCTCAAACTCACTCTGTATACCTCCAAAACTGAGTATTATCCACTGAGAGAGAGAGAGAGAGAGAGAGCGAGAACTGAAATTTGTGTCTATATATAGAAGCAATACTATTTAACTAATACCAAGGAAATGACAATTCAGGGCTAAGAAATGTTTCATTTGTGATTCTCAGAGAATAATCCCACTTTCTCACACACACAAACCTTCTATTGTGGGGCTTGAATCTCATTTTATCCTCACAATCATGAGACGTAGAAGAGATTTTGGTGCATAAACCAGCTTATTGGGAAGGATTCGTATTTCACAACTCACAGCAAGACAGTAACAGCAGGTCTCTGCAACAGAACCCAGATCCAGTTTCATTTCAGGGCTGGCTCTTCAGCTTCATTTCAGCTGACTCCCCTTCTCATGACATGCCTCCAATATTTACTCATCTCTGTGTGCCTGACCCCCAAAAAGGTCCATAGAAAATATAAATTGAAGGAAGACAAGCTATCCTACCTGAATAGGCTGACGCATTACAAAAAAGTAGATGAGTTTCACCACCTAATAATGCCATCATTTTATTATTGTAGTGAGAATGCCATGCAGAATGACAATACTTTCCAAATGTCGGCTTTGGGACATAAATGAACACAAGTTGCTACATTTGAAGCTGGTTCATTGTGCCCCTCTTAAAAACATCAAGCTTTTTTACGCAGTGGCATGAGCAAGTTCTACTCAAATTCTCGAGGCTTACTTTTTATCTTAGATAACACATTCTTTTTTGCAGTAAAGAAAGAAAAAACTGGCATGTGAACTCTGCCTTGCCATCAATTATAAGATGCATCACATTTGAGTAACGGGAGGAATGTGAAAAAAGTTTCATCTTAGCTATATAAAATACAGTGTGTGTGTGTGTGTGTGTGTGTGTGTGTGTTCAAAGAGTTAAACTGCAGATTGCATCAAGTTTAAGAGTGGAAAGTTTGAACTAAATTTCCCTAAAGAAAGTTTAAAAGCATTCTCCGTTCAACCAAGTAAAATTCTTTCAACAGTACAATGAAAATGTTCTGAAGTAGAGAACTATGTACGCTTCTCTAGTTAGTATATTTTTAAACTTATGAATGTTGTTTTAATAATGTGTGTGCGTTCACAGATTCCTTCGATGGGCTAATGTATATTGCAAGTACAAGTAAATATTTCTATTACATCACTTGAAAAAGTAAAATGTATTTTTGTTTATAACCAGATAAATACACTTGCAGATGTTTTCCTGTAAAGAGAAGTGATATCTAGTGAATTTCAGGAACTTTATTGGAATGACAAAGTTCAAACTGCTGCCAAAGCCAACACATGAGGTTTATATATACAGAGAGAAGAACAGATTTCACTGTGCTGATGAGATTTTTATTTCTTGGTTCCCGTTTTCCATTACTGCTTGGTCAATAGCCATGAAGGATTCAGGGTGGTTTTGCTCAATAAAGGTCTCAAGTCTCATATCCTTCTCTTCTAACTTTATTCAACACCAAGCACAAATCTTAACACAGATTAAATAACTGAGAGAACCTCGGAAGTCACTAGAGAACTGTACTAAGATCTTGCATATTTGAAGAAAATCTAATATGTAAGCTATCTTTGGAGCAATGACTTTAAGGTTTAATAATATCATGACTCAAGTATAACTAATCAGTCATGACACAGTGAATTCAGAGTTTCAGACACTTTCAGTATTGCGGTAATTGATCGGATCGAACACATCGATCCAATTCAGGATGTGTTTTTCTGTTGGAAGTGAAGATTAATGATACATCAGCAGTTATTTGACTACAATGGCTTACCATTTGCAAATGGAGAACTCATTTATTATGGACAGTTGAAGTGGGTGTAAAAGGAAAAGAGCTCTCAGTCCAATAGCTCATAGTAAATGACAATACATTCAAATGTTAAAAGTTTTCTAACATTCTAGTTTGGCTTTTCATTAATTTCTTTTATTTTAAATTTCACTTGCAAATGTTCTTGCTATGCAGAACAGAATACAGAGATGGCTAAGGTTGCTATTCTTACTGCAATTTCAGATTTGAAAGGTAGGGCCTCTTTGAAGATACACTTGAAAAGGTGTATCTTAACTCTTAAATTTCAGACGACTTGATTGCAAAATGGAGCATTGATTTTCTGTACCACTAAGTACAAAAAAATACTGGCAATCAAGCAATGATGCATCATCAATTTTATGACACGTTCCAGTTTCAGAGAAGTTAAAATGACAAAATATGGATGACTTAAAATTGATAAAATATGGTAGTTTCCATGATGAAATGTAGCCATGTCATCTCAGGACATTCAAAGAAGACCACATATTATGCTTCAGAGAAAATCTGGGAAGGTAATGACTTTAAGAGATATAATGGAGCACCTCCATCACTCTGGATGCTTTGGAATTATACAATGGAAAATAGATCCCTAATTCTGTACCCCAGAAATTCAAGGGATCTCAGCTACCTACCTTCTCCCCACCTGTCAATGCAAACTCCAAAGCAAAGGAAATAGTCACAGCTTGCAAGTTAGCTATTTGAATGTTCCTTGCCAGTTTTGCACAGAGACGGTTCAAGAAAGAATTCTAATGCTCATTTAAACAAATTGTACTGTAATGGGGTATCTGGGGGCAAAGAATGGCTGAAGTCTTAAAAAATCCATGACCCACAGGCTCTTGTATTGTGATACAGTGTGGAATGCTTATCCCTCCAAGGCAAGTGAATGCCCCACATTGCCCGTCTCCACCAACCCCATCTTTCTAAAACAATTTTATTTATCTGTTTGTTTACTCATTTATTTTATTTGAAAGATAAAATGGGTGGGGGGAGGGGGAAAGGGACAGGAGAATCTCAAGCAGACTCCACGCCAATTGCGGGACCTCACGTGGGGCTGGATCCCATGACCCTGAGATCATGACCTGAGCTGAAATCAACAGTCAGATGCTTAACTGAGCCACCCAGGTGCCCCACTAAACCCATTTTATTTCATTGAGCCACATTATGACACATGAGTAAACTACTGGGACAGGGAGATAGAAAACAAATTCCAGAAGCCATGTTCCAAAGGGTTCCAGGAGGGGATCCCTGGGTGGCGCAGCAGTTTGGCGCCTGCCTTTGGCCCAGGGTGCGATCCTGGAGACCGGGGATCGAATCCCACATCAGGCTCCTGGTGCATGGAGCCTGCTTCTCCCTCCGCCTGTGTCTCTGCCTCTCTCTCTCTCTCTCTGTGACTATCATAAATAAATAAAAAAAAAAATAAAAAAAAAGAAGCTTAAAAAAAACAACAACAACAAAGGGTTCCAGGGTTAAAGCAGGATAGTTAGTTCCAATGTTCAAGGACTAGAGTGAAAACAGTAAGAAAAAAAAAAATCAGTAATGGAAACAGGAAGGTGAACAAGCAATGACAGGAAGCAAATTGAGTTTATCTGAATGCATTTTAGAGGTACAATGCAAATATCTGTGAACCTGCTTGCATACAGCTAGCATGTTGGGGATGGATTAGCCCTGTTTTTCTACAGAATGAGACAGGAAGCAATCAGCCTCATCGTCCTTGACTAGACCCTTCTGAACTCCCAGTGATAAATGTGGTTTCCCAAGGGAAGGAAATTCTAAGGGCATTTTCTCCCCAAGGTGTACCAGAATTTTTTCTTTTCTAAATGTTATGGATATTTGAGAGGTTCTGTTCATGCCCAGACATTTTCATACCTGGATCCTTCAACTGAGGAGAAAGACTAAAGAAGCGTCATGTAATCTCATATTTATGTTGTCTGTAAATCTTTTTAAAACTATTTCAATGGGAAATAAAAAAGTTGCCCCCAAACTGTGCTGGATTCTTTGCTTTTTATTTTTTAATCTCAATGAGCATTGTTCTTGCTTTTTAAAAAGGAGAAAAAGGAATCAGGAGAAAATGTGCAGGAATGGTGTGCCTACATGATTTGCACATAACCACAAATTACAAAGAAATCCAATTTCAAGTGTGCCAGGCTACCCAAAAATGTGAAATAACTGAAGCCAAACTGTAAGGTGAAAAAGTTTAGGTTGTTTTAAGTTCAATCTTTAAGGAGTGTGTGAAAGCAGAAGGACAGAATAAAGTTGTGTGCAATTTACTTTTTGTTTTCAATTTATTTTTAAACTGTTTTCTATTCTAGAATGTCTCCATACTTTAGATGCATGATTTTGGACCATTTTGGATAGATTTCAGGACATTAATTAGGCTTTGAAGCCTGAGGATTTCACATGTACGTGGATTGTCTGTCCTTTAACTCAGTGGGTACTCCGCAGAGAGCAGCTGCCACAATTTGAAAAGCATTTCCATTGTGAGTTGCTCGCTGTGGTCCTGAGAACCGGAACTCAGGGAGCTTACCCTGCCCTGCTCCCTGCCTTTATGCTATCCGGGTGCACCTTCCTTTATGGAAAGAGCATACACTCTGAATAGGACCAGAAAGCAAATTTCGGCTCATTGCCCTCAATTTATAATTAATAAAATTCATCCTATATTCTTACATAAAGAATTTTAGCTCTGATAAAAATTCCTCTTAAGATTGGAGCAATTTTTTTTTTATCACATGATGAAAGGGACAAGATTTCTTGCAAATCACTAATGGTAAATCTCCTAAAAAAAACATCTGTACAGACTAAAATGAAACTGATGATTCTCTCTAAGAAACAGAGCCCTCCCGGGGCTGGTTCCACATAAAAGCAATTGCCTTAGTCTTTACATACAGAAGATATTCCTTTAAACACAGTTGGAATTCATGCATCCCATGACAGGCAGTCAGCATCTCCCACCCCTTTAAATGTAATGAGTCCCCTTAATTCTGACAGAAAACCTCCTGTCATACATAGGTCAGTGTTTAGTTATTTGTTTTAAATTTACTGAGCACCTATTATGCTCGAGATGCTTTATCATACCTTGACTTTATTTGATCTTCTCAACCTTGAGATACAGCTATTAATATCACTGTTTTTAAAGACAAGGAACCCAAGTTTCAGGGAGATTAAAGAAATTGGAGAAAACTGAAAGTGAAAGAATTAATATTTGGACTCAGTGTCACCCAATTCCATAATCTGCCCTGTTTCCATAAACACTGCCTTTATTAAGGGATGCTGCGGTGGGATTTTGTTCAGAACCACAGGGCACAACTACCCTTGGGCAGCCCCCAAACCTAGGGGAAAAAATAGGGTGAATGGGAGAGGTGGAGGGAGGGAGAGAGGTGGAAAGAGAGATGGAGAGAGAGAGAGAGAAAGAGAGAAATGAGGAACCACAGAGATTCATTCATTCTAGAGAAAGCAAGAGTCAGCCCTGAGAGTTAGCCTCTAGGCTGTACACCTGACAAGAAAGATAGAACCTAAAGTGTTGAAGACCAGCCCTGCTCTGGGATACTTCGGGTCTCTAAAGCAGTAGATTCTATGCAAATAAATCTCTGCTGTCCTTCCACTTAGCAGAAGTCTGACTGGGCAGTGGTGTGTTCTGTAGCCCTTCTCAACTTTAAAGTACATAGCCAGAAGATCTTGCTTCACTGCAGACTCTACCTCTTGAGCAGGCCCAAGTGTCTACATTGCTCACTAGCTCCCAGGTGAGGCTCGTCCTACTGATTCAGAGACCACATGTTGAGAAGCAAACATGTAGAACAATCCTTAAGCAGAGTGTCACACCACTACTTAGAAACTAAGCTCCACCACTTAAATAAGCAAATGAATTGAGATTAGTGCCCTCTGTCTTCCCACCAGCAAAGTGGAGCGATAATATTTCATTGATACCATATGTCAGGTACTGTTGTAAATACATGATGTCAATTCACTTATTTTATACTTACAATAATCTGATTTTACTATTCATGATGATGAAAGTGCTAGCAAAAGAAGCTTAAATAACCTGCACCAAAGTGCGTGGCCAAGACAGAGTATATAGGTGCAAGACAACTTAGCTCAAGAGCACACTAATTACCACTATGCCATAGAGGAGCACGCTGTAGAAGTCTTGGCCATCATGCAGGTGAAATACCATAGTTGGTGTTCAATAAATCCTGATTCCACTTCCCTTCCTTCCCTCTTCCTATGCCAAGGTTGGTTATCCTTAACCAGAATTTACTTATGACATAAAATTCAGAAGCTGATACCAGTCTCTATGATGTGATTTCCACAATGATCCTCTCTCCCAGACTTCTCCTTAGCTAAGGAAAGCCTTCAGTATTTAGAGATTTGCTTGAATTGCTACTGTTGACAGAAGGAATTGCTTTGATCTCTCCTGCATTATTGCCTGATCCATTTGCTTCTCTTCTTTCCAGACGTGCCAAAAAAAGTCTGCTAGAGATAGAAAATAGCATTTGCTGCAGGTTACAGCTGTATAACGGTACCTTACCTTTAACAAAATAAAAATATAGACTTATCCAACATAAAAGAGCGGTAGTTCATTCCACAAAGAGATTTACTAAATTTTTTATTTTAAATAGTAAGTTCCCCTGATGTTTTAAAATTTCCAAAAAAAATAAAAATAAAAAATAGATAAAATTTTAAATTAAGGATTTTTAAAATTAAAAACACCCTTTTTTAAAAATGCAACTATTGTGTTAAAAATTGGAAGCTATGCAAAAAATGTTTTACATACACTGGTTTGCAGATAAACTTATCCTACCATGCAAAGAACTACATAGGAAAGATGAATGAATGAAAACTATTTTATATTCTGTAGAGGCAGAATAGTTTGCTTTAAGAAATAGCTTCAAATATTTCATATTTAAACTTAATTAATAATACATTCTGAAGCATGAAAGTTGTTTCTCTTCCTGGCATTAGTACTGAAGAATGATGTGGCACTTCTGACAGAAAGAACTTTCTGCAGTCCAGAGCTTATATTTCTGGAAATAGTTCTCTCATATGCCAGAATAGTTTTGTTTCTTTTTCCTCCACAATAGATCTGCCTCTTGGGCAGCCTGAGTGGCTCAGTGGCTTAGCGCCGCCTTCAGCCCAGGGCCTGATCCTAGAGACCCGGGATCGAGTCCCACATTGGGCTCCCTGCATGGAGCCTGCTTCTCCCTCTGCCTGTGTCTCTGCCTCTCTCTCTTTCTCTGTATGTGTGTCTCTCATGAATAAATAAATAATTTTTTTAAAAAAAAATAGGTCTGCCTCTTGCTATAACTGTCACTTGGTGAATCACACTACAGAAATTCTCAATTTTTACAGTAAATATGTTGTAGATAAATGCTTATGTGGGTGAAGAGATGATGAAGATCCAATCGTCAGGCTATCATATCATCTGGTTGGCCCTGGGCAAAAAGATGAAAAATAATAAAGAACTTGTCTTTTAAGAGGGTGGAATGTGGACATGAGCCAGGTACTATCAATACTGGGTTTGTTGTTAGTTAACTTAAATTCACAGTGACTAAAACAGTATGGTACTGGTGCATGACTCGACAGACAGATCAATGACATACAACAGAGAATCCAGAAATAAAATTAAATACAAAAAAGGAATTTAGAATATAAAAGTGGAGGGAGGCATCTTAATCCAGTTGAGAAAATATATGTTATTGTAAAAATGGTATTGAGGCAACTAGTTTGTCAGTCACCTGAAAAACATAAGCTGGACCCATACAGGGCAACTTACACCAAGTGTAAATCTCTAATAAATCGTAAGTTTCACTGTGAAAAGATATATCACCAAATTTAAGGAAAAAGCAATGGAGAATTCATGAAGAAGTATGGTATAGGAATAAAGCATAGCGGTCTCTTGAAGACTTGTGACAAGGGAAGAGATACTCCTCTTGACTCTCCCACCCTCATCACCCACTATGCCAATGAGCCAGAGAACTCTGATGGCAGATATCGTAAGCTCTGAAGTCTCTCATTTCCCTTGCAGGCTTCCTAGTTCCTGGCCAATCTTGAACAAGACAGAAAGCATATTAAAAATGCCTATTCTTGGGGCACCTGGGTGGCTCAGTCAGTTAAGTGTCTGCCTTTGGCTCAGGTCATGATCCGAGTCCTGGGATTGAGCCCCACGTAGGGTCCTGGCTCAGGAGACAGTCTGCTCCCTCTGCTTCTCCTCATGCTCATGCTCGCTTGCTCTCTTTCTCTGTTCAAATCAGTAAATAAAATCTTAAAAATAATGCCTGTTCTTGACTCAATCTTTTGTTCAGTCTACATTTGGGGGCATGTCTAACATCCTCATACCCACAAAAACAGTCTTTCTTTTAGCTTTGTTTGTGTTTGATGACCTTCTACATTTTTTTCTTCCACTCTTCCAAGGTAGAGTCTTTATTTAGATTTTAGGAAAAATATGTAACCTGACATTAATCATCACTGTCACTGGCACATGTAAACAAAACAAGAATTTGAATACTGATCTGATTCTCCAGGTAAATATCAATCTTATTCCTCTTTGTTCCCAGAGAATGAGCTTCTCACAACAGAAACACAATAATTGTCCATCTTAATGAATTGAATCCCGAGACCCCCAAAGTGCATCTGGCTATTCACTTGTTTGTGCAAATACCGTTCATGCTAATATCTGGTTGATTACAACATGGATTATTTGGTCCTAACATGTAAACAGCTATAAGATGAGGCTGCATGTTAAATTTTGCTACCTTTTTAATCTTCTAAAAAATAAAAAGTTGGGCTTAAATGAAACCTGGTTCCTTTAATGAGTTCACTAGGAGAGTCACCCTGGCCTGCAGTTGTTTGATTAAAAGAGCATAAATTGGGATGCTTAAAGGTTCAGAGGCATTTCCTATTGTAATTTAAATAAAGCAGTCTTGGGGTAGTAGACTTTACTGATGAGAGCTTAGAAAGGGATTAGTAAAAGTTTCCTGAGTGAACCCAAATTCACCAACTATCCAAAGTATTTAAATGTGACTAGAATCCACTGATTGATATCTTTTTTTTTTTTGAGAATAAACATTGAGGGGCTAGAGAGCTCTTGAAAATGAAGGCAGATGCAAAATTAAAATTTAGATCGAGTAAAAGAAGTTATTGGTTTTTAGAAATCACTGCACACATTAAAAAAGCCCTACAGTTCATGGTAAGTCTAAATTACAGTTGGAAGAGTGCCAGCTAGTTACAGAGCACAGAAAAGGTGAAAATCTCCCAAACTAGAGTACAATTAATGCTGCCTGGGCTCTCTGGAATCCTTTCCAAATGTATTTCCAAATAAAAGTACTCTGTTTCTCTGTTGGATGCCAATAAAGGGTAAAACTTAAACTTGGGAACTTACTGCCCGGCAATAGCCAAGAGCTCATTTACAAAACACCATGGAAGGATCCTTTTCTCCACGTGACAGGAGGGAGAGAAGGTTCTCTTTCTTAAAAAGGTCCTTCTACTTATTGGACATTCTACTCGCTACTATCAACACTTTGTCTCGTGGTAACAGATTGGTGAGTAATGACTAGTAGACAGCTTCGCTATGAAACTACATCATGAAGTTTCCACATTTCCTAACTGTGCTAGGTGTCTTTGGTGGGTGTTAGACTTATTTTTTTCTTCTCTCAAGCCCCTGCAGCATGCTCGAGGATTAGCGACAAACAATGTCAGAAATCACTGATCTTTAAAGCTGCAAGTGAGCCTGCAGATTCTATCTAGCACAGCTCCCTTCAGCAGATGTGGTAAATGAGGCCCAGAAAGTCGGGTGTCATAGCCAAAAACACACAGCTAGCTAGTGGTAAAAGCAGGCCTTAATTTCCAATTAAGAAGTAAATTTGCTTCTTAATAACTAACATTTATTGGACACTTTCTCTCAGTGACATGGCTCTAAATTCTTTAATGAATTTCTACATTTTATTTGCAAACTCAGACAACACACACACATGAACACACGCACACGCACATGCATGAGCGGATAAGCCTTCCGGGACCAATGAGAAAATTGAAATGAAGTAACTTGCCCCAAGTCACACTAGTCCCAAATAACGGAGCAAGGATATGAATCCAGGCCTTTGGGAGATACAGCATTCCTATATGTGACAGCATTCCTGTCCTCAAGGAACAGTCTAGAAAACAAGCTAAAATATGCTCACTGATAATTCTAGTATAAGTCAGATATGACTATATACAAGACTATTCTCATTTCTTACTCTGGGACACTGGAATTAATCCATAATTGGGAATGTGACCATGTTTTTCGCTTCATTAATATTGAGCATACAATAATCTCAGAACCATACAAGATGCTCTGTGGGCAATTTGAACACCTACCACACAGAATGCAAATGATTTGGCTTAGGGCCTGCCACAGCTATCTAATTCTTCCATTGATATTTGAATATGAGCTTCACTTTGATTGTCTTAAACTGAGAATCATGGTCCTTGATATAAAAGAACAATAAAAATTCCTCCAAACCTGAGTTATCTGTGGCAGCCTTGGCCAACAGCAGAAAGAATTTGGGCTCTCTAGAATTTGCCTGAGAAACATGAAATAGTATAGAGAGTTTACACTTCTAGAACTTAAAAAGAACTCTATCTTAAAAAACTTTCTTGAGGAACATTAAGGTTTTCTTTTCCCATCTTATCATTATGGTGGTTTTTCCTTTTGAAGATACAATGTTTCTTATTGGTTTCTAAAAACGTATATGGGGCCCCAGACAATGTTGGTTCCCTAACCAACAGTCAGTTTCTCCTCGTCCATTCTGTACAAACATGCAGTAGAGTCCGAAAATTCCAGATACTTCTTTCCCAATCTTCTTTGCAGCTAGGGGAAACCAAATGCTCTTCTGAATAATAAGCTAGGTCAGACAACAAAAGATTGGTCCAGGTTAAAAAATTATGAGAAGGATTTGGACTTGGTTCAAGGTTGCTGTCTATCACTTTGGTTTACAACTGAACTAGCAAACAAGTGGTACAAATCACATGCACCAGATAAGTATACAAGAAAGGGTGCATGCCATTTCCTGGAGTCTGTCTGAGGAGTGGTGCCCAGTGAAACTCACACAGAATGAGAACCACCAGCTCCTGGGAGCCAAGAAACTGCACTCTCAAGTCCTTTATGTGTTTAGACCAGGAGAGAAGCTCCACTGGTTATAGAGGATCTACCTACTACTTTATAAGGCAGCTCCCTGCAGCGTCATAGTTTCATACCTCCAGGTTCTATTCTTAACTGCATTGTGTGGCCTATAGTAGACCTGGCCATAGCCTTATACAGAAGGGGTAATATTCTTAGGGGTGGGTACAGAATGACTTGCCTCTGGGAATGATTTTTTTCATAATAAAAAGAGAGTAATGTGTTAAACAAACAAGCTTTACTCCTCGCCTCCGTCCTGCCTTTGAGGCAGAGCATGATTCCTGGAGGTCGAGCAGCCATCTTAGGAGTGTATGGACCTGAGAAGAAGGCCAACCTCCTGAGGATGGTTGAGGAGAAGGTTAACAAAGGTCTAGATTCTTGACAACTTTGTTAAACTTTAAAATCATCAGCCTGGGATTTTCTACTTCTAAACTTCTTAAGAGAATAAGGGCTCTTCTGTTACTTGCCATTTAAAACCTCTTAAGTGATGCAACTGCCATGTTAATTCATTGAGGAAACAAGCCCTCAGAGAGGAAAAAACTATCTTAAGGGATATATTCTCCTAGAATAAGAACCTTACCATCTTTGCCTCATCCTTTGGGTCTCAGCATAATACCACTTCTTCCAAAAATCGGTAATATTTAATTAGGGCCCTATTTGTATACTTGTCTTTTTAGCACTCATGTAATTTACAATTATTTCTTAATGTCTGTATTTCTTGACAGGCAGTACAACTGTGAGGTTCAGAAAAGCCAGGACTATAAGGGACATAATCTATGCTGAATTCATCACACATGCCTGGAATTTAATATTTCACTTCATATTCACAGTTTTTGTTAAATAAATACTTCTATTTTAATTTTTATTTTATCTACTTATAATGATATTATTTGAATCTTTGAAAGCCAACCCTAAATAAAAACGATTAAGTATGCAGAGCTATCTCCAGTGGATCCCTCATTTTCATTCTATGTTTTCTCTTTTATAAAAATGTTCTGTTCCAAAAACCTCCCTTTAGTGTGGTCTGTCCGACTTCCTCAAAACTTCATGCTGTCCAAGGATGATAATTCTGTTTCCTTAGGTAAGTCTACCTTTCTTCAGCACCAGACATAGTTTAGAGTTCTGGATTTTCCATGAATAGGCTGATTGATAATAGGTTCTTAATAGCTACTGAGCAAATGAATACATGAGTGAGTCACTTAACTCAGTGACTGTTGCTAAGTGGATTAATATCTCTGAGCTTTATTTCCTTAATACGTTAAATGAGGGGTTAACCAACAAATCTTCATTTGACAACTCAGATGTACAAGGTACCTAGTCATTGACATTATGTCTCCATATTGATTTAACCGGCTTTAGTTCAATGGTGGAGTTTAGTGTCCTTCAAGAGTTTTATTTTTCTCATAAACCTGAAAATGTTTTTAGTTTATGCGATAAAACTGATTAGCACATTACTGTATATTTTTTCCTTATATTAACTAAGTAGTATCTTGGTCTCTGAAGGATCAAGAGAACTTAGCCTAGGACAGGACTTTTGCCACCAAAAGAGAGCTTAAGAAACCTTTTGTTCCAATTTCCTCAATTTATAGTCATTTTAGCAAACTTTGGAATTTGAACCCAGATGTATTCTTTTTCTATTGCTGCTGCAATGATTTTCCAAAAACCGAGTGGCCACAGAAGGTTATTTTCTTACAGTTGTGGAGATCAGAAATCTGACAGAGATCTCACTGGGATAAAATCAAGGTTACAGCAGGTCTTTCTTTGTTTCTTTCTAGAGGCTCTGGTGAGAATCCATTTCCACTTTTTTAGAGGTCACATTCTTCACGGAAGCCTTCCTCTTCAAAGCAGTGATGTCTCATGTCTCTGACCCTTCTTCTGCCATCACCTCTCTCTGCAGCTGGGAGAGATTTTTCACTTTTAAGAACCCATGTAATTAGATTAGGCCCACCCAGATAATCCAGCATAATCGTTCCATTGCATAGGCCTTAATCACATCCTCAAAAGTCTCTTTTTCCATGTAAAGTAATGTATTTACAGATTTCAGGAATTAGGACATGGACACTGTGGCACCATGGGAGGCATGGGGGAGGCATTCTGTCGACCACACCAGGATTCCTCGCAATACCTTAATTTATGTGCATAAGACACAAACTGTCTTTGCATAAAGACAATATAATTGTTGAAAGGGTACTGGGTAGGAATTTGAAGACCTAGGTTCAAATTTCAGGTAAATATTTCAGAGAGGGCATTGCAAGCAGAGGAGCCAGTGTGATCTAAGAGATATGAGAGCACAGAGTATATTTAGGAAACATTAAATCATTCAGTTCAACCACAGTACAGCAGTGAAGAGTCTTTGAGAGAGATAGGAAGAGGGGCTGAATATCAGGTTATTAAGGGCTGGTCCAGCATCAGAAAGCAA
Organism: Vulpes vulpes; assembly: GCF_048418805.1. Lineage (NCBI taxonomy): Eukaryota > Metazoa > Chordata > Mammalia > Carnivora > Canidae > Vulpes > Vulpes vulpes. The sequence goes on from NC_132791.1 coordinate 40,674,735, forward strand.
TTGAGAGTCACTGACAGTTAGTGACAATAACTGTATTTGCACCATCTAATGGATTATCTGGAGGCAAAAGGCAGAGAGACCTGGAAAGGAGATGGTGCAGGTAGACAGACAATATAAAGATTATTGCCTTCTTTGGGGGAAGAGGTTTGGACATGGGATAATGGCAGTGGAATATGACAAGAATGGGATGACTGACATGTTAATAGAGCTGCATGGTTCTTTCACTTAGGTTTGATGTAGATCAACACTCAGCATCATGGTGATAACCATCTCTGGGGCACTAGAATTGACAAATCACATCTGAGTGTAATTTTTTAATGTCATTTTTATAAGGAAATCATCTGGGATCTTTTCTCCTAAGTACCATATTCATAGCTCCTGGATAACTTTAATTTGGGGATCCTATGCCAAATGACTGGAGAAATGAGTTCCACCCACATACAGGTAAGAAACAGAGCTTCAGGTAGAGCTTTCTAGCTAGAAGATGAATCTATGTCAAGATTTTCCTGGAAAGAGTATCAGGAGAGCTTTGGGAGCAAGAAGTGTGGTATAGGGTAGGGGGGTAAATTTGGAAAGAAGAGAAGATGAAGTGTTGGTAGATGACTTGAAACACAGTGACCAATTTCTAAGATCTAAGGAAAGATTACTACATTTCAAGATTACTCTTAAAAGCAATCTGCATGTGGAATAACAAAACCCAGATTAAAGATGTCCCTGCTGAAAGAGGTTATATGAATTAGATTTAGTCTGGAAAAAAAAATTAGCTCAGCAAAGACCAAGGCATCCCTTCAGACTGGGACCTTAGAATATGATTATATTTTAGAGACTTCAGCTCTCCGGAATCTATTCATTCTGACAGGCTGTTACTTTCCCAACCTGATATTTCATAGTTAACTTATCCAGAGAGAAGCTGGCCTGACTCTTCCCTGTGAGCCTTGGCAAGTTTGTAGTCTGTTGGTGGTATGGCTGTAGGCCCAATTCTCATCTAGTGAATATAGTCGATGACTAGATGTTTTTGGTATGCAGGCGTGTTTGTGTGTACCAGAGAGAGAACTTCAACATAAAGGAAAAAGCCTTGAAGGTATTTGAGCCTTACAACTACTGTTAAGCTGAGGTGGGCTACCTTCTTATTATTGCACAGGTTTCTCTCATTTTGCTAACAAAAGCCAGACTCCCATTTCTATAGTTACGGCACTGCAACGATGAGTATGGTGTGGAATGAGCAGATGTGCAGAAATGCAACACCAGACAATGGGTGCTAGTGATCGATGGGTACTATTAAAAGAACAAAGAGTGGCTGAAATGTTGCCTGATTTGCTAATTTTGTGTGGCTCAGGTAAACTGTTTTCCTTCTAGAGCAGTTAACACCATCACTCCACCTTTCTGGAATTGAATCGATAGTTCAGCAGCAGACAAGTATCTTCAAAAGACTGAACACCTTTAAAAACTGAAAAATTGAGTCAAATAGCCAGATGTTTGACCATATGGCGCCAAACATCTGCATATTCATTTTACATTGATTTGACCAGCTTTCTTGAAATGTTTGGAAAATTATTTGTAGGTGAACTAACGCACCGAGAATCTAAGACCTGGAGATCATCTAGTTGCTACATTTTATAACTCACAGCACAGTGAGAATATCACTGTCTAGTAGGGGAAAGATAGAGTTGAGGGGGGAAGGTGGGCAGTGATTAGGGCCCCAAGAGTTACAGCAATTTTTATTGAATTTTATTAATTTTAGTCATGTTTGTCATTAAGTAGATAGAGTAATGATGTTCTTAATTTTTAGTAATTGAGCAGCATGGTTTGGGAAGTGCGGCAAAAACCAAAAAGACACAGACCTAACCTCCCAGGGTCCTCAGTTTGCCTCAAAAGGGAAGAAATAAAGACCTTTTTCATTTACCACTAAAGCTCTTCTACTTTCCAAGGACAAACGTTCCTTCCCTTGGTATACATATGAAAACGATTTAGAGTGCCTATCGATGGAAAATGTATTAGCTAAGTCCCTTGGACCTGAAATTAATAGGAGAGCTTTAAGATTAATGAGACTAGAAATATCATTGCTTTCCCTTGGCATGATCTTTACGGCCCCTTCATACTTTTAAGGTACAGAATATTGCTATGAATCTACTGTGTGTCACCCCTTCAAGTGATTTTTGTGATTTCTTGAGACCATGAAGACAACAAAAGCTAAGGAATGTTTCTTTTTCCCTGTGCCACCCAAATCAAATGATACCTAATCCTGTTCGTGTGAATACTCTTAGGGATAGTAATGCCCAGTATACAGAAGTTATATATGTGGGTATTCCTTAAAATTCCAAAATTTAATCAGATAATCTAGGGAATTTGAGTCTATTTTGCTAAAAATACTATCAGCTTCAGTGTCATTCTTTCAATATTAAGAGCCTAAATGGAGTTTTCATACCATCAGCCTGCAGGTATTTCTTGAGGATAAAGCTACAAGTCTAAGAATGCAGACTTCTTTTTGAAGCATTTTCTTTTCTCTTTATCTGACTTTACAGTCTCGAGAGAGTAACTAGGTTCTGATAAAAATGACAGACAGTAATAAAAAGCCCAATAGTGAAGTTCTAAATTGGACATTTTGAACTTAAAAAACTTTAGATTTTGAAGTAAATTAAAATCATGTTGGTAAATTTCTAGATTCCAAGTGTATGTGTTATCTCTTTCAACATACAGTGCTGGATGTACATGATTTACTCACAGTATGGGAATGAAACATAGCTGCTCAGGGTAGACTCTTGACAGTTCTACTCGAATCAGGGTAATCTTACCTAAATGATGAGTCTCAATTAAAAATGGTAAGGTTCACTGTGGCAATTATAGTTGGGAAAGAACAGGAAAGGAATTACCATTTGTTTAGCATTTAAAATTGCCAGGCATTTCCCATAAATCTTCTCATTTGGTTCTCATAATAGCCTTATGAAGAGATTACTGAGATCCAGAAATATAAAGTAATTTTCCCAAAATTACATGCCTAGTAAATGGAGGGTAAAAATTCAAATCCAGATCTGTCTAATTCCAGATTCAGTATTCCATTACAGCTAACTCATAGTAAATTTTCATGTATCATGTTGTAGACACGAGTACTTAAAAATATAATTATCCCGTAGTTGAAATGAGATTGTGGGACGAAAAGAGATGAGATGAATACAAGTTTAACTTTGCCATTGATTCAGTGAATAATTGTGTCTCAGTCACTTAAATAGAGTGGCCTCCTCTTTCTCATTTATAAAAGCAGCTAAACAGAAAATTTAGGTTGGTCATTTGGAAAATGCATGGCTTCCAAATCAAATGATTGCTTTCCTCTCTTCTGAGATGACAAATTGTAATGACTAACCCTATCCTTATGCCAAAGGGAGAAACATATTTCAAGCCAAAACCCAAATTCAAAGTAGTATATTTCTCCCGTGTCCATTCGATGATATGTAAGCCTAAATAATGAATATGTGCATTTTGCCCATTTTCGACCATGCTACCTCTACAAAGTTAGAGAAGCAGAGACATTATTTCAGAAGACATTCTTAAATCTTTATATGTGATTTTTTTTTACTGTCTTAGAATTTTATTTAAATGCTTTTAAAGAGCTATTTTTTAAAGCTGTCTTACACTTTCAATTATAAAGATATTTCTATCGGCTGGGTTGAAAAACTTCAGGAAATTTCTTAAGAGAAGAGGGCAGCCCGGGTGGCTCAGCGGTTTAGTGCTGCCTTCAGCCCAGTACGTGATCCTGGAGATCAGGGATCGAGTCCCATGTCTCGCTCCCTGCATGGAGCCTGCTTTTCCCCTCTGCCTGTGTCTCTGCCTCTCTCTCCTCTCTGTGGAGAGACTGAATGTATTTATGAATAAATAAATAAAATCTTTAAAAAAGAAAATAAAGACAAGAAGAATAAAAAGTGATCATATTAGATTATTAATATTTAGGGAAAAGATATTTAAACATAGATATCCTTTCCTGGGATCAAGGCTTCTACCAATCAATTATCCCACGTGCCAATGGAACAATAAATATTTAAAAGGGATTCCATTTTTAACAGCACTTATCTACCCATCATTCTCACTACTCATTCTATTACTAAAATGAAATAATTTTTTTACTTCTATTTTGACAATATCTTTCCTATTTCTAAGACCATTTAATGTTTTATAAATGAAGACTAATTTCCTGTCTCAGCTTTCATAAATTTTGCCAAAATACTCAGAGTCCGAAATCAAATAACAAAACCATAATGCTGAAAGGGATCTCAATGAGTCACTTTCCCTGTCCCAGCCCAATGTCTAGTCATTCTTCTCCACCCAGAACAGGCTTCATTCCCCCACTCAGTTGGTTCTCCCAATCCTCCAACAAGCCATACTCTGAGCCTAGAAAGATAACTCCTTTCTGGCTCAATAAAGTTATTTGCTTTTATAATTCAAAGATACCACAAATTTCAGGCATACGCTCATTATTTCTGTTCATTGATTGTATGATAATTTAAGATATCTATGCCTATATCTTTAACTCCAACAATGGAGTACTATTTCAAATCTCAAACCCTTCCTAGTGTAACAAATGCTCGTGCTTTGAATGGAGGAAGCCCGAACACTATGCCTTTCAAACTACTTGGAAAAATAATTACTGCATGAGTTTCACCCCTCTTACAGACCTACAAACTCAATTCTTAGTACAGGGTTATACAGCATAAAAATGTAAGTATTGTAGAAGGATCTTAGTGTTGTTTATTTTTCCTTTTAACTGTGGGTGTTATCTTTTTATGCTTTTATTGTAAACTCCAGGGGTTAGGCTGTGGTTTTCTATGTGAATTTTAAGTATAACATAGGTCTATTCTGGAAACATGTTCTATTTATTTTTGTTATATTTTATTTATAACCCTCCTCACTTTGTCCCCAAAGTCCCAGAGCCTATAAGGATATATAACATACAGCAAAAAGAGAGTATAATAGAGTAAAAAGGATTTTAAAAATCAAGAGCACTTAGGAATGAAGTTATTGTAAAAAATGTAAACTGTAGAGACCATCACACTTGCTGTGATTTCTTTTAAGCTGAAGTTAGTGGAAAGAGAAAGGAATCTGGTTACGAAACAATCTACTGTGTACTAAAATTAAGTAAAAAGAACTATAAAGAGCTTGGAAGAAGCAAGCCATTACTGATACAAAGACTGAAACTTGGAACTCCATGAAACAAGAATCAGCATTCTCAACACATCCTCACTCTTAACACAAGTTCCCAAAAAAACTCTTTCCTGTGCTGGCCCTCAGTAAAAGCCAAAGGCATCCCAACAGAATAAATTAAAGTAAAAAGAATGACGCTAAGTGTCACAATGATGTGATTGAAGCTTATTGATCTCTGAAGTCCAATTTAACATAAGTTTTAGAATATCTGGAAGATTGGTCTTTGACAATGGCTCTGCACCAGACTTCACATAGGAGTGCTACTTACTGCAAACGCTACAAATACAGTGATTTGTGTGTCATGCAGTTGACTGAATACATTTTTGTCTACTTGTTATGTCTCCACTATAAGATCTATGGTGTAGGCTTAGAATGTAGGCTTCGTAGAGAGCAGTGTCTACACCTTATAGTTACCATGGGCATATTGTTATGTGTTAAGAATATATACATAGTTGGCATTACTAAGTATTTTCTAAAGGTCTGGATTTTTAGTCTATAATAATAATAATAATATGTCTTTCAGAGAAACCCTGTTAGTATTATGGCAGTTCAGTAACCTAACAGGTCAAAAATATTATCAGAGAAGGGTTTACTTGGATAGGCAAAGGCAAGAGGATCACAAAGCTCCTGTTAGTCTATACAGGAAGAAAAGGCAATGTGATCTTCCAAAAATACTTTAGATGTTACAGGGACATGTTAAAACACATGGTGTCTGGGAATGTCTTGTCTATTCTGATGAAATCAACAGAGGGAGGCCAGGGCAAGAGAATCTTTATGGCCTGCAGATATGTAATTTGTGCAGTTTTTGATTTGAAAACTGGAATAGATTTTTAATTTATGATTGAAAAGATTGAGTTCACCTTTGAACAGCTTAGGTAAATTAGATTGCCCCCAAGTCACACTTGAAAAGCGCCACAACCACCACCATCAGTTTCAATTTGTAAAATGGAGCCAATGAAATTGTCGCTTGGGGCACATTCACACACCTAGCCCTTAAATTATGCATAAATAAGAACCACCACCACCTTCAGCAGGCAAATTAATTTCAAAGTGCAAGGATTTCTATTGAGAATACTCTGTTCAAAAGTTCAACTCAGCAATGCCAGCAGGATTGCACTAATGAATCAACTCTAAAACCACAGTTAAAATAGAAAGAGATCAGTGTTTTGTTATGGCCAATATTTCTCTGGAAGATGCCTGGAAGCCACTAAAGTGTGCTTCTCTAAAAGAGCTTAGTGAATTTAGCTTCCTAATATGAGATACTCTATGTTTAAAGAGCCAAAGAAACCCAAAAAAGGGTAACTAATGTAATTCAAATTAAAATTCTTAATTTCCTTTCCTTCTCTAACAAAACTTATAGGAACATTACAAAGAAAAAAATGCCAATTGCACAAAGATTTAGAAGGTAGTATTTGGGCCTATGTATTCTCATTAAAGTAGTTCTATAAATCAGACTCCAAAGAATAACTCTGAAAAGCAGACCTTATCTTATCCAGGAAAATCCACTGTATATATTTAAAAACTCATAAGATTCTATTACTTTTTCAGTATATTGTATTAAGTAAGCCCATTTAAAGTATACACTTTAGCTTCCTTAAGCCAATGTTTTTACAAGTTCATGACCATGATAAAATATATTGCTTTTCAGAATAAATATCCTTTATGCCTATCATAACTATGTTCTACCAATTAAATTACACCAGCATTTATGGGACAACGTTCTCTAGAAACAAAGACTGTGTTTAATGGTTGCAGTGACACCTACTGGTCTTGAGGTACACCTAATTCTTAAAAGATACGGAAAGTAATAATATGATAGGGTCATGTTTTCATTCTTGGATCCCCAAATCGCCATCCAAAGAAAATTCTTTCTTTTCTTCAGCTAACTCATTTCAGTAGCTTTTGGATAACATAAAATATAAACAGAAAACATTTTCTTTTACAGAGTAAGGATTTGGCATGCCTTAGTTTGTTATCTTTGTTGAATATGATGAAGAAATGCCCTTTTTGTTGGTAACAGATTGTCACAAATCATTTCATTTATGCTTATGCAAAACCAGATGTCTCTTCTTAGCTAGGATGCCCACGAGAGACAGTATTTCTGACAAATGGAGGAGAAAATGAAGGAGAAAGAAGGTTTTTGCATGGATTGCAGATTTATAGGATGGTCTCACTACCATCATCTTTGAAGTCCCCTGGATATAACCTATATATTCCATGTTGACAGTGTGGTCTTTTCTCAGAGGTCTTGCTCACCTGACAGCTGTAAACTCTTTTGTTCATCCTCAACTCTGTAAGGCATCCCAAATGCTACAACACCCCTCTCTTCTGACCCACATTTCACACAAACAAGTGACATTCGACAATGTCTTCCATCACACCAGTCAGCCATACCCTTCCCTCCCTCCCTCCTCTATACAAAGCTATATAAATTTTAAAATCACCAAAAGCTTTCCTGACCACTCTTCTAGCTGTCCTTTCCCTGGTTTTGAACTCTCATTATTCTCTGGTCTATACACATTACTAAGAAATTACATGCTTATTCTTAAGCATCACCAATAATAATTATAATAGAACCCATTTATAGATTGTCCCCACAGGAATCCTTCAGGTTAGGTACTATCATCTCCATTTCTCAGACAAAGAAACTGACACTCAGAGGAGTCACTTGGTTCAATGCAACACATCTCGACAAAATTAGGTTTCCAAACCAAATCTGTCTTGAGTTCCAAACATCTTCTCCCATTGCAATAGATAAGTTTGTTGTCTGAAAACTCTTTCTGTCCCAAAACCAGCCTTAGGGGCTTCTGGCAGCTATAAGGTTGTCCCCATCTTCCTGTACCAACAATGACAATTGTTCAACAAGTGATCACTCCTTCAGCTAGTCAGAAGTATTCTGCTTTTGCTTAAAGGTTAATGATCCTGGGGAGTGATGGACCTATTGTGATTTTGTTGGCAGTATCATATAGCAGTTTTTGGATATCAGGTCTGTCTTGTGGCTCCTTATTGCTAAAGCATTGGCCTACCAAGAGACATTTAAAAAAAAACAAAACCCTGGCCAACTGTATGATGCTACAATGACAGATACATGTTGTCACATGTTTGTTAAAACCCATAGAATGCACCACACCAAGAGTGAGCCCTAATGTATCCTCTGGACTTTGAGTGATAAGGATGTGTCGGGGTGTGTTCATTGATTCTAACAAATGTACCTGTGCAGTGTGGGATGTTGGGGCAGAGGGGTTGTGCCTCTGGAGGTCGGGTGGGGGTTTATGAGAAGTCTGTACTTCCTGCTCAGTTTTGTTGAGAACCTAAAACTACTCCAAAAAAATACTTTTTATTAATTAGGAAAAAAAAATAGCCAGTACCTGACCCCACGCCAGGCAATTAACTCAGAATTTCTGGGGATCAGACCTTGGTATTAGTACCTAGCTAAAGTTGCCCAGATGACTCTAACGTACGGCCAGGGTTGAAAACTGCTATGCTCTCTCCTGTGAATCCAAAGTGCTACTGGCCCTCACACACCAACACTCTGGAGTCAACTCCATTGGGACCTCAGCTTCAGTCTCCCTTGAATTATAGTGACAACTATACTATGCATTATATTGTTATAATATGTAATTATTATATGTGATAATAAGTCCATGTCCTGGCAAGTAACCAGATGTGTAGCTTACATAGCATATAACCACCCAAATTGCTTCTGCAACTTTGCCCCAGACCCCTGACATCTGACTTTTGTGTGTGGGTGCCAACTAAGAATTGGATTAGAATAGTCAACTGTTCCACTGCAGGATTGATTTCCGGCCCCAGATTCAGCCCTGAATGCCTACAGCTCCTGTCTCCTATCTTACCATTATTTTTCAAGTCTGTATCCACATGTATTCAAGAGATCAAGAATTTCCTCCAGTGTTTCTTCCCTGTCCATGGGAGCCCTGGGTATGCTGTTTGATCTACTGTTAACCTGGTTAATGGTTACAGCTTTAGCTTTCATGAAAATGTTCATGGACCCCAGTACTAAAGGCATCATGTGCCCTCTAACTGCATTCTCCATATATACACCAAGCTCCTGGGCATGGGTGAGCATATTCATTTCTACTCCATTTTGCTGGATTGCCAGCTCATTGAGGGCAGAAGACATACCTTATTTAATTTCTATGACACAGCACAGTGCCTGATAAACCTAACTAGATATTTAAATATTGTAAATAAATAAATTAGCCTTTCACTTTCCTTCCTGAAGTTCTGAAATATATTTAGAAAATTGACCTTATCTACTGTCATCGTTAAAATAGGAACTTGGGCTATTTTTGTGGCAATGAGGGTTTCTACTAAGTTATTAAAAGTCTTCATTTGAATGCTCTTTTGACTAAAGTCAAATCGTGAGATAGGTAAATAAATTATTTAGTTATATAAACTATTTGGTGGCATTAGTATCTCATTCTAGGCAACCAAAAGATGCATATGAGGGCCATGATATGTCATTTTATTAAGTACTTCATTTGATTTGAGAATAAATGATAAATTATTCCCCAATAAAAAAAGTTATTTAATGTCACTACTTTGTAGGGTTTATTATTATGTATTTGTTGTAATAAGATTATGTTCTAGTTACAGGGCACATATCAATAAAGACAGTCATGGTTGTTATTATTATTATTATTATTATTATTTACTATTGACATTATCCTTACTTATCCATAAAATTTTTTTAATGATGATTTAGCCTACAATTCAAATATGAAATCTGTCATCAATCCACATTTTATTTGGAAAAGTTTGCAATTTGCTAGATCAGCCAAGTCTTAAAAACAGTCTTTCATTCCCAGGCATACATTATTTAGAAGTGAGTTGGCCAGCATAGCTCAGCAAATATTTTGATTACATCAGGAAAGCTTTAATAAAGCAAATTGTATATATTTATCATCTATTCCAATCACCTAATACCCAAAGAACACTATTATGTTCTACAGATGGTTCTCATAAGGAATGCATAATCTTTAAGTTTAGCTTAACCATCAGGTCTCCATAATTTATGCCAGCATCCTAATTCTCAGAGAGTTTTGTCATTTCTGCCTCAGTAGTGGAACAGAAAGATCAAGTCAGCTCTACTTGATATAGAGGAGTCAGAGTTTGGATCAGACACTGGCATTTTTAATCTACCCAATTTGTTTTGATGCCCTCTAAGTAGAAGATTAATATTTTGGAAGAAGAATGATGCAGCCAGACAGACCAGATGTTTATTTCTGTCTGTTTGGGGCTGTGATTGTTTAAATATAACCTACAAAAAGGTCTAATGAATACTTGCTGTGGTGATGAAAGTTCCAAGTGTTTTCAGGGTTGTATTATTTGGTTTGAATTTCAGCCTGATGTCAGAATGCTGGTGGGGTCCTATTATGCTATTTTATAAAACATTTTCTATGTACCTAATTTGGTGTACATGTGAATGTATATATGTACACACATAAATGTTTGTGCTTGTTGTTTAAAGTATTTCAAGTAAGCTTTAAAACATTGAAACCATCTGATTTGCATTTTTCAACAAGAACCAACATTTGCATTTATTTATGGAAACATTTTTGGCATAACACTTTCTATTAAATTATAATAAAAAGCTTTCTTTATCACCCTGGGGAATATGGCAATCAGCCTACCTCCTACCCAGATCAGTCTTCTCCCACCCACTATATGCATAACTTAAAGCTGTAGTCTTGCCTGGAGCTGGTGTTGAGGAGAAACAGAAAGTCAAATAAAGGAGTATGTGTTAACATGGCTGTGATTCCCATGATCTCAATCCACAGGTGGACCATCTCTCATTTAGGTAGCTATATTTTCATTTTCTGGAAAATGGACAAAAATCTATGTTATATTTATATTTTATAATTTAAAATTTTAATACTAAATAAACTGAATATCATTCCTATGGCATAAGGTTGGGAGAACCACACTCCTCTCAATCTTTAAATTTCCTGATCCACTTCCAATCTATCTTTCCAGTCTCAACTGGATCAACTAACTAGTCTGCCAGATAAACATTATGATTTTAAAATTATAATTATCATTAATTATCACCAATAAAGTAACAATAATTATAATATTAAATGTTTGCTATCTTTTAGGCACTACCATGATTTAGATGTACACACACTTAACATCCATTATTTCACTTAATTCTCAAAATTTTAACAGGTAAGTATTACTATGATGCACATTTCACAGGCGGCAAGTCTGAAAATTCAAGAGATTAAAGTTACTTCTTCAAGATCACCCTATTAAAGAGTGTCAAAACAGGACATCTAGATAAAGAATGTCTGTGGTACCTGGGTGGCACAGTTGGTTGAGCATCCAGCTCTTGGTTTTGGCTCAGCTCATGATCTCATGGTTGTGAGATCTAGCCCTTTGTGGGGCTCTGTGCTCTCTCTCCCACTGCCTTTACCCGTCATAGTTGTGCACACTTGCTCTCTAAAACAAACAAACAAAATCTTTAAAATACTAATTCTAAGCCAGGAGTGTCTGACAATAAGCCTGTATTCTTAGCAACTATCCAGCTAAGAACACAATGGTAATAATACATTTTTATTAATAATACTTAACACTATGTGGATCTTTTCCATTAGTTTGGCATTTATTGTGTCCCAATTATCATTTTAAGTGTCTTAGTATATGTATACAATGTCTCAGTTAATTATATACCCTCAAATTGGGCATTATTTATTGCACTTGGGGCCTTTTCTCTACCCATAATGATACATATTTGGGGATTTTATGGGAACATGTTTCCTTGTTTAACTACTTCCATCTACTTCCATCTACTTAAGAAGTTGATAAGATTGAGACCCTCAGAGGAGAAGGAAATAAAACAATAAATAAATTCACCAGAGATCCTTTTGTATATTTTGAATTTTGAAACAGATTTTTTAAATCACAAAGTTCCAAAAATCATAGGGGGAAAAGCATGGAAAAATAATGGTTGACTATAAAATAAGAATACCTTGGAGGGAGGCGGTAAAATACAACGTGGGCAAAATTAATAGAGAAGCTGGGTGGAGACAGGACCACAATGAAAGCACTTGGTCATTACTGCAATTCAATTAGGAATACAATTTTTTTTAAGTTAAAACATATTGTTTGGGAGCTATAATTCATATCCACAAATAACTGATACACCAAAGTAGAAATGATAAAATATGTAGAATAAATAGTAAAAGTGAAATTTTTAAAAATTTGAAAGGAAACCTACAGGAGATAAAAAAGCAAGGTACTACCATAAACAGGCAGTAATTAACTCATAAAGAGTCAAATATAAACAAGCAAATATTAGAGAAATTTATTTTGAAAGCTAATGCAATAAAAAAATGTTCAGTACATTAATCAATGAAAAAAGTTTGCACAAATAAAAAATTTTAGTAGTTAAAAGAAATACACAGATACAGTACAATGGAAAATTTCATGATATTATACCCGTAAATTGAAAAGAAATTAGTTTTCTTTAATCATTAATGTTGACTTAAAGAAGAAATCTGGCAAAATTGAATAATCAATAACCAAAAAAATTAATAGTCAAATCCCCCCCCAATCCCAACCTTTACCCAGGCAAGACAGTCACTATTTTATGAAAACCATTTCAGAACTTTTAAAAAAGATCAAAAGAAAGGAGGAAAAGTGTAAGAAGAGGGAGAGAGAAAGAGAGAGGAAAAGCTATCTAATTCATTTTATGAAACTAGTTTAAAAAGCAGACTTTTGTAAAAGATAAGATTAAAAGCTAACCTCATTTGTGAATATAGATATAAGAATGATAATTAAATAGTAAACAGGATCCAACAGTGTATTAAAAATAATAATAATGTATCAAAATTAAGTAGGATTTATTTTAGCAATGCAGAGATGGCTTAACATTAGAAAATCAAGAAATGTGACTTACTATATAACCATATTCATGTAGAAATGGAGAAAAATCTCATGTAATTATCTCTATTGATGCAAAAAATTCACTTGACAAAATATTACACCCATTCACAGTAAAAATTATTAGAAAACCAACAATAAATTTCTTCCACCTAATAGAAGATACTACCAAATATCTTTAGTAAACATCACATTTTATGATGAAGCAGTCAATCAAAGATGACTCTGCTTCTATTCAATAGTATACTGGAATTTTTAACCAATGCAGCAAAATAAGAGAAAAGAAGATAAGAAATAGAAAGATAATGAGACAATTCATGATTTGCAAACAACATAAATGTCTGACTAAACAAGCGATGAAATCTTTAGAAATTATTAGAATTTGCAAGTTTGGTAAAATTGTTGAACACAAGATCATCATACAAAATCAGTAATGTTTCTAATCACAATGAATAACAAAAAAGAATTTAATAGAAAAATATGTCATTTATAATAGCAACAAAATACATAATATGATAGGAATGAATATAACAAAAGGTATACATGACCTGTAGGGTGGGAATTACAAAATATTATTGAGGAACAATAAAACATTGAATTTAATGGCAAGAAATGATGGACAGAAATACTTGGTATACCAACAGGACAAATACATACAAATTCTAATAAAAATTGTCACAGGATTTATCTTGGTACTTGAAATATGTTTACCAAAATTCTTATGGAAGCAGAGACCAAGAGTAGCAAATACCCCTCTGACAGAACAATAACATCGCAACATGTAAGTCTACAATAATTAAGATACAGTAATGCCTGTACAGTGATAGACAGTAGGAAATAAAACAGGTTCAAGAGCTTAGAATTACAAAGGAAACTTAATATATATAGAAATGTCATTATAAATCAGCACAGAGAATACAACATATATCAATATATGGTATCAAAACTATTGGCTTACCATATAAATTAAAAAATAAAGGTAGCTCTTCACCACAAAAAAAAATTTGAAATGGAAAAATAACTACATGTAAACACACATACACAACTTTAAAACTGTAGGAGTAAAATATCTTGGGAATTTGGGATTAAGAAACTATTTATTAAACAAGATACAAAAAGATAAAACTATAAAGGAAAGATTTTTATACATAAAAATTTTAAATATCTCTACAGAAACCACCCAACACACAATGGTAAACCAAAATAAGTGACAGATGAAACACACTGCACCATAATCAACATTCAAAGGATTGGTGTCTAGAACACATAAGGATTACAATAAAAAGAAGGAAGAAGGAAGGAAGGAAGGAAGGAAGGAAGGAAGGAAGGAAGGAAGGAAGGGAGAAAAGAAAGAAAGAGAAAGAAAGAAAGAAAGAAAGAAAGAAAGAAAGAAAGAAAGAAAGAAAGAAAGGAAAGAAGAAAAATGGTCAATTCAGAGAAAAAGAAAATTCAAGAACCTATAAACATATAAAGAAATATTCATCTTCTCTAGTAACCAGAGAAATACAAATTTAAATATGATGCATTTCATATTCATCACTGAGAAGAAATTTAAAGTCAACACTAGTTAGTGTTGGCAAAGATGTGGAAAATGGGAATGGCCATATATTTCAGTAGAGGCATAATGATTCAACCATTCAAAGTTATCATGTCTATGAACAGACATTTCTGCAAAGAAGACATACAAATGGCCAACAGATACATGAACAAATGCTCAATATTACTCATCATCAGGGAAATACAAATCAAAACCACAAAGAGATACCATCTCACAGCAGCCAGAATGGCTAAAATTAACCAGTCAGGAAACAATAGATGTTGATGAGGATGTGGAGAAATGGGAACCCTCCTACACTGCTGGTGGGAGTACAAACCAGTGCAGCCAGTTTTATGAAAGTGCCTCAAAAAGTAGGGTAGTTCTATTTTCATAGAGCTATCCTATGACCCAGTAATTGCACTACTAGGTATCTATCCAAAGGATACAAACATAGTGATTCTAAGGGGCACATGCATCCTAATGTTTATAGCAGCAATGTCCAAAATAGCCAAAATATGGAAAGAGCCCAGATGTCCATCAACAGATGAATGGATAAAGAAGATGTCAAACGATTTAGAAGGGGCGGAGGAGAGATATCCCCCAAACACACTTTTTCCCCACAAGAATTTGAATGAGTATACCATGGTCTTGCCCCACTCAGGTCCCTTACTTAAATTGGACTGTGGCTGAGTTTTAAATAAGTTATTATTTGTGTTTAGTGTTCGGCACTTATTAAATATACAATAAAGGTAATGAATTTATAAATGTGAAAAAAAGAGGATGTCATATATATGTGTATATATATATATATATATACACACACACACACACACACAGTGGGATATTACTCAGCCATCAAAATAATAAAATCTTACCATTTGCAATAACATGGATAGAACTAGAGGGTATTAGGCTAAGTCAAATAAGTCAGTCATAGAAAGACAAATATATTATTTCATTCATATGTAGAACTAAAACAAAACAGACAAACATAGGGGAAGGGAAGGAAAAATAAAATAATACAAAATCAGAGAGGAAGACAAACCATAGAGACTCTTAACTACAGGAAACAGACTGAAAGATGCTGGAGGGGGTGGCGTGGAGTGGGGTAACTGGGTGATGGGCATTAAGGAGGACACTTGATGTCATGAGCACTGGGTGTTATATGCAACAGATGAATCATTAAATTCTACCTTTGAAACTAATAATATACTATATGTTACTTAATTGATTTTAAATTTGAAAAATGAAGTTTTCTATGTCTAGTAAGATAAGAAACAAACTCCCTATGACCTAATAATTTGGTTTCCAGAAAACTACGTTCCAGAAACAAAGAAACTTGTCCAAGAATGTTTATTATAGCACTGTGTTTAAAAGTAAGCTTTGGAAACTATTCAAATCTCCACTATTACAAGTTAGGATAAATAAATTTAATCTCAATTAAAAGGAATAAACAATTCTACATAGATTTAAAAAAAAAGGGGGTGTTGATGGGAAACAAGTACAGAATAAAATATACATGAATATATGAAAACAGAGCCTAAATATGCCCTGAGTTAATGATAGAGTTTGCCTTTGTGGTGGTACAGGAATTTTTCTTCCTAGATGGAAGAACAAAGGATTTCATCTTTGTAAGTTTGAATCACTTAGGCATACAGAGTAACTACAGCAAAAATGCCAAAACTATCATCATTTGTTAAGTTTGGCACAATAACAAAGTGAAATATTTTATTTATTTTTTAATTTTTTTAAATTTATTTTTTATTGGTATTCAATTTACCAACATACAGAATAACCCCCAGTGCCCGTCACCCATTCACCCCCACCCCCCGCCCTCCCCCCCTTCTACCACCCCTAGTTTGTTTCCCAGAGTTAGGAGTCTTTATGTTCTGTCTCCCTTTCTGATATTTCCCACACATTTCTTCTCCCTTCCCTTATATTCCCTTTCACTATTATTTATATTCCCCAAATGAATGAGAACATACACTGTTTGTCCTTCTCCGATTGACTTACTGCACTCAGCATAATACCCTCCAGTTCCATCCACGTTGAAGCAAATGGTGGGTATTTGTCGTTTCTAATGGCTGAGTAATATTCCATTGTATACATAGACCACATCTTCTTTATCCATTCATCTTTCGATGGACACTGAGGCTCCTTCCACAGTTTGGCTATTGTGGCCATTGCTGCTATAAACATCGGGGTGCAGGTGTCCTGGCGTTTCATTGCATCTGAATCTTTGGGGTAAATCCCCAACAGTGCAATTGCTGGGTCGTAGGGCAGGTCTATTTTTAACTCTTTGAGGAACCTCCACACAGTTTTCCAGAGTGGCTGCACCAGTTCACATTCCCAACAGTGTAAGAGGGTTCCCTTTTCTCCGCATCCTCTCCAACATTTGTGGTTTCCTGCCTTGTTAATTTTCCCCATTCTCACTGGTGTGAGGTGGTATCTCATTGTGGTTTTGATTTGTATTTCCCTGATGGCAAGTGATGCGGAGCATTTTCTCATGTGCATGTTGGCCGTGTCTATGTCTTCCTCTGTGAGATTTCTCTTCATGTCTTTTGCCCATTTCATGATTGGATTGTTTGTTTCTTTGGTGTTGAGTTTAATAAGTTCTTTATAGATCTTGGAAACTAGCCCTTTATCTGATAGGTCATTTGCAAATATCTTTTCCCATTCTGTAGGTTGTCTTTTAGTTTTGTTGACTGTATCCTTTGCTGTGCAAAAGCTTCTTATAAACATATTTTGGAGATCTATTCATTTACACCTATAGTGATAAAGCTTTTTCCTGCTTCCTTTTAAGTAAAACAATGTGTATTGAGTCATGACCAAATGTGTTAATTGCTTTACATGCCGTTTATCATTCAATTCTCATAATACCCTATAAAAAGGCAGTTTTGTGTCAGTCTAAAAGATGAAGAAACTATTTTTTAACATCTGTGAAATAAAGATATTAATAGCTAGGCTATAGATTTGTTGTGAAGGTTGATGTATGCAATATTACTTTCACATAGTAAGCTAATATTATTGATTTGAAAAGTAAGGCTTAGGAAGGTAAAATAACTAGCCTATAGGCATAGAGATAGTGAAGATTGGAATCAGGAGGGATGAGGACTCAATAACTACGCTTAGGCGTAGTAGAGTTATTTGCTCTCTTCGTACATAACAATAAAAATGTTGCATTTATTAGATTCACAAAGATCCAAATATGTCCTTTGGAAATATACCGTGTTGGTGAGGTTGAAAGAAGGGAAGTACTTGTAGGGAACAAATTCCCTACAAGTGCGAAATTCATCAGTATGAGTGGCAAATTCAACAGTCTCTATTAAAAATTAAAATTTACATAGCTTTTGATTCCATAACTTTCCTTCTAATTTTTCTGCTTTTATTATAGACACATAGAGACTCATGGAAAAAGACTGGAACCAACATCAATGATCATCAGTGAAGGATTGTTTTTAAGATATGATACATTCATAGAGTGACATACTCTGTATCCATTTAAAATGCCAGCAAAGTGGGATCCCTGGGTGGCTCAGTGGTTTGGCGCCTGCCTTTGGCCCAGGGCGTGATCCTGGAGTCCCAGGATCAAGTCCCACATCAGGCTCCCTGCATGGGGCCTGCTTCTCCCTCCGCCTGTGTCTCTGACTCTGTGTGTGTGTGTGTGTGTGTGTGCGTGCGCGCGCGCACCTTTCATGAATAAAATAAATAAAATCTTAAAAAAAAAAATGCCTGCAAAGGGAAACACAAATAACAACCAAAGACCGCCTGTGACATTGACATGTAATTATCCCTATTATATTTCACTAACTTAAAAAAGAAAGATGAGAAAAGGAATACATGTTAGCATTTCTGCAAAAACAATTATATATGCATGCTTAGATATGCATTTTTTTTCTCTATCTCTAGAAATATACATCAGAAACTAACAACTGAGTTTCCTCTGAGGTGATGAACCACATGAATAGGAATCAAGAGTAGGAGGAAAAGGCATTTTTAATTCTACCCTTTCTACCTCTTTCAATTTGTACTATGTGCATGAATTAACTTTGTGAAAACATAACAAATTAAAAACAAACAAAACAAAAAACAATCCACCCAAACCACCATAAAAGCAATTATACTTAGTATCACCTGTTAAAAATGCTACATGGAAATATTTTTTATCTAAAGCCAGCGTTACTCTACTATGTCCTTTCTGGAGGTAAGGAAAAACCATGGCAAGGAATTGAGTTTGTCTTGAAGGAGCTTGAGAGAAGGAACTGGAAGGACGGGGAAGGGAGGAGCAAAAGGGAATAGGGCTCTGCCTATGCAGGAGAAGATAAGAATGGGGGGAGAGGGGAGTGAAGAAATCTCCCAGAATCCAATCTCAAGCCCCACCCCGAATCTTGATGCCCCCCAAATGGCAAGATGGATCACAACTTTAAAACTTGCAGCTGGAGGAATAGCAGACATGGAAGCAGAATCTGGGGAAAGTGAGTGAAATCAGTGTCCTCACAGAGAGCTAACTCTCCCACCTTGAAGCAGGTCTTAGCATGTATGTTTCCAAATGGTTTTGACAAAAATACCAGACATACTTGATAAATCTATAGCTGGGAGCTCAGAAACCAGATGGCCTGAAACTGGACACCAACGAGCCTTATTTGCAGCATCTGAGATCATGGAGGAAAAACCAAGGTCATGGAGATTCTATGAGCATCTCTTTCTTCCTTGAGTGTTCCACTTAAAGAGAAAGAACAGTGATGGGGTGGGGAGTATGTGGGGTGGATGTTTCCAGACCCCAGACCCTGGGGGCCAGCCATGAAAGCGGACCTGATGCCACTGACACCTATGCTGGCATGGCTTAGGGAAATGTGGCTTCAGTGCACCAAACTGATCATGATTCTTTTCTTACTGTTTTTAAATTTGTCACCACATTTAAAAAAATTAAGAATTTCTTGAGCAGAGCACAAAGAAGTCACACCTTAGTTTAGCTGTTCCTAGACAATAAGAGTTAAATGTGCTGTTGACAGCGACACTGGAATATGGAGTGCTTTCTGCATGAGTGTGATATGTATGCTGCGGAAACCTGACTTTTCGACAAATCCTACAAACATTTCATTTTTCCATTGTGAGAAAAGGCCGATTGCAAATACAAAAAGAGACAGACAGAGAGAGAGAAGAAAGAAGAATAAAAAGCAACTTAATAAGGCCTGTTCTTAGTTGGGGGGTGGGAGGAAACACTTTGTTAAAAATTAAGCTTAAACAAATAAACAACTTTAAATCAAGTTTTAAAAAAACCCACAAAATTTTAGCTTTCCTGAACACTTAAAGTATTTGCTGATAGAGTACATGCCAGTTGACATTTCTTTCTTCTCTTTTCAAGTAATGGAGTTTTTCTTAGTCATTCTATATCTCTTCTAGAGAATTGGTAAATGCAATTCTCCAGTTCTACTCTACTGTTGCTTGGGAATTTTCTTGATTTATATTTGCTTTTCAAAAGAAATTAGGGAAACTTTCCAAGAATTGTCCCAGATTCTAACTTATTGAACCATCTGCCAAATTAATTTTACTTATCTGGCTCCTTTGTTTATTCTTTTGAGATGCTACACTGAGAGGCGATCAGATGTATTATTTTTCTCAAAGAAACACAGATTGAGTTTTAACAGATGTTCAGATGTTTTAATTTTTGGAGTTGTAATTCCCACTTGGCTTTAATGAGTTCATTCAGTAATGTGGGCTTTTACTAGATACTGTATGTTCTCACGCTTGGTTTCTAGCTTTAAACCACAAGACTGAAGCCAGTTTACTGTGGGAATGGAATTTTCACGTGCTAGGGGGAGTGAGAAGTGAGGAAGGGATGATAAATAAGAAAACACTTCAGAAAGTAAACTCTTCACTATGGAATTTAGCAACTTGCCTCTTCTCAAACAAATGCTAAATCTTCTTTGATATTTGTAACTACCTTTGATTGTAAATCACGACATTTGTCTTTACTAGAAATTTGCCTGACAAAATTTTAAATAAAAATGTAAAGTTTAATATTTGCAGATTCTGTTCTTAGATTAAATCAGATCAAATCAAATTGAATTTCATTTAAAAGTTCAGAAACAACCTTTGTGGTCTTCTTTTCTCAATGCCAGACTCTTCAGGGTTAGAATAAACAGTGTTTGTTCTCTTACGTCAATGACTCAGCAACTACATTGGTTATGATTCTAATATTTCAAGTGCTTGGCACCAAAAATATAACAATTCATAAAAATAGTAAATAAAATTATCCTTTTCCTTAGGGGATATTGTGCTCAGAATCGTACTGTGATGGAATTGATTTATGGGAACCAAAATGAAAATCCATGCTTGATATAATATGATATAGCATGATAGAACAGGTATAAAATTTTGGAATTATACCAATTGCTACAACTTGATTGCTTTAGGTTTTGACCTAATATACATTGTAATCACCTAGATAAGATTTCTATTTCAAGCTATTGCCAGATTCAAAATCCAAGATTGATAGAGTTAGAAGAAATAAGAATTGAAGGAACATTGGGGATCCCTGGGTGGCTCAGTAGTTTAGCACCTGCCTTCGGCCCAGGGCGTGATCTTGGAGTCCCTGGATGGAGTCCCACATCAGGCTCCCTGCATGGAAAAAGGCAGAAGGATACTCCAATCATTTTATACTCTTTTTCACTCTGGGTCAGACACAATTGCTGGACATTACACTGTCTACTATATCCCTCTCTCCTTACTCTTACCCCCTGCCACAACCCCTACTCTTGCCTGACCAAACATGGTACTTTGAAAGGTTAAGTAAGCCACTTGCTTCTGAACTCCAAACTGTGTGATAAACAACAACAAAAAGGACTTTGGGTGAAAAGGGCTACTAAGATTTCCTGTTATTCAAGGTGATTCATACTTAAGCAAAATAGGAATTCCCATCTAAGTCTACTGTTATAGATGGCTCAAAGTAGCCAAGTGAGAGAAATTTTTAAAAACTGAAAATAAAACATTATCAAAATAAGTAGGGATGAAAGAATGCTTTATTGATAGAAAACTTCAGAAGATGAAAGACGGTATCACTGAGTTCCACTTAAAAATAATCTCAATTTATATCAAAATGCAGAGGTTAAAATTCAGCAACTCTTACTGATAAAACTCAGAAAATCACAAAAAGAAGAATACTTCTGGAACATAATGTCGAACATCTATCTCACACCGATTGCCAAAATCATAATTACAATGAAAGCCAAGAAGTGGTGTCAATCATATGAGAAAAATGGCCAACGTATGTGCATCCCTGTGTGCTGCCTGCTTAACAGTCAAGGTCCTGGCGGGAAACAGATGATGCATTCAAGCTGAGTAGCAGGGTTAAAAAAACACCAAATGATCCTGTAGCATCTTAAATTAGCAAAGGCAGGGAAATTAGACTTCTTGCAAGGCTCAAGGGGCAAAGCAAAGCACCCATAAACAGAACCTGGAGAGGGTGGCTATGTGCCTGATGCCTGACAGGGCTGCAGCCTTTGGGCAGGACACAGCCCCAGCCACCATGAAACGGGGTGGGGGGGGTGTGGGGGGTGGGGGGGGGTGTGTGTGGAAATAGAGACCTTCCCCCTCACTTCCCACTCTGAGTTCCTGCCAATGTCCTCCTTGGCTGAATCTAACCTGAAACCAAAAGGCAAGGGAGTACTAGTGAGGGAGGCTTCCAAGTCTGTGTCTGTGGGCACAAAGCAGGGCACAGAGAAAGACCCAGGAGCACAGAAAGAGATATTCAACACACCAACGTGGCCCAAATCACACATTAAGATATGAATCCAGATACAGATGAAACATCGAGATATAGGACCTGAGCTTTTAATTACCACATTTTCTACTTTTCCTAATCTCAAAATCACCTTTTAGAAGATCAAAAGGGAAAAAGGATTCCAATCCCAGTGGCAGCAAAAATCCTAAAATGCCCAAATACATAAAACATCAAAGTCATAAAAATATATAGGAATAAATCTTACATAAAAAATAGTGGAAGGGAATAAAGGGGAAAGAAGAAAAAAATGAGTGGGAAATATCAGAAAGGGAGAAAGAACATGAGAAACTCCTAACTCTGGGAAACGAACTAGGGGTGGTGGAAGGGGAGGCGGGCGGGGGGTGGGGGCGACTGGGTGGTGGGCACTGAGGGGAGCACTTGATGGGATGAGCACTGGGTGTTATTCTATATGTTGGCAAATTGAACACCAATAAAAAATAAATTTATAAAAAAAAGACCAGAATAAAACTTAAAAAAGGAATAAATCTTACAAATGTGAGAGAGTAATATATAAAGAAAACATTAAGTTAGGGAATATAAAATATTACTTGAGTAAATGGCAAGGGAAAAATGCTCCTTCACTGGAATACTGTGAAGATGTCATTTCTTTCCAAATCAATTTTTTTTAAAGATTTTATTTATTTATTCAGAGAGAGAGAGAGAGAGGCAGAGACACAGAGAGAGAGAAGCAGGCTCCTTGCAGGAACCCTGATGTGGAACTCGGTCCTGGGACTCCAGGATCATGCCCTGAGCCAAAGGCAGATGCTCAACTGCTGAGCCACCCAGGCATCCCCCATATCAATTTTTAGATTTAACCTTTCTTCACAGTACTTTTTTTAAATTGGAATTTCATTTAGAGCTGCTTTGAAAAAAAAAAAAAAAACCTAGCAAGACAAGCTAAGATTTTTTCCTAGAGAATATTGAAGAGGATACTTGCCCAATCAAAGGGAAAACTTAATAACATATAATAATATTTCAACTATAAAATATACTTTTTTACCAATTAATTAGCAGGGTTTTCCTACCCTCTGGGTTGAAATATCCAGTACAGGGCAGATGTGGTGAAAAGATCATTCTCACAGCTTGTGGGAGTATAAATTGGTTCAAACTTCATGAGTTGCAATTTGGTAATGTGGACAGAAACCGTAAATATGTTCAGACCCTTTGTTCTAGTAATTCAATTTTTAGTTATTTATACTTAGAAGGTAATTAGACTGCACAGTGATCTAGCTAGACAAGTATTGGTAGCATTATAATAGTTCTATAAAGTAAACATCATAAATGTTCAATTATATAAAATTCATTAAACTATGGAAAAGCATGTATTAAAGTGGCACATAGCTCTAAAGGGATTTTTTTAAAAATACTGAATAGAGGTAAAAATGAAAAAAATTGAATAAAGTAAAAGTACTAGAATACTAGAACAAAATAAAAGTTACATATGGAGTATGTTTATATATTTATATAGGGAGTATTTCAGTAATATATTATTATTTAATAAAATTATTATTATATAATATAATAATTATATTTAATTATTTACAAGAAATATCTATATACAAAACTCTATATGATTTGCTTCCAAAAATTGTCAATTTTCTAAGTGTGCACAGGGAAACCCTGAAAGTGGGAGGAGATTCACTAAAATATTAACATATGATTTTCCCTAGTTGTTAGTTTTGAATGATGTTAGATTTTCTTTTTTAGGTGTCCCTGTATTCCACAGATTTTCTGTGTCCGTGAATTACTACATAATCAGAAGGAGGTGTGTGTGCATGTACGTGTGCAAGATTTAGAAAATATTTAATTTTTAAGGATTAAATTGCTAAAATTAAAACTCATTCAGGGCTAAAGCACAGTGTGACTGTACACTGCTGATATCCAATACATATATTTTTACAGAAATTAAAGAAGATCTTAAAGTGAAGAAAAAAACTTATATTAGAGGAAGGAAAATTGTGCAGATGATAAAATTTCAGTGTTTTTCTAAGTTAGGTCAATTCTTTCTTTTAACTCTCACCTTGATAATAGCAGAGCAGAATTATTTTACCAAACAGACGTTTAAAAATGTAGAACTATACTTCTCTGCAATTCTTGAGATTTTTGTAATAAGCAATACCATGCTCTTTACATGTGATCACAGGTATAATAATGAAAACATATTTTCACAAAGCATACATTTAAAAACACATGTTACTATTTTTTTTTAAATGCTACTATTTTGTTCTATTGATCTATGTGTCTATTTTGTACCAGCACCTTACTCTTTTGACTACTATAGCTTCAAAATAGAACTTTAATTCTGGAATCATGATGCCTTCAGCTTTGCTTTTCTTTTACAAGCGTGCTTTGGCTATTTGGGTTCTTTAGTGGTTCCACGTAAATTTTAGGATTCTTTGCTCTAGTTTGTGAAAAATGGTCTTGGTATTTTGATAGGGATAGCATTAAATGTGTAGATTACTATGGGAAGTAGAAATATTTTTAAAATATTTGTTCTTCCAATCTATGAGCATAGAATGTCTTTCCATTTCTTTGTGTCATCTTCAATTTCTTTCATCAGTGTTTTATAGTTTTCAGAGTATAGGCATTCCATTTCTTTTATTAATTTATTCTCAAGTATTGTATTAGTCTGGGTGCAATTGTAAATAGAATTGTCTTAATTTCTGTTTCTGCTGCTTCATTATTGGTGTATAGATATGCAACAGATTTCTGTACATTGATTTTGTATCCTGTGACTATACTGAATTCAAATATCAGTTCTAGCCTGTTTTTGGTGGAGTCTTTTGTGTTTCCTGTATATAATGTCATGTCATCTACAAGTAGTGAAAGCTTTACTTCTTCCTTACTGATTTGGACCTTTTAAATCTGATTGCTGAAGCTAGGACTTCCAGTACTATGCTGAACAAAGTAGTGAGGGTGGACATCCTTGTCTTGTTCTTGACCTTAGGTGAAATCTCTCCATTTTTCCCCATTAAGGATGATGTTAACTGTGGATTTTTTCATAAATGGCCTTTATCATGATCAGGTATGTTCCCTATAAGCCTGTTTTGTTGAGGGCTCTTATTATAAATGGATGTTGTATTTTGTCAAATTCTTTTTTACATATATTGAAATGATCATATGGTTCTTATCCCTTCTTTTGCTGGTGTGATGTATCACATTGATAGATTTATGTATATTGAACCACCCTTGCAATCCAAAAATAATTCCCACTTGATCGTAGTGAATGATTTTCTAAATGTATTATTGAATTCAGTTTGCTAGTATTTTATTGAGTATTTTATTTTTGCATCTATGTTCATCAGATGTTGGCCTGTAGTTCTCTTTTTTAGTGGTTTCTTTATCTGTTTTTGGTATCCAAGAAATGATGCTAGCCTCACAGAATGAATTTGGAAGTTTTCTTTCCTTTTATATATTTTGGGTAGCTCAATAAATCCAGAAATAAACTAACAATTATGTATTCAATCAATTTTCATCCAAGTAGGAGAATATCAAATGGAAAAAAGACAGTCTCTTCAACAAATGCTGTTGGGAAAACTGGACAGCAGTATGCAAAAGATTGAAACTGGGCCACTTTCTTACACCACAGACAAAAATAAATTCAAAGTGAATTAAAGACCTAAATGTGAGACCTGAAACCATAAAAATTCTAGAAGAGAGCACAGGCAGTAATCTCTTTGACATTAGCCATAGCAACTTGTTTCTAGATATGTTTCCTGAGGCAAGGGAAACAAAAGCAAAAATAACTATTGGGACTATATCAAAATAAAAAGCTTCTGCATAACAAAGGAAACAATCAACAACACTAAAAGACAACTTCCAAAACGGGAAAAAAATACTTGCAAATGACATATCTGATAAAGGGTTAGTATCCAAAATATATAAAGAACTTAGAAAACTCAATACCCAGAAAACAAATAATCTAATTTAAAAATAAGCAGAAGACACTGAACAGACATTTCTCCAGATGTCCAGTAGATACATGAAAAAATGTTCATCATCATCTGCCATCAGGGAAATGCAAATCAAAACTACAAGAGATACTACCTTACAACTGTCTGAATGGCTAAAATCAGCAACGGAAGAAACAACAGGTATTGGTGAGGATGTAGAGAAAAAGGAACATTTGTACACTGTTGGTGAGAAGGAAAATTGATGCAGCCACTGTGGAAAACAGTATGAGTTTCCTTAAAAAGTTAAAAATACAACTACTTTATGATCCAGCAATCACACTACTGAGTAGTTACCCAAGGAATAAAGGAACACTAATTCAAAAGGGTACATGCACTTCTATGTTTATAGCAGCATTATTTATAATTGCCAAGGTATGGAAGCAGCCCAAGTGTCCATGGATTGCTGAATTGATAAAGACATGGTGTATCTATAAAATGGAATATTATTCAGCCATAAAAAAAGAATGAAAAAAAATGAAATCTTGCCATTTGCAATGACATAGATGGAGCTAGAGAGTATAATGCTAAGTGAGGTAAGTTGATCAGAGAAAGACAAAACAAACAAGCAAAGGAAAAAAAATAATAGAAGGGGAGAAACAAAGAAATAAATTTTTGATTATAGAGAACAAACTGATGGTTACCAGAGGAGTGGGGTGGTATGATGGGTTAAATAGATGATGGGAATTAAGGAGAATACTTGTCATGATGAAAACAGTGTGATGTATGGAACTGTTTAATTACTATGTTTTATATCTGAAGCTAACATAATATTGTATGTTAACTAACTGAAATTAAAATAAAACTGAAAAAAATGCTTATAACAATCATTAAATCCTCTTTTGCCATGCATCATGTTAATTGACAACAAGAAGGGCTACAGAGCATTCATTTATTCATTAAATATGTGTAGTTCTTATGAGTAAGAAATTTTTTAGACCTAAGGTACAGAAAAAAATTCCTTGCCCTCAAGGAGCTTTTATTGTAGAGGAGAGAGAGAGAGAAAAACAAAACAAAACAAAACAAAACAAAACACACCCTACTGGCATAGAATTTACCAAATAGAATAATGAAGAAGAGTATGTAAGTACAAAGGAATGTTACAAACCAATCAGAAAATGATTATTAAGCAAATAATGTTGGATAATTCATCTATTTTTTTAAAAAATCAATGTTACATAATCACTACACTTGATTTCAAATGCATTATAATTTAAATATCTTTTTTAAATTTTTAAAAAGATTTTATTTATTTATTCATTAGAGACACAGAGAGAAAGAGAGGCAGAGACATTGGCAGAGGGAGAAGCAGGCTCCTTGTGGGAAGCCTGATGCAGGACTTGATCCCCGGACCCCGGGATCATGACCTGAGCCAAAGGCAAAGGTTCAACCACTGAGTCCCCAGGTGCCCCTAGAATTAAATATCTAACAAATGAAATCATAAACAGGCCAAAAGAAACTATGTGAATATGTAAATAATCTTAAGAAAATGGAAGTAATTTCTTACCATAAAAGAAATGGAAAAATCATGAAGCAAAATATATGTGAATCAACTTTAAAGCTTTGTCTTCCTAACCATAAATTAAATCTCAAATGTAAAATTAGAAAAAGAAAAACATTTGTGACAAATCCAGTAGAAAATGGACTATTATCCTTTATGCAGGAAGGATGAATTCTTCAAAATAATAATTCTAATAATCTAATGGGAATAGAGGCAAGTGGTATAAGATGCTAAATGTCAACCTCATTAATAGCCAAACTGCAAATTGAGACAATATAAAACACTATTCTTCTTTTATCAAATAGTCAAAGTTTAAAAATGTTTATTAAACCTATTGTGGTTGCCTAATTCCAAGAGAAATTATAGACTGAAACTATATTTCCACAAAGCCATTTGGCAACATATATAAAAATGTTAAGAATGTTTACCCTTGAATTCCATGCTGGGGAATTAACCATAAGAAATTATTCAAAATGCATTTAAAACTAGATATTCACCCAGCCTTACTTACCAGACTAAAAATTAGTAACAATTGATAGCATATGTAATAGTGTTATGACTAAATAAATTATGATGTGTCCACATGTTGGATAATTACATGCCATAAAATTGGAATTCCAAGAAATTTTAATGAAAATAACCATAATATATGGTTAAGCTAAAATTCAGTTTACAAAATATGTATTTAGTAGAGGTGATCCCAGTTTTGCCTGTATGTATGCACATGTGACTGAAAAAATGAGAGCTAATAGTTCTTGAGCATCTACTATATTCCAAGCACTGTTCAAAATGTTTTACAAGGTCTGCCAGTTATCAGTTTATTGCCTCTCAGTTCCAAATTTACCCTTTTTGCCTGCTTTGTGAAAATTAAACCAGGCCCTTTAATAATTTTTCCTTTGTCATTGGGCACAATGTTAAGCTTTGTCAGTAGGGGGTGCTGGAGAGACATGGCGGGAGGAAAGGGTTTTACCTTCTCCGTGGTTTCTCCAGGAGCTGGCAAATGCAACACAATGTGGCCAGCACTTTTTCTTGGCACCTGACCCTCCCCAACAGGCAATTTGTATTAGAGCTTCCCATTAGACACTTCTCCATGAACAGCTTTCCCTGGTATTCTAGAGGGGAGATTTCTGGTAAGTTCTCCAAGTGTGCTAGCTACCACAGCAAGTTCTCTTCCATTACATGTGCCACAATCAGCCCTTTCTAATAAGGTTTGGAAGGGGGCGGGGGGTAGAAATCCTCCCTTGAGTGTTCTAATTAGGTCATTAAATGCCCATAGAAACTCTCAGTAATAGATTATTATCACTATGTTACCAATGAGGAAACTGAGGCATTATATAAGATCATGTAGATAAGAACTGATGGAACCAGAATTTAATCCAAGTACTTTGGCTCCAATGCACATATTTACAACCACTGCTATACTAACTCCCAAAGTATTGAATATATACACACAGATACATAAAAACACTTTGGAAGGAAAATCTGGTACGTGAAGATGGTGGTTATCTTGAAGTGGTGAAAATTACAGGTGTCTTATTTTGCTGTTGTACAATCTCCAAATTTCCTTAAATATGTAAATATTAATTTTATAATCAGAAACATACATACCCGCATAAGGAAAGAAATTCTGAGGGCTACTTTCTGGACCAAAAATATTTCAGTCTTTCTGTGAAGCCAAGCTACCCGTAAAAAAAAATGCAGACTGAAACTATTCTGCTAACCAAAGCCATTCCTCATTTCTACAGCCTTTCCTTCACCCTCTTTCCTGATGTACAGGTGCAGTATGCATCACTGGAAATATAATTCCAAATTTCCATAAGATCTGTGCTTACAACCCATTCAGCATGGAGGCAAGAGCAACTATAGCTAAAGCTTAATTTGCATAATTACAATCCCATTCAAATAAAAAACATTCATTATGGTTATGCCTGGCCTGGCTCCAGTGTGTATCATTCCCCAGCCTATACGGCTAATATTATTAACAGTGCAGAGCAAATTTATAATAAGTTTCAGGAAGCTAAACTATTAACATTATTTCCTAATTTTATGTTATGTAAAGTTATTCATCATTTCTCAGGGAAGATTTTTAAAAACTGACTTTTCCTGAATTCTTTATATCACATTTCAAGACTTGCTTTTTACTTTCTATTAACTATATTGTGATATGTGACATTTTCCCTGTTTTATTCCTCAGAGACAGTTCCTCCATGGGATGCTTGCCAGTCTAAGAGAATCAAGCTCCTAACTTGCCTGATATTCTTATCCTCAGATGGTTCAGTGTCAACAGCATAACTATTATTATTTGATAAGAGAAAAAAGGTCATCTACCTTTTTCCTGTACACTTCTACATACATTCTGGCAGCATAGTTAAAATAATTATCTCTAAGTTAAAAACAAAACATAAGCAGACATTGTAAAGAAATTTGTAATCACTTAAGAGAACTTCAGGTTAGAGGTGCCTGGGTGACTCAGTCGATTAAGCATCCAACTCTTAATTTCGGTTCAGGTCATTTCAGGGTCGTGAGATTGAGTCCAGCATCTAGGCCCTGTGCTGAGTGTGGAGCTTGCTTAAGATTTTCTCTTTATCCCTCTGGCCCTCCATCCACTTGCTCCCTCTCTCTCACATTCACTTTCTCTCAAAAAAAAAAAAAAAAAGAAAGAAAGAAAAAGAGAGAGAGAGAGAGAGAGAGAGAACTTCAGGTCCAAATTCATTGTCTTAAATAGTGGAGACAAACTTGTATAGCAGCTATGCAAAACAATAGATTTTAGCTTTTTCTAGTCTAATTTAGAATGCTGTCCATAGATTATGAAGTTTTTGAGACATTCAAACATTGGGGATCTTGATTATTTATTCTTTATTACTAATCTTTTGTTTGTGATTTCATTATACATTCAATTATTCAATTGACAAATATATATCAAGTTAGAAATAATGCCTGGAGAAGAGAAATATGTATTCAGTTACTAGATGGTTAATACAAATATAATTTATAGATAGCAGACATAAAGACAATAGGATATTTATAATAATATCCCTATGCTAAGAAACTACTCAAATGAGTTAGTCATCTGTGACTTAAAAACTGACTTATTTCTTGCCCTATCCATATTTCTCTTCCTTTTTCATTGCCTATGGTCATCTTTTGTGGGTGTCTCAATGGCTTCTGTCTTTCATGACCCAAAGGAGAAATTTTTTTCATATGTAAAGATTTACATACTGCTTACATACTACCTTACTACTATTTGCAGAAAATCCTCATGCACTATATCTGCAATCGCTTATTTTAAATGTAAATTATTTTTTCAATTACATTGATACAGAGATATTTCTTCTTTTGATATGCTCTGCTAAATGATTGTATTAGATTCCTGTTCCCAATTAAGTTTTTATTTTTAATTGATGTTCTCTCTATTATGAGTGTTCATGTATCTTGCTTGTCTTCTGGGTCATCCTTTTTTTCTATGGATCTGAGCAGCCTATTCCTCTTTTTTTTTTTAGTTGGAAGAATAAAGAATTTTTTAGTTGGAAGCTACTAGGTTGATTCTGTATCATAAAGAATTTCCCAATGCTCAGAAATATGAATATCATGGTACTTTCCATGGTAGATTAAAGGTGGCTACCATTTGCACCTTCAATCAGATCTCCTGGAACATTTTTTCTGGAAGCACTGTCCAGTCAGGTAACTAACCTAACTACCCTGAGTCCATCAATCTGGAGATGCCACTTACAAATGCTGTAGTCAACTGTCCCAGCTGAGCTCAGCCTTCCACTCATCTCTGCCAAGGGGACAGATATGAAAATGAAGCTACTGAGATCCTCCAGCCCAGACTTATCATTGGCTGAATACGACCAAGTGGTATTCTTTTTATGCTATGTGGATAGAATAATCACCCAGACCAGCCTGAATTCCTACCTGCAAAATCATAAAATATTAGAAAATTGTTATTTGTTTAAATCAGTAACTTTTGGGGTAGTTTGTTATGCAGTGATTGATTCCATCCCTGATTGTGGAAGTTTGGTGGTTTCATTCTTGAAGCATTTCACACCCATTTTCCTGTGAGCAACACTAATATGGTAGAGATGATGAAAATTCTGCATTCAACAAAATGAATGGAGATGCAGAAACATTTGTTAATCAGGTGAAATAGGATTAACAAAGTCCAGTTGGCCGTTTTGTTATGTGAATTTACAGATTCTGTTCAGCTAGCAAAACATCTCCTGGCAGAAGAAACTGATTCTTCATAGGATGAAGGATGAAGGTGCTACCCTTGTTCAGCTTTATTTATAAAGCATAAAACACTAAAACATTTTTTCCAGGGTTAGAGCAGGGGATATGAAGGAGTTTTAGGGAGGCAGAAAAGTTCAAAGCACATGAAGTAATTTATGTATATATCAGATAACAAAATTCCTGATTTCTTCAAGTCCTTTGCTTTTTGTGATTTTTTTTATGAAGTAAGCAATGTGTTTCTTCCTCCCGCCATCATCACTATTTCATACTTGCATATGTGAGATAACATCTTGCCTCCTACGCTGAAGATAAGAAGTGAAGAGCTGTTATCTGTATCTGAATTTGAAGGATGAGCTCATTAGAATCCTTATCAAAGAACACAGCTCATTGCTAAGGTCAATGTTCTTCAGAGCAATAATTTCCAAGTCAGTCTATGCATCAGAATCACCTAGAAAGTTTTTCAAAACACTTTTTCCCAAAAAGTCTGGTGTGGCATCTGAGGATATATATATATGTTTGGACAAGACTCTGTCAGTGTAAAACAAAAACAAAAACAACAAAATTTTAAAAAAGAAGAAAAAGAAACTAAAATTGACTTAAGCAAGAAAAAGGGATTTATTAATTTGCATAACACTGGTCTACTCTTTTACATGTCTTTACAGGGATATATTTTCTACTTCTCAATAACACCAGTAGTTTCAGTTCAGTTCTTAATATTTTGGTTGTAGGACTTCTCTATTGACTTCCCACTTAAAGTGGGAAGATGAGAATTTAGTTTATTTACCAATCTCTGTCCCTCCCCTCCCATGTTCCTTCTCTCATACTTTCCAATAAACCTCAATATAGAGTTATATTTCTATAGCAATGCAACTGTCATCATACACAAGCTATGTGAACATTCCATTTTAATTCATATACAAATTCACTTGTAGAAGTGTTAATCTCTCAGGTTGTAGGTTGTTTAAATACATTGAATCTTCCATGAAGGTTGTTGTGGTTGTTGTTTTAAATATATATGGACCGTTTGGCTCTAAGACACGTGTCATCCCAGGGTCTCCCTTTGCCTCTCCTAACCCATCTCTAGCTTTCTGGCTCATATGTTTTGCTCTTTCTTGATTTATTCCTTTATTCTGGTAAATGGAAGACAGTATTTTGAGACACCACACACTTAAAAAAATACTGTTAGATACAGTATTAGTTGTGATAGTTGTAATAGACAGCTGAGTTTAGAATTTTAAATCGGAAATCATATTCTCTTGGAATTCTAAGACAAATCTCCCTTGGCTCTTAGTTCCCAGTATCATTATTGCTTAAGTTCAGTGCCATTGTTCTCCTTGATCTTTTATATGAAATATGTTTTTCTCTTCAGGAACTTGTAGGCTCTTATCTTTTCTCCCAAATGTCTGAAATTTCATAATCGAGTGCCTTAGTTTAAATGTATTTTGATCCATTTTGCTGTCAGAGGACTTTATAGTTTGAAAACTCATGACCTTTAGTTCTGGGAAGTTTTCTTGAATTATTTATTTAGTGATTGTCCTCCATCTGTTTCTTTTGTTCTTTGTCTTTGCATTTCTGATGACTGTAAATTTGGAATTCCTAACCTCTAATTTTCATCTCTTTTCTTTGTTATTTTTCATCTTTTGTCTTGTCTTTTTATCTCCTGACAAATTTCAACTTAATAATTCAAAATTTCTAATGTAGTTTTTCATTTCTACCACTGTTTTTAAATTCCAAAACTTTAATTTTTTTCTCTCTCTCTCTCTTTTAAGGATTCCACTCATTTATTTGAAGGAGAGAGAGAAAGTACAAACAAGGGAAGTGGCAGAGGGAGAGGAAGAAGTAGACCCCCACCAAGCAGAGAGCCCAATGAGGGGCTCGATCCCAGGACCCTGAGATCATGACTTGTGCCCAAAGCAGACACTTAATCGGCTGAGTCACTCAGATACCCCTGAATTCTCTCTTCTTTTAAATCATGTTAATTTTTTAATGAAATCTTTTCTTTTTTCCTCTACCTTTAAGTGGTTTTTTCTTTTCATTTTCTTTTTTTTATATTTTCCTCTCGTATATTTTTTCCACATTACTTCTTGTTCTATATGTTTAAGGTTCTCTTTTACATTCAAGGCTTTCATTAAATACCTGATGTTCCAGAGGTGCCTGGATGACACAGTTGGTTAAGCATCTGAATCTTGTTTTCAGTTTAGGTCATGATCTCATGAGTCATGAGGTCAAGCCCCAGGCCAGGCACTGTGCTCAGCAGGGAGTGTACCTGAGGATTCTCTCCCTTTCCCTCTACTCCTACCCTCACTCATGCTCTCTCTCTCAATTTTAAACACCTGATGTTCCAGATGTTTATATTAGCAGACTCTCCAGTGCTAGATGGTATGACCATTAACCAAAACTCCTATTTTCCCTCCCTTTTAGTGTAAATGTCTTTCAATGACAGCTGCCAACAATTTCTCCCATCCTTGTCTACTTCTCCCTTAAGTACGGGTTGACACACAGAGTGCATCAGAAGAGATGCCAGTTCTAGGCGTAGGTCTTAAGTGGCCTGACAATTTTCATTTTGACTCCCTTGAAATGCTCTGACCACCATATCAATAAGCCCAGCCTAGTCTACTGTGTAATGAGAGACCTAATGAAGGAAAACCAAGATGATTTCCAACCAACAGCTGATACTGTCAAACATGAGAAAGAGGCCATATTGTGGCCTCTGCTAAGTTCTTGGTTAAATGCAGCCACCTCAGTGAATCTGGCTTATATCATAGAAAAGAATTGCCCAAATGAGCCCTGCCAACCTGTAAAATCATGAAAAATAATGCAGCAGTACATATTGTGTTAGGTCATTAAGCTCTGAGGTAATAGATAATTAATGTAAAGGGCATTCTATATCTCTGTGACATCAGGCTTAGCCAGGTGTTATGCTTTAACCAATGAAATGTTAGCAGAAGTGATGTCTGTCACTTCTGAGCTTTAAGAATCAGTGCACAATTTGGCACGCTCCTTTTAATCTGCAAAAAGTCAGCAATATTTCAGTTAGAGGTTATTCTCCAGTAGCCTTATGTCTCAAATCAAAGTTGACTTTAAGCAGGGCACTGCATTGTTATAAAGCATTGTAATTTGGAGATCAATTGTTACTCTAGCATAACTTAGCATCTTTTGCCTGATATAGACACTAAACAGCCGATGGGAAACATGTGCTTATGACATATGTGGAAGTCACTGTAGGCATTCTAGCAGGTGTTCCCAGATCCTTTAGAACCGAAGGTCTAATTTTCTTGGCTGCTAGGAGTGCCACTAACTGACAGTCATCAGCTGGAAATTGCCCTCTCTGGAAATTGCCCCCAATTGAAAAAAATTTCCTCATCCAAGTCATGCCTCCTACTTAGGGGCAACCTGCATCCAATGATTGGTTGTCATGAAGGCATAAGAGCCCACAATGCAGGGCACCCTGAGAGACCATCCCTGCTTCAGGTTTCCCATGGGATCAGCTTGAGATGTGGTCGTAGCTCAACTACCTCATTCTAATCCTGCTTCTTCCCATCTCTTCCTTTCATAGATGTGATTCTACTGAGTACTTCCCAGTTAACTTCCTGTAAGCTAATCTCTATTTCAGTGTCTATTTCCTAGAGAACCTAACCTATAATCACTTAAAAAACATATTATTTAAAAATATTAGGAAGCATCTAATATCAATATCTTCTGGAATTTCATCTTTGATTGTATTAATTGATGAAGAGTTTTCTAATGTCATGCTTAAGAGTATAGATGAAGTTTATATTGCTGTGAGAGCTGAAGAGGAGACTATTGGGCATTATCAATTATTTTTCATCCTTCATATTCAACATCCCTATTTTTCAGTACAGTACACTGGCCCTCAAATGTGCCGAATATTCTCCAGGCTAGAGACCTTTGGTTTTACTTATCACAAAGAATAAATCCCAGTCTTTTATCATGATAGAAAAGAGGCAACAATCCAGCTGTGTGGGATGAATCAGAAAACCTTGGAGCCTAGTTCTGTTTAAAGATACTTTTAGCCAATCTACTATTTTTGCACTACTTTTACTCTCATTTCCAGAAGTACCTGGCACCATCAATTTCCAACTCTGCAAGGCAAATTGAGTGGTTTTGCAGCTTTCCATCTCTTTCCAACTTTACAAATTTGTAGACTCCTCCCCCAATAGTGTTACCTTTGTTTATCTATGATTCTTTTTTATATGGTCGTACTCATTTATTCTTATTTAAGCAGGGCTCAGCAGCAGAGGGAAATATGTATGTTTTTATCAACCATCTTTAATTAGAAGGTCCATGTATCCGTCCTTCTATATATACATTTGAATTGTTGGATCACTTCCCCCTAAGAATGTCTATGCAGATCTTTATTAGAATTACATTAAATAAATAATTAATTAATAAATAGTAAATAATAAATAAAGTCTGGATTGATGTAAGAGAAGTAACATGCTGCTCAGTCTTTAACGACAAAGCATTCTTCTCCACTTATTCAAGTCTTTTTCTGTGCACATTGAATAATACAGTCTTTTTAATGTATGTCCTATGTTTTAAGAAGTTTATTCTTAGTTTTTTTAATTCTATTGATTTTATAAATGAGATTTTTTCTTTCATAATATTTACTAACTATATTTGTTTACAAATCAGGAAAAGATCAAATTGATTAAATTAATCTTGTAGTTAGAAATCCTACTGATGACAATTTGTTCTGTAACTGGAGTGTTTTCATTAGAAGGATGACAGAAGCCCGTCTCAGGGACAATCTACGGGACATCTGAGGGATGGCGGGTGGATGAGCCACAGGGGTCCCATGAGAAGTTTTCCTACATGCTTCCATTTTTAACACCTAATCCTAGACACTAGAACTCAGTCAGAGGATTCCACTGTGGTCCATTGATTTTTCTGAGTCTAGCGACTATGGCTGGGGTGTGCTTAGATCTTTCCAGAGCATCTTACTATAGCTCAAGCAGAAACTTAGGAGTACCCAATATTTCCACAAAAGTAACACATATTTGGTTCTTCCTCCTAGCCTACTTGTGACAGCCTTCTGACTTGTAAGATGTAAGCCAACTGGGGCAACCAGAGATAAGAAAATTATAGCTGATTCTTTCTGAAGATAGTCACAAACATCCCTCCTGTATCACGTGACTTTATGTCATGTGACTTTCACACTTCTCCAATAAAAAGGTGGAGTCTCCTGTCCTTGTGTCCCAGTGCCCTGGCCATACTAGTTGTTAAAGATTCTGCATAGATCCCTGCTTACTCTCCTATTCAGTCTCAATTAGTTGCTGATTCTGGATCATTATCTTACATAATCTTCCTTTACTGGAAGGAAATGGAGCCATTGTAAGTGGGTCATGAACACAACCTTTCTGGTAGCTCCTTAGACAAGAAATAGCATCATTGTCCCTGAATGGTTGTATAAGATCAACTTATAAAAACATTATTGTAATTCTGAAAAATATTTGCTACTCAAAAGACATCTTGGTGCTTTCAGCTCAAGACTAGCTAGGATGCTGTGTAACTGTTTCCCATCTCTCATTACTCATATTAGATCTGAATTCAAAGTAAATTGGCCTATGACTAAGTTAAATAAAATAAAACCAACTCATATTCTGTTTCATTTAGTTAGCATCTGAAAAATCTTTTGTGTTTGTTTAGGCTGCGTTGTATTTTATCAAAGTTTTGCTGTGTTTCCTATGGTAAAAGCTGAAGCAGTTGTTATAAGATTATTTTTCTGCAATAGTAAAAGTATTTTAATGTGTTGTAATTGCAGAGTCCTCTTAGTAGTTCAAAAAAAATTTAAATGATAACATTGTAATCCCTGGTTCCACATTAAGGGCCATATTCATCCCAAGATACTAATGCATAAAACAGAAGAGTAATAATAGGTACTGGAAAATGTGTACTCAGGGAAGAATATAACCTTTTAAAATTACTTACAAATGGAAATCCATGCACTAGGATTGCCAAAACGCATTTCATCACAACTAAAACTAATTTTCTATTCTTGCAAATACAATTATAAAATATCAAATGAATTCCAAATAGTAAACTTAAGATAAAGTTTTCTAATTTCAAGTTCACATAATAACATGGATGGTGCTTGATAAATTTTCTCTACCACAGTAGTTTCTAAACTTTCTTATAGAGGTGGAGTCTTTCTTCAAATAAAAACTTATTTAGGGGCACCTCGGTGGCTCAGTTGACTAATCATCTGCCTTTGACTCAAGTCATGATGTTGGGGTCCTGGGATCCAGTCCTGCTTTGGGTTTCTTGCTCAGTGGGGAGTCTGCTGCTTCTCCCTCTCCCTCCCCTCACTCATGCTGTCTTGCTCTCACTCACTCTCTCTCAAATAAATAAAATCTTCCAAAAAAACCCCAAACACCTTATCTAAAAGACCAAATAATACAAATGAGATAGGGATCCCTGGGTGGCGCAGCGGTTTGGCGCCTGCCTTTAGTCCAGGGCGCGATCCTGGAGACCCGGGATCGAATCCCACATCAGGCTCCCGGTGCATGGAGCCTGCTTCTTCCTCCGCCTGTGTCTCTGCCTCTCTGTCTCTCTCTGTGACTATCATAAATAAATAAAAATTAAAAAAAAAATGAGATAAAAATAAGTTTTCTCTAAAGTTATAGAGGAGGGACCCAGAAGCCTGCCCAACGTATTCTCTGACTCCCAGTTCTACTGATTTTTTTTTTTTTTTCTGGACAGGTCTATGAGACATTTCTGAGAAATTAGTTATGATTTTGCGACACTTAAAACCACCGGTATCTCATTTATTAGGTGTTCATAATATATAAACATTCCTTAATAATTTTGAAAATAGGGGACCCCCAAATACTATAACAAAGACATAACAGTTCATTCTTTTACCAAAAATAACCATCTAGACAAGTAGACAAACAAAACTCAGTATGAAAACTCCACAAAAGTTAACAGAGACCTGAACTGCTTCTATCCTTCCGCTCTGTCATCCTTGGTGTAGTTTCTATACTCAAGGTTACTGCATGGCCCAAGATGGCTGCTAGATATCTATCTATCCATTTTACTTTATTCCAAATAAGAGAAAGGAAGAAGAAATATAGAACAACAACAAAAGTACACTCTATTTATCTCCCTTTAAGGAAACTTTACACAAATTCTTCCCAGTAATTTCTACTTATAGATCCTTTGCCACAATTCAAATACCTAGTCACATCTACCTGCAAAATACTTTTCCACAAATCAAATATGGAATTTCTTTTTACCTAACCTAAAAGCTATTAAATTATCCTGTTACTATTTCATGGATGCTGACAGAAGACAAGAGACTCTTGGGTCTTTAGTAATCATTACATAGCATTTTTGTATAGATGGCCTTGGCCCCTAAGTCCCATGGGAATTATGCCAGGGGTTTGGATGACCGTTGGCACATGTAATGGATTACATTACAGAAGAAGAGCACCAAGTTTGGGGAAACAGAGTATTTTATAGCAAGTAGTAAGCAAGCCTGCTCTTGATCTAACTTGCTGCAAAAACAATCTTGAAAAATGGTCTAGGTCAAGAGCAGTCAAGACCTTGTATCCTTAGCATATCCAACAAGAAAATGCAGGCATGCTCAGGGTCTCTGCCTCTCCCAACATACAGTACCACCCTGAAAAAATTCAAGATTCCTTCAGTAAAGAAGAAAGGAAGAATAAAATTGTACATAAAGTGAGTAGTCTCTGGGGCACCCGAGTGACTTATGCAGTTAAGTGTCTGCCTTTGGCTCAGGTTATGATCCCAGGGTCCTGGGACTAAACCCCACTTTGGGCTCCCTGCTCAGCTTCTCCCTTTCCCTTGTGTTCAGTGCATTCTCTCATTATGTCTTTCTTTGTCACTCATAAATAAATAACATCTTTTTAAAAATTTTTAAAATGAGTAGTCTCTGTCACATAATCTTAATGTATTTTGTGAGATTTCTATTTTATACAATGAATTTTATTTTAATGAGGCTTTAAATACCCAATATTTCTAAGGTATTTTATTATAACCTAGCGTTCTGGCTAGGTTGCAACTGAAACTTGTATACTTAGGGTAAATAAATCCTTTGATTCATGAAGTCTTTGATTTCTGATAAGAAGAAGTTTTTTTTATACATTTATTTTCCATTTATTTTGTGGGAAGGGATTGCTGTGATGATATCTTTGAGATGAGCAGAGCAGAGCTGAGCATCATGGAGAAATTGGGATGGCATCTTTTCATGTACCCAGGCTCATTAATTGGTTTAGGTTTTCCAATCTTCAAGGTATCCCCCTGACTACCTATTGTTTATTTACTTAAGCCATCTGTTTCCTACTGGAACCATGACTGATGCACTTGTCAAATATATTTCAGTTTTAGGGCCTTTCCTTTGGTCTCTCAACCTAGGTATCTGCAATATTTGTTTCCCTAAGTTATCACCCCTACCATTCCTTCTCCCTTTCCTGCTCTATTTTTCTTCATTGCATTTATTACCACCTAAGATTTATATATATATATATAAATATATATAATATAATATATATATAATATATAATTATATATATAATATATATATATACCCACACAAGGATGACCATGTCTCAAAATGCCTGATATTTTTCCAGCTTTAGTGCTAAAAGTCCTACGTCCAGATAATCCCCTCAGTCCTCATCAAAAAAAGACATTTGCTTCTTCTATCCCACAGTAGGATGCAAGCTCTATGATAGCAAGACTTCAATTTTTTTTTCGCTGTTGTATGTATCCTCAGCACTTAGAACAATGCCTAGCACTTGGTAGTTGCGCAATAAGTAATAACTGAATGAATGAATAGATGAATGAGTGCGCAAGATCACAGGGAAAACGTAGTGGGACATAATCCACAATAAAAGAGCTGAAAGGACTTTAGAAGTCAGTGCAATCCGCATTTTTGTGTAAGTGGACACAAAAAACTAGTGGGTATATTAAGGAGGTTCGGGGAGAAAAATGTAGCCTATGCCAGCTAGCTTAATAAA
This sequence comes from Vulpes vulpes, assembly GCF_048418805.1. Taxonomy (NCBI): domain Eukaryota; kingdom Metazoa; phylum Chordata; class Mammalia; order Carnivora; family Canidae; genus Vulpes; species Vulpes vulpes. Next base: position 40,715,836 of record NC_132791.1, read on the forward strand.
AGGAACTTAGCATGAGAAATGACCTACAGATGTATTGGAAAGATAGAAAAACCGAAGAGGGGATGGTGAGGCCTCCCAGACATTAGCTACAGCAGGAAGCTTATAGTTCCTTAGTAAGGGAATAAGGAACAAAAGGATAACTTGAGACTTACCAGAACTCAAGAGCAGGCTAAATGGAGGCTCATGGATCAATCCAGAGGGAGCAGAAATCTCCAAGAAATATGGCATTGCTAGAGGGTGCCCAAAGCAAAGAAAAAGAAGTCAAAAACAGATTTCTCCCTTTTTTTCTGTTCCTTAGTGGAATTGAGCTGGAAGCCAGCTGGCCAAGGAGCCTGAAAAATGTTGTTTTAGGAGATAGGGAAGAAATGCATTTTTTTTTTTTTTAAGATTTATTTATTTATTCATTCAGAGAGAGAGAGAGAGAGAGAGAGAGAGAGAGAGAGAGAGCAGGCAGAGACACAGGCAGGAGGAGAAGCAGGCCCCAATGCAGGGAGCCCGATGTGGAACTCGATCCAGGGTCTCCACAATCAGCCCTGGGCTGCAGGCGGCGCTAAAACGCTGCGCCACTGGGGCTGCCCTTTTTTTTTTTTTTTTTTTTTTTAAAGATTTCTTTAGAAATGCATCTTTTATGGTTCCATACAAATTTGAGGATGGTGTGTTCTATTTCTGTGAAAAATGTCATTGGAATTTTGATAGAAATTGCACTGAGTATGTAGATATTGCTCTGGGTAGTATGGACATTTTAACAATATTAATTCTTCTAATTAATGAGCATGGAATACTTTCCATTTATTCTTGTCTTTTCCTATTTCATTAATGTCTTAGTTTTCAGTGTACAGGTCTTTTGTCTTCTTGGTTAAATTCATTCCTAAGTCTTTTATTCTTTTGTTTTTTAATATTTTATTTATTCATTCATGACACAGAGAGAGGCAGTGACATAGGCAGAAGGAGAGGCAGGCTCTCTACTGGGAGCCCAATGTGGGACTCAATCCCAGGACCCTGGTATCATGACCTGAGCCGAAGGCAGACACTGAACCACCGAGCCACCCAGGTGTCCCAGTATTTTATTCTTTTTATATAATTGTAAATAGGATTGTTTTCTTAATTTTTCTTTCTGATACTTTACTAATGTATAAAAATACAACTGATTTTTATACATGGATTTTGTATCCTGCAACTTTCCTGAATTCACTTATTAGTTCTAACAGTTTTGTTTTCTTTTGCTGCTGGAGTCTTCAGAATCTTCTACATATAATATCATGTCACCTGCAAATAGTAAAAGTTTTACTTCTTCCTTTTTGATTTGGTTGGTTTTCATTTCCTTTTCTTGCCTAATTGATTTGGCTAGACTATGTTGAATAAAAGTGGTAGAAGTGGGCATCCTTTCTTATTTCTGATTTCAGTTCAGCATTTCACCATGATTACGATGTTAGCTCTAGGCTTGTTATGGGCCTTATTATGCTGAGGTACGTTCCTTCTATACCCACTTTCTTGAGAGCTTTTATCATAAATAGATGTTGAATTTTGTCAAATGCTTTTTCTGTATCTAATTGAGATGACTATATGATTTTTTTTTTAATTTTTTTTATTTTATGATAGTCACAGAGAGAGAGAGAGAGGCAGAGACACAGGCAGAGGGAGAAGCAGGCTCCATGCACCGGGAGCCCGACGTGGGATTCGATCCCGGGTCTCCAGGATCGCGCCCTGGGCCAAAGGCAGGCGCCAAACCGCTGCGCCACCCAGGGATCCCGACTATATGATTTTTATATAGTATATCACATTGACTGATTTGCACATGTTGAACCATCCTTGCATCCTTGGAATAAATCCCACTTGGTCAAGGTATGTGACCCTTTTAATGTATTGTTGAATTTGGTTTGATAATTTTGATTTGGTTTTTGTGCGGATTTTTATATCTGTGTTCATCAGGGATATGGCTCTATAATTTTCTTATCTTGTGATGTCCTTGTCTGGTTTTGGTATCAGAGTAAATGCTGGCCTCCTACAACATTTGGAAGTGTTCCCTCCTCTATTTTTTTGGAAGAGTTTGAGAAGGATTGGTATTAATTCTCTAAATGTTTGGTAGAATTCACCAGTGAAGGCATCTGGTCCTGGGCTTTTGTTTGTTGGGAGGTTTTTCATTACTGATGTAACCTTGTTACTGGTAATGTCTGTTCAGACTTTCTATTTCTTCATGATTCATTTCTCTTGGAATACACCCAAATATTAAGATGTCTCCTCTCTTTGTCTCCTTTTAAGCCGTACTAACAACTCCATTCACTACATTTTCAGGACTAAATGACCAACAAAGGCATCCTGTGGTCATCAGGTGCTATTTGTAGCAATTGCTTTGTTTTTGACCTACTCTTGTGCTGCTCCAGTTTCTTCCCTGCTCCAGTTTCTCTCCTGATCCTGATCCCCAACTACTTTTCCAGTTTGTTAGTTACCCTGTTTCTGCCTTTAGACTTGACCTTTGTACTTCCTTTCCCAGGCTGGAGTCAGTCAAGTCTTTGTCTCCTTCCATTTGAGAATTCTTTGATGTGCTGACTGCACCCTAATCTTGCTGTAATCAGCACTGCATTTTTTTTTTTTTTTTGCACTGCACCCTTGTATGTGGAGAGAAAGAGCAGAAGGCAGAACTCCCTCAACATAGGGGCAGCCCCGGTGGCGCAGCGGTTTAGCGCCACCTGCAGCCCAGGGCGTGATCCTGGAGACCCTGGATTGAGTCCCAGGTCAGGCTCTCTGCATGGAGCCTACTTCTCCCTCTGCCTGTGTCTCTGCCTCTCCCTCTGCATCTCTATGAATAAATAAATAAAATCTTAAAAAAAAAAAAAAACTCCCTCAACATAATTAGATTTTATATGAAAAACAATTCTAGAGTTAGAAGAATATCTGGAAAAGCAAATTGTTTGAGTAAAGTCCACAAAGATATAAGCAAGGATGATGTTGTTGAAACAAACTTTGGCAATAATGTTTAATAAGTTGGGCAAGTTTCAGAAACTTATAAAAGGCCAGATGACTTTCTTCAAGGTGGGACCACTCTAAAGGGCCATCTTAGTTCTAGAACACCTGTAGGATGTGCTAAGGGCTTTGTAGCATTGCATAACTTTCAACACCTCCCTTCGCCCAGTCCTCCTACTTTCATGATCCGCTCACCTAACTGCTGATCCCTAGAACGTTCCCCCAGAAAACTTCACACTTCCCAGGAATCCAAGTAATGTCAAAATGTATAAATTTAAGTTTTACTTTGATAAGTAGCTACAACTGAAAAGTCAAAATTTCAAAGCACAATCATTTTGATATGGAAATAGCTTGTTTTTGTCTAAAGGTTTTGGAGACACCAATCTCTAGAAAGAAAAAGAGTACGAGTGGAGAATAATTAAACATTTTCAATAACTTTTTTATAGAAAAAGATTGAAATGATTAGGAGAGGAGAATTACATGAAATCCAAGAGAAGAGAAAACTTCAGGAAGAAGACATCCTCTAAAATTTTTGTTGGACTTGAACTAGGTCAAGTCAGGCCATCTAGTGCAAAAGTCACTTGGATAAAAATGGCTGTGGAACAATTCAAAAAGTGTAATTTTGATGGATGGGTCAGAGTTGAGGTTTTTCTATGATGACATATGATTCTGCAGAGATGTTGGACCCAGAAGATAAACATTACATCAAAATGTGTCAAAAAGCAAGAAGATATCTAGAAAACAAAGTAAAAAATAAATCAGGTTGGAGCAGCTCTGCAAAAAGAAACTAGCCAATTTTACTAGTTTCTCTATTTTCACTGAGGGGAGAGAAAACATCCCAATATATATGTCCAGTTCACACTGTGTTGTGCAGAGAGTGATTTCACTAGGGCTCAGAATTGGGTGTCCAGACACACAGTCACTACCCAAACCAGGAAGTCACGCAGGATGCTTGTGGTTGTTGGGAGCAGTGCTGGGGTTCATCATTGTGGTGAAGGGTAGTGGTAGTGATTGTGGCTGGTACTGATTGTGGTGTCAGTTGCAACACTGGTGGTATAGGAGAGTGTTGCCAGGAGGGGCCTTGTAAATCACATGTGTAGGTATTAGGAGATACGGCAATGGGGTCCTTAAGCAGTTTTGATGTACATATCATATCCCCATGTTTGTAGTCAACTTTCTGTGGTGGGCTCACCGCTTCCCCTCTTTGCCTCAGAACTCTAAGTTTATATAAATTTTATCTTATGCTAAATATACAGTATTATCCATGTAAGCTCAGTTTTCACATTATCATTTACGTTATATGGAATATAGTTGCAACATAAAAAAGCCTCAAAATTGAATTGCTGTCAAATGTAAATAGGCCCATAATTTTTGAGTAAACTAGAACAAGCTTCTCAATGATTGAACTATTTCATAAAGATGGTGGCATGCATCACAGAGATAAAGTGCCAACATTCAGACACTAGCATGATGACAAAATCCTCCAACATAGAAACTCAAATATTCCCGTGAAATTATATTACTGATGTTAGTGTGCTCTTGTCAAAATTTTCACCTTCCCTTTTCTCTTTTTTTAAGATTTTATTTATTTATTTGAGAGAGTGAGAGAGCAGAAGCACACACACACCTGCATAAGATGGCGAAGGGGCAGAGGGAGAAGCAGGAACCCTCTTCTGAGCAGGGAGCCCAAAGTGGGGCTCCATCCCAGGAACAGGATCATGACCCCAGCTTAAGGAAGACACTTAATCTACTGAGCCACCCTAGTGTCCCTCACCCTCCCCTTTTTAATTTTGCAATCACGTTCCTGAACTAAGATTACTAAGAATACACCGTGTTTGTTAATTTCATGCATTTTTTTTTTAGAAAATATAATCTCTAGGTTCATTAAATATGTAATTCTCTTGCAAAAAGATAAGACCTTTCAAAGGTGAATTATTTAGTCTATGGATAATTTGAATCTTAACACTTTCGTGAACCTGATCACACATTTAACACTTTATCATGAAGTAGATTGATAGGTGGCCTCTGGTTGACTGAGGCATTTTTAAAGGGAATGTCACAGAAAGAAACATATCTCAAAACCACCACTGTTATTGCTCTTATGTATTTGCCTCTAAACTATAGATTCCATAAAATCTGAAAATGGTGCTATTAAAAATATGAATAAATTCAGATTCTATTAAAATAAAATATAAACTATAATTCTATTTAGATTGACTTTGGATTTTCTAATATTCTTAATTTCCATTGACTGAAGTAGATAATTAAGTAATTTTTCTATCAGCTAAGAAAAGCAATGAGAATTTTGAGGAAAAAATAGTAGTGAGAGGCCACCAGTTATTACAACCTATTACAATAATAATAATTAAATAAAATAATAATTATTATTACAAGGTATAATAATATTATTACAAGGCAATAATAATTAAAACAAGGTAATATTAATGCAAGAAATGAGACAGATGAGAAATGATCCAGGAACAGTCACTGTTATATGTGACTTTAATATACAGCAATAGAAGTATTGGAGTGACTGGCTGGCTCAGTCTGTAGAGACTCTTGATCTCAGAGTAGTAGGTTCAAGCCCCATATTGGCTGCAGAGCTGATTTTTAAATAAATGTCAAAAAAAAAATAACAGAAGTGTTAGTGCTATCAATTGGGGCATTTTTGTTGCCTTGAAGCTTTGATGAAATCCTAAATCTCAGGACCCAAGGGATATTTGTTGTACATATTTTAAACAGAGAAATGAGATATATGCCCACCATCTTACTAAGAAATACAACATGGATCCTGTCACCCTTTAAGGTTACTTTAAAAGAGAGTAGGATTTCAAACATTGTCTTCAGGGTGAGGCTTCCTTTGGAGAAAACTGCACACTTGGGAGAGATTACTATGTTTTTCTACCACTTCTCACAGTGGTAGAATTTTGCTTCTTCATTATCTCCCCATAAAACTGAGGGGAATTTCAAGAGAATCACTGACCAAGTCTGGTTTGACTGATACAGATAAGCCATTTCATCATCCAGCCTAGATGCTTGCTGAGCTATACAACTTAGGTCTTGCCTGGTACAGCTATTAAAATAGAAAATAGTTAAGAACGCCTTAAAGGATACTTGTTCTGGGTTATCTGGAGTTTGGGGAGCGTAGAGAACACTGTCTGGCTCTTCCCTAGAAAAGTCTGGATATGAAAGGCTGTCTAGAATTGCCTTGATGGCAGGGCAAAGACCAATCTGCAGATTTCAAGGCAACTGAATTGCTGAATTTCTCTGCAGTTCTTAAAGAACTTGGACGTAGTAAGTCTAGAATGGTAACATTTTGAAAACATTTCCCCTAAGAACTGCCTGCTTGGATAAGTGGATCATAGCAGGGAGAGGTTGTGTGAGTGTGGGTAAAGAAACAGGAGTTGAAGGAGAGTGTTACAAGGCCAGCAAGATTGTACATCATCTTCATAATGGACAGAGGTCTGAGGAGCCAGAGAGGAGGGGGTCTCCAAACAACTCACCAAATCACCCCCTACAAAAGGGAGTTGGCCTTTGGTTATCTGTTCTTGAAGACTCTTTTCAACATTCAGTCAAGTAAAAAGATGTTTTTGTTTCTTTTCATCTTATCCCTAACTACTTACTTTTAACTCGGATGGGCCAAAAATAAGGGTGAGTGAGTGAATGGAGAGGAGGGAGTGAATGAAAGCAACAATATCCAACTAAACATAGGAGCAAAGAGAAGACACTTGAACTTGAAAGGAAGATGAATTTTTAAAAATTTCATTGGGATAGGAATTTTTAATACTCAAGAATCAGGGCTATTCACTATTGTCCAAAAATGGTTATAGAAGCAGTGGAATCCTTAGTGGTTTAAAAATACATCTGCAAATTCCTTTTTAAAAAATATTTATTTATTTTAAAGAGAGAGAGCATAAGCTGGAGAGGGGCAAAGGGAGAGTAGGGAGGGGGAATCTCCAAGCATCCTGCCCACTGAGCACAGAGCTCAATGCAGGGCTCCATCCCACAACCCTGAGGTCATGACCCTGTGATCATGACCCAAGCAGAAATAAGATCCAGCCACTCAACTGACTAAGCCACCCAGGCACCTCTTCTGCAAATTCTTTGACACTCCTCCTATCGAGAGACAGTCTATGTCTCCTCTTCTTGTGACTGCTGTGATGAATGAAATATGGCAGAAATTGCTGTGGGTGACTTCCAAGGCTAAATTAGGTAAGACATATAGCTGGCTTGCTGGCTTCTGTTGGGCACTTACTCTGGGAGCCTTAGCTACCATGTAAAAAGTTCAGCTATATTGAAGCCATCATATGGAGAACTCACATGCACAGATCATATTAAGAAAAATAGAGGCAGGGATCCCTGAGTGGCTCAGCGGTTTGGCGCCTGCCTTTGGCCCAGAGCGCCATCCTGGAGTTGCCGGATCGAGTCCCACGTCGGGCTCCCGACATGGAGCTTGCTTCTCCCTCCTCCTGTGTCTCTGCCTCCCTCTCTCTCTCTCTATCATAAATAAATAAATAAATAAATAAATAAATAAATAAATAAATAAATCTTGAAAAAAAAAGAGAGAGACAAAGTGAGAAACAGAGGCTTTTTGACTGCAGGGTAACAACTACAGAGATGGAAGAAAGGTGAGTATTGTTTTTTTAAGACGGAGGATAGCAAACAACAACAACTCGTAATTAGTATAAATCATTTTCAATGCAGTATTTTTCTTGAAAGTTAATGTACATGATGAATAACATCAATATTTTACAAAAAGACAGGTTAACTATTTCTAATTATTCTTTTTGCTTCCAATTCCAATATGGCTCAGCAGGGCACTGTTACTCATCTGCTTGACTGGAAAGGACACAAAGCAGCCTTCCAGGTTGATGGAGATATTCTACATTTTGGTTTGGTTAGTGTCTATGCGGATGTATGTAACTGTCAAACTTAATGAAATGTAACTCTTAAGATCTATCCATTTTATCATTTGTAAATACACCACTCTCTATGTGTATACATATTTAGAATGGGCATGTGATCCAGTTCAGTCCAAGGAATGTTGGAGGAATGCTGCAGGAGGTTTGGGGGACAGTTTTCTAACTGTGAAAGAGTGCAGCTGCAGTGCATGGTCTCTGCATAACACCCCATGTGAATGTGAGAGCTGGGGCTGTGGCGGTCATGCAGCTGCCAGCAGGAACAGGAAGCTAACACATGGAGATGTGCCAAGCTGAAAGAATTGGAGCGAAAGACGGCCAGAGCCTGAAGGGAACTGTGCCTTACTACTACATTTACTCTAGACCTTTCTAGTTATATAAGCCAGCATCCTTTATATTTTATAAGCCAGTTTGGGTTGGTCTCTCTACTAGAAACTCAGAAGGACACACAAAGAAAGCAATAAACAGAGGTCATGAGGTCATGGGAGCCAGGAGCAAGCAGAGTCATGAAGTGAGTGGAAACAGAGTGTAGACAGCTCTTGAGTCGTACCTCCAAGCAGACACTGAGCTGGCACTGGATAAAGGACAGAGAATGAAACAGATTAAGATCTCTGCTCTCATTGAACTTACATTTTAGCTGGGCTGAGTGTGGGGGGGGCGGGGCAGGAAGAGGCCAATACTAATTTTAGATAGCAATAGATACCATAAAGAATATAATACAAGGTAATGTGATGTGGAAGAGGCTGCTAATTTTATTGGAGAGCCAGAAAAACCTTCTCCAACATAAGTGACATTTGATCAGTGACATGACTGAGGAAAAGATGCCAGCAATCTGAAGCTCTTAAAAAAAAAAAAAAAAAAAGCTTTCTAGGTAAAGATACAGCAGAACATTCTTGGAAGACAAAAAACAGATGAAAGAGTAGAGATTCCCTAAGATCTTTAATGTGTATATAAATCACCTCGACCTTATGCTAAAATGAAGATTCTGATTTAGTAGTCTGGGGTGATGCCTGAGATTCTGCATTTCTAACCAGCTCCAAAGTGATGCAGATGTTTCTGGTTTATTGACCGTACTTGGAGTAACAAGGCCCTGGGGAATTGCTTTGTGGGCAGCCTGGTCCACAAAGAAATTAAACGTTTCTTTAAAAATCTTTATAACAATTGAACATTGACCCAACATCCAGGCATATAATCTTTAATAATTAATTTTAAGTGTATTGATCAATGATACTTTGGAAATTAAAAGCAAAAAAACAAAACAAAACAAAAAAACTAGACTCTTCACAGATAGTCTGAGAGGCACTGCCCTAGGATCTAAAATCCCTTTACTAAAACTGCAGAGAAACTGGGAACATTGAAATATCAGGTATAAGGAAGAGTTGAAATAAAATTTCAGGTATAAAATATGGGGATTAAAACAACTGATATAACCATTATTACCACCACCATATAAACACATATAGACAGGCACATAAACAAGTATACACACACACACACACACACACACACACACACACACAAATACATATACAGAGGCAGCTACTAAACAGAACTCCTGGCAGTTAGGAGTCTATTTCTAAAACACCCCAAAAATATCCTCTTTAAATACATCAAATAGTTCTGAGCAAAGATTTCTTTTTTTTCTGGGATTTAGGGGCTTCTGAATATAATGCTACTCCCTTAAAAGTGAAGCACATAAGTCAATAAGCCTTCTGTGTATAGAGCTGTTCATTGCCTCATTGCTAAGTAAAAAAGAACATGAAAGATCACCAAATTTCCAAGGAACCAATTATTAAACAATTATTGTTAGAGGTTCAAGGAAAACAAAGTACAGAGAAACAGGGTTGTGCTGAATCATAATTATGGTAGAAGTACAAAAACTCTAAGAAAACCTGGTCATGAAATCTGCATCCTCTGAACTGACCTTTCATTTCTCTCTGGGTGCTTGTGGTATAATCAGAAAGATGTTTTACCTATGGACACTCTTGTCTTCCCAATGATCCTAGCTATTCTTTAACAAACTCCCTCCAACTGAGGTAATCTCATTATGTTCCTTAACACTTGAAAGTACCTGTCTAGCTCACTGTGAACGGCTTAATATGTAAATTTCACAGCTTAAGTGATTTTAGTTGCAAATAACAGAAAACTCAATTCATATTATGTTAAGAACTAAAGGTGATTTATTGGCCCATCTGAATGAAAATTCAAGACATGGCATAGGCTTCAGGTAAAATGTGATCTAGTGACACAATGGTCATCTCAAAAACTCAGTTTCTTTTCTCTATTCTTATAGAACATAGAGGGGTATTACCTAAAAGACACTGTGCAACTTGAACAAATTTTTTCATTATTGTTAATCACTTATTAATTGCTTATTTTTCTTGACCTCCATTTGGACAACTGACTTACAGTCACATTTTGTAGGAGAGAGATTCCACAATGTCATTCCAGCTTGCATGAACTTGAGTCAGAGATTCTGGAACCAATGTTTGGATATATTCTACCCCAAAAAATAACCTAGTTTCAAAGTTTTTGCCCAGGATTTCCTCACTGCACCAGAAATCTGTGGTTATGAAAGCAAATTAACTCAAGGTCAGATGGTCATGACCTCCCAGTGCCCTTTCTTTCTTCCTTAGAGAGATGAGACCCAGTCGAACACATTGTAGCTTTCACTGCCTCTATTCTTCTATAAACAGTTGTTACATGAAGAAAGACAGATTATTCTACATGTCCTCAAAATAGATATAATTTTGCATTTTTCTCATGCCTGGGATTCTTTCTTAGCCATTCCTTCCTCCTAATGGCTTTCTCCTAGACACATATATATTCATTATCCTAACATTCTTTCTTCTTCTTACTCTCTTCTTTCAATCTTGTCTGTTTTCAATGGTGAAAACAAGCAAAAGTTTGTTTAAAGTGGTCTATTTTTTTCTAACATTCAAAAGACTGGAAAAAAAGTATTCTGTTTTATTTGAGAAACTAGAGGCCAGTTGAAACTATGAAATCAGTCAGCCAGTAGATAGTGTAAAAACTATTCTGCAAACTGTAATGACTTAGAAATGGTTATTTGTTAACGTAGGGGATAACCCTTAGGCAGAGGGAGATGCAAATATGCCACCTATTTTGCAATTAAATGAAACATTAAGAAGAGTCTGAGCAACTTAAAGTATGGAAATAGTACTTAGTCCCACAGAATACCCCCAGAATCACTTAGTCCGTGGAAAAGGATTTGCTTCATATGAAGTGTTCCTTGGCCCAGGAACCCTTTAGAAACACCCACCAATGGGTGGGGCTGCCCCTCTTCCATACCTAGGCTATTCACTGTTAGGAAGACAGAGCAGAGACTATGTGCTTGAAAGGCAACTAAAAGAGTCCTTCCTCTCTATCCTCATGAATCAAAAATTGAATTTCCACGATCTATCTTTCTAGAAGATATTAAAGATTTTGAGCAGACACCTTGGGCCTTTGGCCAGTTTTAGAGTTACAGAGGAACAACAAATGTAAAATAATATTATGTACTTATGTTTGTACTTTTAAATTATAATAAAATAATTAAAATAAAACTATAATTAAAATAATTTAAACCAATTCTGGAAGTCCCCCAAATCTTTTTCCTTACAAAAATAGTCTGAACATTACTGAGATTTAAGAAAAACAAATTGCTGAAGAAAATGCCTCACTGAGGCTATACCTGGGAGGCACACAACTTTCCTAATTCCTTTATCTTCAGATCCCAGAGGCTGTGATCAACACGCAATAGAAAAAAAATATTAATCTGTAGGTTTGGGGTCAGTTTTAACCTACCTCATAGGTTGATCAAATGATCAGCCCCATTTTATCTTTCTATTTTGGCTTTCTCTGTAAGATTTTACTTAAACCTCTTGAATTTTGTTTTTAAACCAGAGGAAGGGGGGTATCTGGGTGTCTCCGTGGTTCAGCACCTGCCCCTGGCTCAGGTTGTGATCCTGGGGTTTTGGGATCAAATCTTGCATCAGGTTCCCCGCAGGGAGCCTGCTTCTCCCTCTGCCTATGTTGCTGCCTCTCTGTCTCTGTGTCTGTCTGTCATTGATAAATTAATGAAATCTCAAAAAAAAAAAAAAAAAAAAAAACAAACCAGAGGGATACACCATACTGCCTGGTTACTTCTAGAAAAGCTTGGGTCCTCTGGCTTAGAATAAGCAGAAGAGAAGAGAGCAATTAACTAGAAGGGTTAACTTCAAAAGGAGAAGCTCCTAGATGAAATCATTCTCAAGTGCTAGATAATTTTATCAAAGAACTAGCCTAAGCAAGATGCCTGCTTGTCTTCTGATAAGTGCAACTATTGCTTAAGGTGGGCAGATAGAATTTGCTTTGCTAAATGAGACCAGAGCAATTGTCTTTTTAAACAAGGTAAAATCCTTTGTTTGATTGATTGATTGATTGATTTATAGATTTTATTTATTTATTCATGACACAGAGAGAGAGAGAGAAAGAGACACAGGCAGAGGGAGAAGCGGGCTCCACACAGGGAGCCTGACGCGGGACTCGATTACACCTCTCCTCGGGCTGAAGGCAGCGCTAAACCGCTTTCCCCCTATAGTTCAAAGGAATAATGCCATTTTACCTTTTAAGACCCCTGGAATACCTGTAGTAGCTAGTCATGGAATTGCTCTCCTTCGGTACTTTAGTAGCAGCTAGCATTTCATGCAGTTATTTCCTTTGCATTTGAGAATGACCAGATTTGGAAAATGGCAACTGGAAATACTTTGCTATTCAAAGAGGAATCCTTTGGGATTTCTAAGCAACAAGAAAATCCTCTCAGCATGAAATGCCTTGGGATGAGTCTGTGGCAAGCACACAAAAGCTCTCTAGATGAATCGTTCATTTTTGCAGTCATATATTTGTCCCGTTCCATTTGAACACTAATTAGTTACGAAACATTTTGCTAGGCTCTGAGGATGAAACAGTGACTTGGGCTCTGCTCTCCTGGAGTTTGTAACCCAAGGGGGCAGAGAACCACTGCATAAATAATGATAAAACTAAATATATAATTACAAAGTAGGATGAATACTATGAAGCAATAGTAGAGCGTACAGTGAGCACGTAGTACAATAGTTTTACACTAATTTGTGGGAATCATGGAATAATCTTAGTTGCTGGCCCTCCCTAAGTAAGCTGATTTTCCCCTCCAGGTATTCATGGATTGGGGGAAGAGTCATCATTTTTTACCTTCAACCTAAATTTCTCTGCATATCTGAGTGTTTATTTGACTTCCTTGTTTGCCTGACTTAAACCTAGAACATCCAAAATGGAGCCATAATATTCCACAGTTCCGTGTCTCGGTGAATGGCTTCACCATGGACATTACTTGATGAACTCCAGCATTTAAAGGTTGAGGAGCGGAGGGGAGGTTAGTTGGCAAAGGAGATCGAAGAGTGGCCTGATATGGGAGGCAGATCTGCCTTGAAGCTAATGAAGCTTAAAATTCTGGGTATTTGTCAGGGACGCCTGGCTAGCATGGGGCTCCTGATTTCAGGGTTGTGAGTTTGAGCCTATAGAGTGGTCCCTAAATAAATAAAACTTAAAAAAAAAAAAAAGAAAGATTCTGGGTCTTTCTCTTGCGTAGGAGGAGCCCTAGAGATGTGTTTACATGGTCACATATTTCTGTAAAGTTTTCAAAAGAAAAATACCTTTGTTTTTCTTTTCTTAAAGCAGAGCCCCAAATTGTGTAAGCTTCAGGTCCCACACATTGGCCACTCAGTAAGAGGAAGGAGCAAAACTGAAAGTGTGATTGTATGGAATAAAGGGGTGGGGGAGCAACACTTCAAGAGAGTATTCAATAGTTATGAATGCATTTGAAAGGACAAAGAATATAAGGAGAGAAACATACCCATTGGATTTAGGTAAAGGGAGATTATTGGTGTCTAGCAAAAGCCCTTTCAGGGCAGTGAGGGCGGCAGGAAGTCAGGATGCAGGTGGTTGATGTCAGAAATTTAACTGTTTAGAAAAGAGGAGAAAATGTAACTGGAGAGAGTGGGCTGGAGAGCAATGTTACTGCCTGCCTGCTTTCCGCTGTCTCTCTCAACGGAGAGAGTTGAGAGCGCTGAAAGGTTACACAAGACACAGCTGTGTTGAAGATACAAGGGATGAGTTTTCCCTTCATCCTAACTTCACCTTCATTTTCAAAGGACCCAGAGAAGATGAATATCCACAGTTGCTAAAGAAATCTAGTCAGTGTTTTTATTTCCCTAGCGGGCAAATCTACACCGATGCCTATGTCTGAGAAAGCACAACCGGTCTCAGGCTGGGGGCACTCTCTCCACCCAAGGCATTTTGGCTTTTTTGCTCCCAGTCATTTGCAGGCAACTGATCTATTTTGAAGCCTTCTGAAAATATTCATTTAAAGCTCAACTCAGTTTCCCTCTGGGGCCTGGTATGTTTTGAAACCGTATTTCCCCTTAAATATTTGGTGAATATTTGAAAAATAGAATTGACTTTTTTTTTTCATAGACCAAAAAAAAAAAAAAGAAAGAAAGAAAGAAAGAAAGAAAGAAAGAAAGAAAGAAAGAAAAAATTTACAAGTCTGCTAAAGAAATCAGAACTTTCAATTCGGGATATTAAAATAAATTCTTCTAAACATTTTAAGTTAGACTTCTGAGTATCCTTTAATGCATATATATATATTTTTTTTTTGTTAAAGATTTTATTTATTTATTCATGAGACACACACACACACAGAGAAGCAGAGACACAGGCAGAGGGAGAAGCAGGTTCCACGCAGGGAGCTCGATTCGGGACTTGATCCCAGGACCCCAGGATCACGCCCTGAGCCGAAGGCAGGCACTAAACCGCTCAGCCACCCATATTCTAATATTAGAGGTCCGTATTGAGAAAGGAAGGGATTTTCTTCTGCAGAAAAGATTCCTGGGGCTCAGGAATAGAAGGTATCAGAAACACAACCTTAAGTGGCACAAAATAGAGATGAATATGTTTTTCCTCGCACCATGCAATTCTGAACCCTTCTTTTATGTTTATTGTTTCCGTCTTTTAATTGGATATGTCTAAGCGGCACAGTAACGTTCTAAAAGTCACTTAGACTGCGAGGTCATTAGTTCCCACTCCCCAGGCCTCATCATTAAAGCGCTTCTCATCACCATCCCGTAACCACTTAAGCAAACTACCCAGACGGACGGCATCCACAGGGCAGTCCGCGTAATGAACATTTAAGTCCTCAAAACCAGAAATAGAGGTTACCAGTTCCCACAGGTTGCCAGACTTAGGAACATAAGAGACCCCAGTTAAATTCGAGTTTCAGATAAACAAGGAGCATTTTTTTTAGTATAAGTATGTCCCGAGCATCCCAGGGGCCGCGTCCGGCCAACACAACCACGGCTGCTGATTGGGCAGTCGGGTCGACCCGGCGCCCCGCGGGCCCCCCCGCGCCCCGCACCCCAGGCCGAGCGCCCGCCGCGCAGGTTTAAAACCCAGGACCCCGGGCTGGGCCGCGCCCCCTGATTGGCCGAGGCGCGCCCGCCGCCCGCCGGCCGCAGGCGTCACGCAGCCCCGGCAGCCCGGGCCCCGCCGCCTCCTCCCCGGCAGCCCGGTCGGCGCAAGTGCGGCGCGCGGGGGGAGGGGGCGCGGCGGAGCGGAGGCTGGCGTCGGGCGGCCGCCGGCCGGGCGGGATTAAGTGTCCCGGCCGCGCGCGAGCGTCGGTGCGCGTTTACCCCGCGGCTCCTCGCCGGGCCGTTACTCAGCGGAGAAGAGGGCGAGCGGGGAGAGGACCCCGGCTCCCGGCCCCCTCCCCCGTGCGCCCCCGCCCGGGGCGGCCGCCGCCAGCGGGTAAGCGGCGCCGGGGCCCGGGCCGGGAGGCGGGGAGGCCGGGCGCGCCCCCGAGCTCTGCGCGCGCCGGCCGGGAGGTGCGCGGGCGCGGGGCGCCGGGCGCGGGGCGCGGGGCGGGGGCGGGGGCGGGGGCGGGGTGCGTGCGCCCCTCCCCGCGCGGACGGGCGGCCCGGCCCGGCTCTAGCAGGACGGGGCTGCAAGTGTCCTTTGCTGCGTGCTGGCCCCCGAGCTCCAGCCCTAGCCCGGGCGGCGCCCCCCGCCGTTGCCCTTGTTGACTCCAAATGCCTTAAAAGTTTTTTTTTCTTTCTTTCTCTTCGCCTGGAGGGGCACGGGGGTGGTGCCAGAGGGGGAACCGCGGCCCGGGCGCAGGAGCCTGTTGCTCGCCGCCGGTGTGGCCTCGCGCGCCCCGGGCCGGACGCCCCCTCCGGGGTGACGCGGTGCGGGGCGCGGGGCGCGGGGCGGGTGCGGAGAGAGCCCCCGGCCCCCGCCCGCCCCCGCAGACCGGCGTCTCCAGCGCGGTCCGCCGACCCCGAGCGCGCCGCCCATCGGTACCCGCCCGCGTCCCCCGCGGCGCCCGTGCCCTGCCATCGCCTGCCCCCCGCGGGGGGAGCTCGAGCTCCCGCGCCCACGGGGCGCCTTTGTCTGCGATCCGCAGCCGGGGATGCCGGATGTGCCTCGGGAAGCGCGGTTCCGAGACGCTCTGCGTCCTGGGAGCTGTGTGTGTGCCGGGGGGGGGGGTGGTGGTGTACATTTTTGCCTGCGTTCTTCGCACAGGCACAAAGGCCGGGCTCTTCTTTCCAGCAGATCACATGGAAATGCAAGCTGGGGCCGCCTGCGTAGGAGGGGCCCCGCGGGGGGGGGGGGCGGGGGGGCGCTGCGCCGCGGCCGGGGCGAGGCGGGGGCGGGGGCGGGGGCACGTCTCCCGCCGGCTGGGCGGGTGGGGCTTGCGGAGCCCGCTGGGCTGGCGCGGACCCCGAGCGTGGGCGCTGCGTGTGGAGCGGGGAGGCTGCGGTGGCAGCTAGTGCTGCTTCGGTAGCATCAGGTGAGAGGACCGTGACTTCAGCGTAGGTCGGGTACTCTCCATGTTCATTGGATGTCCAGAGGGGAAGACTCAGACTCAGCAAAGGCACTAGACGCTGTCCCCCAGCCTTGGTGGACAGCTGTGCTGTAAACATCCCCCTGTGTTTCCCTAGGCATTTCTCGTTTAGGTTACCTTTTACAAAAACGAAACAAAACAAGAAACCGAAAAACCCCGTGATCTGAAAAACCAACGAGGTGATGGTTTGGGGCTTGGGAGTTTTTACATGCTGACTTTAGTAGAGGTGGCTACAATGAACTTTTTTTTAAGGGTCACATA
This sequence comes from Vulpes vulpes, assembly GCF_048418805.1. Lineage (NCBI taxonomy): Eukaryota > Metazoa > Chordata > Mammalia > Carnivora > Canidae > Vulpes > Vulpes vulpes. Next base: position 40,732,891 of record NC_132791.1, read on the forward strand.
ATCTATATTTGGTATATACTTGAGCGCCTGATAGAATTTAGGTTAAAAAATTGCATTTAAGAAAAACAAAACTTCCCGTTCCTAGGTTTGAGCTATTAATATAACGTAAAGCTCTGGATGGATGCTCTGGTGCCTTTGCCTGAAGGAGGGGCTAAGAGGGTTTAGAGGGTGGTGGGGATAATCTTGTCTGGGCTGCCCAGATTTCCTGCTAGCTAATGAGCTAGTTTACAAACGTGGTTTTTTTCTAGATTGAGCTATATCCTCGCTCAGTTCATATTAGGGTCTTTTACTTAAAAGAAATTTTATTTATTTATTTATTCATGAGAGACGCCCAGAGATGCAGAGACATAGGCAGAGGGAGAAGCAAGCTTCCTGCAGGGAGCCCAATGTGAGACTCCATCCCGGGACCCCAGGATCAGGCCGTGAGCCAAAGGCAGGCGCTAAACCAATGAACCACCCAGGTGCCACCATGTTAGGGTCTTTTAAAACGGAGGTCTCTAAACTTATGGGTCACAGGCCAAGTTGGCCAGCAGCAGCCTGTTTTCCCCTAAAGTGTAGGAGTTAGAAGTGGTTTGTGCAATTTTATATGGCTCAAAAACAAAATCAAAGGAATATTATATCATGGCATGTGAAAATCATATGAAAATCAAATCTCAGTGTGCTGTTATAAGTAGAGTTTTATTGGCACACAGCCACACTCATTAGTATTGTGAGTGGTGGATTCTTCCTGTCTCTGGCTCCTTTCACAGCAGCAGTGGGAGAGTTGAGTAGTTGCATAGTTGAGACACAGATACATAGCCTTCAAAGTATGAAAGAAAGTATGTTGCCTTTCTCTTATTCTTTACAGAAAAAATTGCCAACCTAGGGCAGGCTTTAAAAGAATTGCTTAAATACTTCCTCTTGTGATGGATGCATTGCTTAATTTCATTGCCTTTAACTGTTTCTGGTGTCCTCTGAAGTGGCTGACTTTTCCCAAGTAGGTAGTTAGATTAAGTTAATGTATTGGATTTTCACATTTCCAAGTTTCACTCTCAGAAAGATTCTTAACCTTTTGATTCTTTTTCTTTTTTGTCAGAATCTAGGATAAAGTGAGTTTTCTGATTGGCAGAAATTATGTGTGTAGTTGCTTTAATATAGATAGCCCAATTTCAAGGTGTTCTTCGCTGAGTTCTGGCGGCTTCTTGCTACCGTGCTACCTGAGCAGGTTTTGAGAATCACAGTTTTGTTCATTTAGGTGGAGAGCAGCTGGGGTTAGAGGATGTCAGGAATACATTTTTGCAGGGAAGTTACCACTTCAGGCAAAGCTAGTTTGTGAGGGAGCTTGACTCTTCAACAATCCTCTTCCCTAAACCTTTGCTAAAACAAAAAAATGTTTATTCTCAACATATTACTAAGAGATCAATCATATGTGTACATGCGTATAATATGCATTCTTTTCATTTCATTGGTATTGGTGTTTCATTTCTTCTCTCTTGTTTCTGGTTTTCTTCCTCATTTTTTTCTGTACTCCTTCCTTTTATCTCCTAAGCCTGTTGCCTGTTGTTTAGGCAGGGCAAGATGTGAGTTACTGTTTTTAGTATGCTCTGAATCCCTATCACATAGACATTTTCAGTATGCTCCAAATCCCTATCACAGAGCCTGTTTAACCATTAAAGGCTTCTTTGCATTTCAGATACCTTTTATTTTTTATTTATTTATTTTATTGAAGTTTGATTTGCCAACATATAACACCCAGTGCTCATCCCATCAAGTGCCCTCCTCAGTGCCTGTCACCCAGTTATCCCATCCCCCACCCACCTCCCCTTCCACTACCCTTTGTTCGTTTTCCAGAGTTAGGATTCTCTCATGCTTTGTCACCCTCTCTATTTTTTTCCACTCGTTTTCCCTCCTTTCCCTTATAATCCCTTTCATTATTATATTGCACTTATGAGTGAAACCATATGGTGATTGTGCTTCTCCAACTGACTTACAATGGAATATTACTCAGCCATTAGAAAGATCGAATACCCACCATTTACTTCGAGTGGATGGAACTGGAGGGTATTATGCTGAGTGAACTAAGTCAGTCAGATACCTTTTAAATGCACATATATCATGAAGGAGTGAAAGCTGTCCCCAGAGTTTACTAGATATCTGCAATGTGGGTGTGCTCAGATTTGTGGGAATCCTTGAAATGTAATTTTGCCTTGATGTAGGCTTTCAGCCTTTGGGTGCTGGGTGTGGAGGCTCTGCTTTACAAATGAAGTGGACCCATTGTTTTGAGTTAGTATTAAGGGATTTAGAAGCTGGCATGCAACAATGAATTGCCTGGAAGATAACAAACTGCCCTGAGTTAAAGGCAGATTATTTTCGTAGATTACATCCCAAGTCTGACTTCATAGACTTGACCCTCTTAGGTTGAGTTGCAGGTTGGCTCCATTTTGTATATTTATAATATGTACTTATATACATATTTATAATATGTATTTTGTGAATTTCATAAAGCAGCTTGAAAAAAGTTGATATATTGGACTGAAAATGTTTCCATACTTGCTAGAGCAAACAATACATCTGCCAGAGAATGATCCTATATTTCAAAGTAAGAAAGCGGAAAACTTCCAATAGAATTCAAGACTGCTTGATGGTACATATGAATGATGCTATATTTTATTATTATTATATTTCTCAAGTAGTTGTATGTGATTTTAAAGTACATTTGGCCTGAATAGGAATTCACTTGATACAGTTACATTGTTACATACATTATCAACCCCATATTTATAATAAGAACGGTATTATTTTCCCTTGGGAAATAGTGTCATGCATAAGAGAGCATCTATATAAACACAGTTGGGAAGTGATGGTTAGTATGGTAAAGTTGATATACTATGATTAAATAATTACAGTGGGGTTCTGTGTGGGTGAATAAGAATAAGGAGATGAAGAACTACTTCTGCTTAAATAATCTGTTGCCTTCCTGTGAAATATTTTCTGAGAAGATCTGAGGTAATCGTTTATTTAGTAGATAATAATGGACGGGTTAGGAGGTACGTTGCTTTGGGTTAAGCACTGGGAAGAATGTAAAGTATTGCTCTAGAAGTCTGCTGTCTTGGTTGAAATAATAATCACACAGTGGGAAGAGTAAGAAGGTTTTACACATAGTAAAAGTTATACCATCTCAAAGAAAATAGAGATCAACATAGGATTGCTTGCTGTCAATTTGTAGATGGCCGTCTCCTCCCTGTGTCTCTCAGTCGAATTGGATTAGTGGAGCCCCAGGGACCTCATTTAACCCTACCTACCTCTTTAAAGACTCTGTCTCCAAATACAGTCTCTGAGGTACAGGGGTTAGGACTTAAACATACATATTTTGGGGAGGTAGAGAGGAGGACACAATTCAGCCCTTAAGAAAGTTCTTAAAAAGACCCAAGTTATAGGGACTCCTGGGTGGCTCAGTGGTTGAGCATCTGCCTCTGGCTCAGGGCGTGATCCCAGGATCCTGGGATCGAGTTCCACATCCGGGCTCCTGGCAGGAAACCTGCTTTACCCTCTGCCTGTGTCTCTGCCTCTCTCTTGGTGTCTCTCATGAATAAATTAGTAAAATTTTACAAAAAAAGAAAAAAAAAGACCTAGGTTATAAATCCGTGGAGACCTTGAAGAAAGGACTGGTTTAGGGCAGGGAGGCAGGTCATACAGGAGGCTCTTGTGTTAGTCTAAGCATTTATTGAGGTAATTTGATGTTTGGGAAGAAAGAAACTGCTACTTGAGGAAAGAGATACTTTATCTTTGGCCAGAAGCCACTTGTTTTCTTTTTCCTGGTTTTCACTGAGAAACTGGTTCTTGCTTTTTATGAGCAGAGTGCTACATTAGTTTCCTTTTTAAGTATTTCATAAAAGCGCTAATTTTAAAAAATATTTCCTCTATTCCTTTAAAAACATCAGTAAAACATTAAATTTGTCAAAGATGAAATGTTAATGTTTGTAAACATTTCGTGATGATTCTGGAACCTGATTAAAACAGCAAAACTTATTCTTTAAATTACATTGACCTAAAAACTGTATATACTTGCATGTTTTGTGAGCAAGTAGTTTACATAATCATTTTTTCCCCTCAGAAATTTCCTCTCCTTTTTGGAAAAAATTGAGGTTAAAATAGTAATTTAGATTGTATATTATAAAATAACAAAAACTTTTTTAGGTGTTGAGATTAATTGAGTTAGAGAAATGTTAATGGAATTTTTCCAAATTTGGCCCGCCGAGTTAAAAAAAAAAGTAAATTGAAATTAAGTTTAAAGAGAATTTGAGAATTAAGTTCTTGCTTTTTTTTTTTTTTTTTTTTTCCTTCTTGCTTGTGATGGTTACATTTGTTTAGTATAGGAAATTCTGGTCTTTTTTTTTTTTAAGATTTTATTTATTTATTCATGAGATACACACAGAGAGATAGAGGCAGAGACAAAGGCAGAGGGAGAAGCAGGCTCCATGCAGGGAACCTGATGCGGGACTTGATCCTGGATCATGCTCTGGGCTGAAGGCAGCGCTAAACTGCTGATCCACCCAGGCTGCCCGGAAATTCTGGTCTTTTTTCTCCTTTTAGTTTTATTTATATCTTAGAAAAGAGTATTCATTGTTGTTTTCTTATAAAGCACTCTACCTTCAGATCTAAGGTGCTATAAATAAATGCATGAGGGGAAAGTGAAAAAGGAAACTCTTGTAAGAGAGGAAAAACAGACATTAACTACAAAAAAAATAGGAAAGACCTATTTGGGTGTGTTGATAATGTAGTGTTGATAACTTGAATATGTTTTGGGATACTTTGCAATTTACTTTATTAGTTATATTTTAAAACTATATAGTAAAAGACATGAGATAGTTATTTCCTTAGTAACTTATTTAATAATAAAAATAACACATATAAAATAATATATGAGGTAGACAAGTGCAAAGAATTAAACTTGCCTGTGATTGTCACCTATATATCAGCCCCCCTCAAATAATACACATGAATAAATAGCACTGTTTGGTGATCAGTAGATTTTACTGATTGCTCTTTTTCTCAGTGAAGATAATATGATCAGAGGTTATTAAACATCCATACATAGAATTGAAACTGATCTCAATTGTGTGAACCAATGTCCATTGACTCTTGAGGAGATATAGTAATATGGCTAACTACGATGTGGCACATAGGAAACCAGTGGAGCATCAATTATTTAATCTTGGTCTCTGCTTGAAAGTAAATATTACATAGTCCATAGTTAATTTTGGAGGCTCAATCATGAGGTATTTTTTAGGTGTTTTATGCCTGTGGAAGGAAAACAAAAGAAACGGCCCCTAGGCCAGGATTATTGCTCCCTTGCCTGCTCTGTGAAGTTCAGTGAACATCTTTTAGGTGTTAAACTAAGGACTTTCAGACTCCACCCTTTTCTCAAGAGGGGGAGAGGGATTATTTTTCTTATTGATGTGTAATTTATAATTGACGTGATAAACTTCACATATTGGAAGTGCACATTTTGTTGAATTTTGGCCACTGTGTATCATTCCCCATGATCAAGGTGGTGAACATACTTAGTACCTCTACAAGTTTCCTTATGGCCCTTTGTAATACTTTCTTGTCTTGCCCTACTTACCCATCTCCTATCTCCAAGTAACCACTGATCTTTCTGTCAGGACAGATTAGTTTGCATTTCTAGAGTTTTAAATAAATGGAATCATGCAGGACATTCTCTCATTTTATCTGGCTTCTTTTACTCTGTATTTTGGGATTCATCCATGTTGCTTCTATTCATAGTTTAATACTGCTTATTGCTGAGTGCTAGATCATTGTACTGAATGGATGTACCGTTCAGGGGTTTTTTTTAAAATAAGTTAGAATTCCTTTGTATTTTGTCCATTGTCGTGTATTTGTCCTTGGTTTCAACCTTGTTGTGTCAGACTTTTGTATTTGACATATTACTCAGTCTTTTTAAATCCATGCCTCGTAAAAAAAAAAAAAATAAAAAAAAAAAATAAATCCATGCCTCGTGAATACACTTAAAATTTAAGTGCCCTTATAAAATGTATTTGAGGTTTCAAAATATGTAAATCACATTTAATTTTTTTTAAAAAAACTAGCAATTGTAAAAGAGATTTAAAATTTCCTAATCTTTAAAAATATTACATGATATGTAAAAACAAAACAAACAAAAAATTGGTCACGTGGGTGTTGAGGCTTTCCACAGACTTTTATATCTTACCATGTGAATATTGAGCTCAAAGCTTTAAGACTGCTCGGCTAATTCTCTCACTAACTTGCATATTTTTTGTAGTTTTTATAGATTTTGACAGATTTATCTGTCACTTCCTGTGACAAATTTATATGACAATCATATATAGTAAATATAACTAAATTGTAATTTGGTGCCTGATTTATCCAAATCATTGCCATTCTGTATGTTACACCTAAGATCGTCAAATGTATCAAGAATTGGAGAGAAGATGATCATCATTTTGTGAAAACTTGTTGTTCTTGTTGACATCATTTAGATATTTTGGGCCTTTTTTAATACTCGTATGTTTGTCTCTACTTTCTAATGACTTAATTGAAATTAAGTGGCAAAAAACAAAAAACCAACCCAAACAATATCAGTTAAGGCAGATGTGGTCTCTGGATTATTACAAAAGGAAAAGCTGGTTTATATTCTTAATATTAACAGCTAGTCCTTTGAGTATCATAGTAAAATACAGTTAATGAATGTAGTAAAATTACAGATGAGTTAATTAAGAAGCAAATAGTCATGTTTATTGAAAGAAAATAAGGTCTCTTAAAATGTTTTCAGGGAGAAAATACCAGTTTTCAAAGATGGCCCCAGTGAGTCCTATGAAATTATATGTGGTGACTAAGTAGAGTAGCCTATTACAATTATCTGTGAATTAGTAAGTAGAGATTTGAATTGGTTCATGCTTATTTATCTTATATGGCTAAGGTTCATGTTTGGATAGGTTCATATGAATTTGGATTCTTTATATAATTTCCCCTTGTCTGAACTACTTGGAATCTTGCCAGCAAGATGTAAATTGTCATCTTTTTTGCTGACTTTCCTCAGTGTACTCTCAGCAATGTAGACTATTGCTGACTGACAAGCTTGTCTGCTGATTTAGACAAGGACATCTCTTTGCCGTCAGAGGAATACAAGGTTCTCTCCAACGGTTCTTTAGTACAGGTTAGGTAAAACATTGCTTTTATTATTGTGAGCGAATTTTATTTTCTTCTTGAGTGTATGCATAGTCAATTAACAGAAGATCCAAAGGTGAATTTGTTTTGGCTTAGTGTAGAGATGAATAAGAGAGGATCATGGCTGATTATATATATATATATTTAGATATATTCTTCTTTCTATAAGTAGGCTTTATTTCATCTTGGTTTTGATTCTACTGGGATTTTTAGTTTACTTCACAGATTTTGTTTGATATCTAAGATTTTGATCTTGGAGTGCCTGGTTGACTCAGTGGCAGAGCCTGTGACTCTTAATCTCAGGGTTAGGAGTTTGAGCCCCACGTTGGGTGTGGAGTATACTTAAAAAAAAAAAAAAAGATATTTTGATCTCTTCCTGTTTTTAATTGGACGTTACTAAGGCCATCTTCCATAAATAATTTGTCTTCACATTGGTTTAGAAACCAATGTGATGTGAAATAAGCTTTAATATTTAGTGTCAGCATCATAAATAACTTTGCCTAGTGTGTTGGCCATTGTGGGTGCTTTCTGAATATGGTACTTAGAGTGATCAAGCATGAAGGGTCAGTCTTGTCTTTTCCTTCCTTCCCTCCCTCCCTCCTTTCTTCCTTCCTTTCTTTTTTTATGAACACCCTCATTCATTACCTTGCTTAAGGTCTTCATTTCTAATTGATTTTTACCACTAAGATAATTCTTATATATTGAATTTAAAATGTTCATGCTCGCTAGGGTTCCAACTTCTGTTGTCCCTCCTTGTTAATCTGTACCTTCTTCCTGATTAATCTTCTTTATCCCCAGCAACACCTAAAGCCCAATGATTGCCTACTTTTAGGGTCTTCCGAGTTCTTTTTCCTTTAGATACACATGTGTAGTTGATACATTCTTTCAACAAATATTTGGTGAGTGCCTTATCTGAACCAGCCACTATTTCTGGTTCTGGAGATACAGCCCTGGGAGCAAAAGGGACTACCACTACCACTAAACCAAACCAAACCAAAAAAAAACAACAAAAACTCCCATGGAGCTTAAATTTTAATATTTCCTGTTTTCTAGAGACATTTCAAACTGGATATGTTCACAAATAATGCATTTCTACTCATTCCTCTAAAAACAGAAGATATCTTTCTGCTGTTTAAGCTAACAGTATCTTAGTATTTCTTAGTTATCCAAATTGGAAACATTGAAAGTCAGTGTCTGTTGCTGTTACTCAGTCTGCCAGCCCCCAGCACACGTCTAGTAGTCATTGAATTTTTTTGATTCCCTCTGATGAACGTGTCTATATTTCCTTGTTTTTCTGGTATCTGCCTTAATCTTGGCTCGTGTTATTTTTCTCCACCCCCCCCCCCCGAAAGATTTATTTATTTATTCATGAGAGACACAGAGACAGGCAGAGACATAGACGGAGAAGCAGGCCCCCCACAGGAAGCCTGATTCGGGACTGGATCCCAGGACTCCGGGGGTCATGCCCTGAGTCAAAAGCAGACGCTCAACTGCTGAGCCACCCAGGCTCCCTTGTGTTATTTTTCGATTGGCTTGCTTTAATAGCTGAATATCTGATTATACTATCATAGTTCTTTCTCTTTTTCATGAGTTATTTACTCTATTACCAAGACTGGTTTTCCAGAAAATGAATTTCAGTTACTGCCTGTCGCTTCCCACCCATTCCCCACGTGCTGCCTTGCCTGCAGGGAAAGGGCCCCAAGGGGGTTATGAAACATTGCTTTCCTAGCTCCTGTCTAGTTTGGAAGCCCAGTACTATAGAACCCTTGTCGTTTGAATTCTCTGGTTTCTTTACAGCTACGTTGCCCTAGCAGTTTTCCTTCCCTTAGCAAGACATGTTTTTTCCTCTCCTGGCTGTCTCCCACACACTCCTAGGTTGTGCGTCCTGTGGGACAGCTCACATGTCACATCTCCCAATTCTTGTTGATGCATGCTGACAGCATTGCATTTCTCTGTACTCCCAGAGAATTTAGCACATCACACTGCAGTGTAATTACTTAACTGTTTTCCACTAAAATGAGAGCTCAAAAGTTAGTTACCTGTCTATATTTTGCTTTACCATATGCTTCAGTGATAGAGGCAGATACAGACTTTGGGGGGGCTTAACGTTTGTAGAATTTGAGATGGCCCTCTTTAATAAAAAAAATAAAATTATGAATGCAAAAGTAGTTGCAAAAGCCCCTATTTATTTGAATGAGAATGGAAGGATCTTTTGCGAGTATATCATGCTAAATATGTGTGTACTTATCTTAATCTTGCTGAAGCAGGGACACCTGGGTGGCTCAGTGGTTGAGCCTTTGCCTTCGGCTCAGGGCATGATCCTGGAGTTCCAGGATTGAGTCCTGCATGGGGCTCCCTGCATGGAGCCTGCTTCTCCCTCTGCCTGTATCTATGCCTCTCTCTCTCTCTCTCTCTCTCTCTCTGTGTGTGTGTCTCTCATGAATAAATAAATAAAATCTTAAAAAAAAAATCTTGCTGAATCAATGCTGTGTTTTGTATATTTTTTTTTTGCTGTTGATTTTCTTAAAATTAGGAAACGTTACCAGCCATTCTGATGCTGATACTGCTGGTAATAATGCTACTGCCAAATGCTACTACAGCACTTCCATTTTCTACATACTTACACATACTTTATCTTACAGGATTTTGACAACTGAGTCATAAGGAAAGTGACTCAGACTTAATGATCTTTACTGTGTTTGGCTATTTGGTGGGTGATAGAAGAGAGAGCTGAACTTCTTCCTTTGAGATCAGATTTCACTTTGGTGGGGGAAATGATTCCATTCTTCCTGTGCTTCTGTGACCTCAGACTGTTCCACCTCCTGTGAGGCTGGTGAATGCTCAGTACTTCTCTGAGAGTTTTGTAAAGATCTTGCTGCCTCTCTATCTCTTTTCCATTTCAGCTTCCTCACTTCATATTTTTTTTTCTTCCTTTCCTGCCCTGTTTATCTGTGTCTTGCAATACATCAATCTGTTCTTTCTTCATCCTGTCTTCCCTGGTAGATGACATTTTACCTTTACGAGTCAGTTCTTTGACAAAGCTGACTTTTAAGAGTTTGAAACGATTGGATTCATTTCTACTTCTTTGAAGTATTGTAGGGGGTAATTTCAGGGATATTCAATAGCACAAACAGTGTAGTTTTCAGCAATGAGAACATAAGTGTCCTAAAAGCTGTGTACTTTCTTTTTTGCACTTTGCAGGGTCCCAATTCAGACACATCAATTGTCATTTGTGTTAAGGAGTTACTGATTTAATAAGCCTGATTAATCCGAGAGCAAATTGGAAATAGCAAAATGGAGAAATTAGAGTCCAGACACTAATAGAAGACAAGATAATAATAGCAATAGTTTTTGGTATGCTTATTATTTATTTCCAGGCACTTTGCATGTTATTGTTAATGCCCACTGTACAGCAGCAGCTCAGGATCTCACAATTAGTAATATAGTAGAGTTTTTTAAGTGAGCTTTATAAGGCAGCCTGGAAACTCTGAAAGCATAGATGCCTGGGGCTACATAATCTGAAGGTAAATAATTATTTCCTTACCTGTAGTAGTAGTGTTAAAGCACAGAGCTCTATGGTGGAAAGTTCTTGGTTTTGCTATCAATCAGACTTAGGTTGACTTCTATTACTGACAGCCTTTGTGAATGTGGGTGAAAACACTTTATCATTCTGATATCCTCAATTTTTTTATTTAAAAATATGTGTATCTAATATGAAGCTCTTGGTAGGATTAAAGGAAATGCATGTGTGTGAAGCATATATGCTCTGTTTAAGAAGACAGGGATATAGGGAAGCTATTTCATAGATAGTTTGATTTCATACAATGAAAATAATGCTAGTTTATTGCCTAAAAAAAGTCACTCATGGAGACTATTTAATTCCATGGAAGAATTACTGGTATAGTAGATGCAATAGCAATCAATTCTTATATGCAGTTTTATTATTGTTTTTTACTGAATAGCATTTTTAAAGGTCCAAATAACAAATTATTGCTTTAATTTGTAGATTACAACCAAGCTTACATTTTAGACATCAATAGTGAATATATATTTGGAAACTTTGCCTCTTGAAGGGGATGCTTGATAGTCAATTTATATCTGAGGAATAAAGTTGCCTTTTTTTTTTTTTTAATCAGCAAAATGACATAGAAAATTTAACAGTTACTTAGGGAATCTAGTAACAGACATCCAATCTGATTGAATAAGCTTTTAAGCCTATTATTTCTTCCTTCTTCTCTGTCCCCAAATCCTCTTGTAGCTGAATTAGATTACTTTGGCTGATACTTTCAGATAATTATTGGTGTTTTATTACGTAGACTTTTCAGTACCCCCACGTCATAATGGCTGTGGAATATGATTGCTTAATAAAAATCTGAGTTATGTGACCTTGAGAAAGTTAGTAATCTCTTTGGCCTTCTACTTCCACATATGAAAATGTGTTGTTACCAAGTTATGGGAAGAGTAAAAGTGCATGGAATTTTTTACATCTTCAAATAATATATTTGAAATTATGAAGCACTAATAGTTGTAAAAAATGCATTGATTTCTTCTTCTGGCTGAATTTAAGGGTTCTGAATTGCCCCATGAAAAGAATTGCAAAAATGGACACAGAGAGGGCATGATCTTTGGCCATGCCTTTTCAGTACATGCATGGTACTTCTCTGTGCAAAGAGCTGGCAATGAAACCAATAGGGCATGTGGACTACTGGTCACCCCACACCTGGGACATGGGAGAAAATCAGGCTGTTGAATATCACTCTAGCATGCTGTTCTCTTCCCAGAGGATTTCCTATCAGAAATGTGAGCCTGCCCTTTTCTGAGTGAAATTTGTAATCTTAATCCCTATTCCTATCCAAATTCAGCAGAGGGAATTCATGAGGGCCACAAACTGAATTTAGGAGGCACTGATTGATGGGGAGGAATAATAATATCTAATTATGTATAGTACTTAAAACTCTGTAACAGCCAAGTAGGCGATATGATAGATGATAGTATTCATAATTTTCGTAGAAAAGCTTCCCAAACAGAAGAAATAATTAGGAACAATAATGGCGAAATGGCAGGAGTAAAAGTTATTTGAAAAATAATGGAGAAATGCCCTAGAAAATGGACCTTGGGTGAGGAGCATGAACTTGAGATAGTTGGCTGGGGAGATGCGTCGAAGCAGCAGTTATAATACTGTGTGTCGTGCGGCCCCCTTCCTCCCTTTCCACAGTTTTGTCTGTATTGAAAAGGTTGTCTCTATACTGTCCTTTAGGGCTTTACCCTGACAAATTGTTCAGTCCCAACAGACAAAGCCCTGTATTGTTCGCCTCGGTATCATCATTGAGATCTCACAAACTCAATGAAAGTCCAGTCTCTGAGCGGGCAGCCGAGAGATGACAGGTATCTTCTGTACTGTCACCTCCTCCTGCAGTTGATAAGTCCTAACAGCAGCTCCTGGCCGTGATTCAGGGTCCCACGGGGACACTTCGAGTACCTGTGCTTTTTCTAAGCATCAAGGATACAGTTTGCTGGGGGCCCACAGGAGAATTGCCTCATTCCAGGCAGGCAAAAGGGCAGGAGGCAGGAGCCTGAAGTAATTTCTCTGGAGAATTTGTTGCCTGTGCAGGAATTGCACCTGAGAATTCTGGCACAAAGTTAATCCTTCTGTGCGTTTTCAGTTTCCCTCAAAAATTATGTGACCAGAGTGAGTGTGTTATGAGCAGGTGCCCCTGGAGTTGGATGCCAGCCTGTTGTTCCCCAGCAAGGGCAGCCCTGGGAGGAATCCCCCTACCTGGTTCGGTGCAAGAAATATGCTGACCTGTTGCATTTTGGTCCTTAACACTGAAAATATCGTAGCAAACAGTGGCAAATTTCCCAACAATCTAAATTTATCTGAGTTTAACTAGGGAGTGGGAGAGCAGAAGAGGCTACATGTGCATCCTCAGAGGCATCTAAATCTTTTCCCTGGATCACCGTGTTTGGTGTAAGGTAACAATTTTAGAGGGAGGGTCCTTGTGCTTATAGGGAAATACTAAGAGCATTAGGGATGGAAAATATGTAAAAAAGGGTGCCTGGAAAGAAGGTATTGTGGAGTCCATAGTTCTCCTATGTGTATGTGTACATGTGTCTTGGTGTGGGGTTTTTTTTTTTTAATTATAAGTGAGGGTGAAGAGAAAGGAAATAAATATAATACAATAAACTAAAAACAGGATTGATTTGTCTAATATATTTAAAAGGAAAGAAAGTTCAGCCTTTCAGATAATCAGTTGAGTAATAGTAGCAGCCTAAGGTTCTAATCCCAGACAAACCAGTGATCTGTTACGTAACCATGCCTCCGTGAGTGTTAGCATGTCTCTGAGCTACAAGTTTTTTGTTCCTTTCAACACTAACTTTGACTCTCATACTTGAGTGTGAGCAGTAAATAGGAGAGATTAACTCAAAGGCATCACAAAATATAATTCAAGTGTGTAATTCTGGAAGCGGCCATGAATGTGGTGTCTTTATAACGTTAACTATCTGTGTGGTTTAGAGAATCTGCAGTTAAGGATGGAACATGCATACTCTTTTGAAAGGACAGTGAGCCCTTTATCTCCAGCCAACAGTCTTAAAAATAAAAGGAAGTCGCTTTAAATACAAAAATAAGTTTAATGAACATGTTAGTATAAATATATTGTGTGAGTATACCTATAATAAAATATTCCAACTTGTGTATTATATGTATTTTCCTTTTCAGTAGGGTTTTTTTCCCCCTATTAGGAAATTACTATGTAAAGGAATGAGCTCATATTATTTTCACCAAAACTTGTTTAGAGTTTGTGGATTCTTGGTCAAAGTAATAATTTTGATTTATGTCTACATAATTATGGATTAATTTGCCATTTCTCTGTTTTATAGTATTTTTTTTTGTTTTATAGTATTAACTTAGATATCACTGTTCATTCTATTGTTACTTGAATGTACATGAAAGATAAATAAGTTTTCTCTTAATCAAAACAGATTTATATTTATATTTATGTGTACTCTTGGGTTCACTCATCATTTCCAGAGGTGGGGATTTGGGTCTGTACTGTAGAAGTAGAACAGCAGTGGTCATTTATCACTTCCTGCCTTGCTGCTCTCTCACACACAGAGTGGGCTAATCCAGAGCCATAAGCTTCTCTTCTAAGGCTCTTACCTAAAATGGCTTGGTACAACTAGCAGCTCAGTAACCATCAGTAAATCAGAATAAAGCTTTGTTTTTAAAATAAAAATTTTGTAAATAAAAATCCCTTATGAGATATTAATTTTGAAGAAATATTTTCAGAGCATTTCATTTCCTTTTTTTGGAGTTAAGTTATCGAGCCTGAAACAATTATTTTTCTGGCAGCATTAACCAGTGGCATTTTTTTTTTTCCCAAGAAACTTCATAGTTTGAAGTGAAACCTTTTTTTTTTCTTCCTGGGAAGAATGATAGGATTTAAAAAATATTGTAAATTATGAAGAAGGAGATAATCTTCTCTAGTTCTATTCTCCATAATTAGATATTAACATTTTCACATGTTTACTGCCCATCTGTTATTTTTCTAATATCTATTATGAAAAATTTCAAATGTACATTTTACAATGTACCTATTACAATAAATTATTATTACAGAGAATCCTCATGTATCAATCCGTTTTAACAGCCTTTTGTTCATGGCCAGTCCTGTTGCTTCTGTCCTTTTATTTTTTCGAAGCAGATACTAAACACTTAATCATTTTATCCATAAATATTTCAGCCCAGTTACTTTTTACATACATACTTCAAAAACATTCTAAAAGTTATTATAGTTTCCTTATGTGACTCATTAAGCAAGTCATTATTTCAAGCCATGCCTGAATTCAACAGGACAGAGATATACATATAATCATTCAACAGAGAGAGGCCCTTCAAAAAGGGTTAAGAAATCTAGACAAACAGTACTATAATCTACCATTCGTATTATGCATAAGGCTCTCTTCATCTATATTTATAACAATCTTATAGGGCAGCTGCTGTAATTATCCCATTTTAGAGATGAAGAAATGGAGACTCAGATTCATGACTTTCTTGAAAGTCACATAGTTGAGTAGTAGCCAAGCTGGGATTTAGAACCCAATCAGTGTGACTCCAGAGCTTGTGCTCTTAAACACTATACTATTGCCATTGACGTTGGGCTTCTCATCAAACCCATGGATACTACTCTTTAGCCTTAGCCCAAAATGGGTAAATAGGCTATGAAAAAATTTGTTATACCAAAGACTATGACTCCAGAGGAGACTTCAGTATAATTCCAGTGTGCTGGGATGCCTGGGTGACTCAGTGGTTGAGTGTCTGCCTTCAGCTCAGGTCATGATCCTGGGGTCCTGGGATTGAGTCCCGCATTAGACTCCCTGCAAGGAGCCTGCTTCTCCCTCTGTCTATGTCTCTGCCTTTCTCTGTGTGTCTCTCATGAATAAATAAATAAAATCTTAAAAAAAAATAAAAGTTATAGTTTCCTCAAAAAAAAATATAGAAAGCTTATTAAAGTTCCCTTTTGATCTCTCCCTGATCTGAGACTACCGTTTTCATCTGTCTACCTCTAAAAGTAACTACTGCTATAATCAATTTTAGAATGTATCCTTTTAACTCCTTGTTGAATATGATGAAAGTATGTATATACTTATTTATAGGTAAGCAAATATTGTTATTTTATGTATTTTTAAAAATGCAGGCAAACAGTATCAAACTATTCTGCAACTCAATTTCATTTTCAAAATCTGGATTATGAATTTACTCTGAGTCTAACCCATTCATATTTATTGTGAATACAGATGTTTGGACTTATTTTAGTCTCCTTGTTTTGTATTTTTTGTTGACTGTGTCTTTTCCTTTTCTCCTTTTTTATTTGTCCCCAGCATCTTTTAGATTGCTTGAATATTCTCTGTTACACCTTTTTCTCCCTCATGGTTTATAAATTATAGATTCCATTTCTGGTTTTTGTGTGTGTGTTACTTTAATTTTTTAAGGGGCATATTTGGCTTGCTTTTCTAGTGAAGTTTGAAAGGAAAGTATTTCTATTCTCCTATGACTGAAATTTGTTAGAAGTATTTTAATTATTTGTAAATGTTTTTCACAGTTACTATGGTTTCATTGATAGAATGAAACCTTGTCAGTTAGGTCTCACATATATTTTTCAACAACGGATTTGTTTTGTTTGGTTGGAACCAAGTGGCTTTTGTCAGGCTGTGATTAAAACTGAATACTTCATAATGTTTTATTCACCTGCCATAGTAGCTGCTTCCCTGTGCCTTGTTTTTCTGATGTAACTATCCTCCCTGTGAGGTTGTTAATTATTTCAGTGGTCTTATTAAAGTTACCTTTGCCTGTAAGCTCCCTCAAATCTTTATGGAAAGTAGAATGTCCAAGTGAAGTAGTTAAAGGAACAAGGCACTTCTTAAGCAGAGTGCTTGAAGGGGTTGGTGTATTTGGGGTGTGATAGTGTGATGCTGTACCCAAACAGGCTCCGAATAGTTAGGTGTGTTTGAATGCAATCAACAGAGCCTCATACAAATGATCTCTGTCAAAATGGAGTTCACCGTAAGAATGGATGTCAGTGACTATGTATCTTAGAGACCAGTGATTCTATTTACCTCTCATTGGCTGTGTTGGATCTCCCTGAGGAATACCTGCCACTCTCATGATGTCAGCTGTGTTCTGTCTCTATCAGCTGATTTATGTTGCTCTAATAACTCAGGCTTGTGCCCTATCTTATCTTCACTTATCTTTCTATTTTCAACTATATCTTCACCGCTATTGGTTTATTCTTGCAATGTTTTTCTTCTTCAGGTCCCAAGAGAGAGTCTAGCCTCGTTCTACATTGCCAGTCAGCACTTAGATTATCTTCCTTTGAGTGAGGATCCCAACCATTGTTCTCCTGATTATGGTTGGAAGAGAGGAATGTAGCATAGTGTGTAGTAGTATATTCCTTGCAACAGGGGCAGTGGGAAAGTTGAAATCTATATTGGTCACTTTGGGCTGTCATAACAAATACCATAGACTGGGTGTCTTAAACAACAGAAATTTAATTCCTCATGGTTCTGGAGGCTAGAAAATCCAACATCAAGGTCTGGCAGGGTTTGATTTCTGATAAAAACCCTCTTCCTGGCTTGTTGATAGACACCTTCTCACTGTGTCCATACATGGCTTTTCTTTGGTACTTGCATGTGAAAAGAGGGAGAAAGGGAGTGAGGAAGGGATAACTAGCTATTCCTCTTGGATCAATCCTATTGAATTAGGACAATTTTCCTTATGACCTCATTTAACCTTAAGTACATCCTAAAAGCCCTGTATCCTTCACATTGAAGGTTATAGCTTTAACATCTGAATTCTGGGGGCGGGGGGAGGGGGAAGGGGATACAGTTCAGTCCATAGCAGCATTGTAAAGTACTAGAACTCAGCCTTTTAAACTTTTGCTCAGGACACATCTTTATTTCTGGAATGGTCATACCATTGCCGTCTTCTGATGTTCTCTTGGTGATTGGTATTCCCATCTAGTCATAAACTCAAGCAGGAACCTGGGCGCATCCTAGGCTCCTATTGCACATTATCAGGTCTTGTTGCTTATAGCTTTTCATTCATTCTTGAATCTATTTCTCATTTGAGTTTATTCACTTTCATGTCTGTTTTTGAAAAACCTCTTAACCTGTCCTTCTTGTTTCTAGTTTTCTCTTGTTTTTATAGGTATTCCACACCATTACCAGAGTGATGTTTCTAAAAAAAGTTTGACCATGTCACCCACTATACCAAAATAAACTTTAAAATTTAATGTCTAAACTCCTTAAGAATGGTATGCAGGGCCCTCAGTGATTGAGCCTGTACTTGCATCTCTAGCCCTGTTACTTCTGTCTTTCCTTTTCTCCAGTCTCAATTCAGGAATAATAAACTACCTGTAATGCACAGGAGTTATGTGCTTTTGCCTCAATGTGGGAAGCACTCATCATTCCTGCTATGATTCCCACCTGTTTTTCAGGACTGTGCAGAGGTCCAGGAAACTTTGTCTCCAGGAAGCTTTCCCTTTCTCTCCAGTTTGAGTTTGGTGCTTTGCTTTTGTCATTTGTATTTTTAAATGTCTGCTTTATCCTTCTATTCACTTGGCCCATGAAATCCTAGACCATGTCTTCATTTTTCTGATTCTGCCACCCAACAACATGCTAGTCACATAGGTGTCCCATGTATTGTTGAATCAGTAAATAAAAGAATTGAGTTCTTTGAGTTTGCATTGCAGCAAACTCACTTAAAGGTATACCCCTTCTGGCCTTAGAAACTTTTTTCTAGATCTCTCTCAAGGCAAGGGAAACAAAAGCAAAAGTAAACTACTGGGACTTCACCAGAATAAAAAACTTCTGTACAACAAAATAAATGATCAACAAAACTAAAAGACAACCTATGGAATGGGAGAAAATACTTGCAAATGACATATCTGATTAAGGGTAAGTATCCAAAATATACAAAGAACTTATAAGACTCACTACCCCCAAAACAAATAATCCAATTAAAAATGGACGGAAGACATGAACAGACATTTCTTTGAAGAAGACATCCCGATAGCCAACTGACACATGAGAAGATGTTCAGCATCATTCACCATTGGGGAAATGTAAATCAAAAGTACAGTGAGGAAAAAAAAAGTACAGTGAGATATTTCACATCTGTCAGAATGGTTAAATCAACAACACAAGAAAGAACAGGTGTTGGCAGTGATGTGTAGAAAAAAGAATACTTGCGCATGTTTGGTGGGAATGAACATTGGTGTAGCCACTATGGAAAACAGGAAGGAGGTTCCTCAAAAAGTTAAAAATAGAACAACTTTATGATCCAGCAATGGCAGTACTGGGTATTTACCCAAAGAATACAAAAACACTAATTCTAAAGGGATACATGCACTTGGCTGTTTATAACAGTATTATTTATAATCACCAACGTATGGAAGGAGTTCAGGTGTCCATGGGTTGATGAATGGATAAAGAAGATGTGGTATATATACACAATGGAATATTAGCTATAAAACAATGGAATCTTACCATTTGCAATGACATGGATGGAGCTAGAGAGTATAATGCTAAGTGAAATAAGAGAAAAACAAACACCATATGATTTCACTCATGTGGAATTAGAGAAACATCAAAGGAGCTAAGGGAAAGAAAGACAAATCCAGGAACATATTCTTAATTATAGAGAATGAATTGATGGTTACAAAAGGGGTAGGGGTGAGGGATGGGTTAAATAGATGATGGTGGGCAGCCCCGGTGGTGCAGCGATTTAGCGCCACCTGCAGCTCAGGGTGTGATCCTGGAGACCCGGGATCAAGTCCCACATCAGGCTCCTTGCATGGAGCCTGCTTCCCCCTCTGCCTGTGTCTCTGCCTCTCTCTCTCTCTCTCTCTCTCTGTGTTTCTCATGAATAAATAAATAAATAAATCTTTAAAAAAATAGATGATGGCAATTAAGGAGTGTACTTGTCTTGATGAGCACTGCTTGATATGTGGAATTGTGGAATCTCTCTATTGTACACCTGAAACTAATACAATACAGTATATTAACTAACTGGAATTTAAATAAAAACTTTAAAAACACACAAGATAAAGTTGTACCTCTTTTACAGTTAGAATTGTTTAAGATAAATAGAAAATTTTATACATTTGGGACAGTTTCTCTTTCTGGGTTATTTTTAGCAGAAAACCTATTTTCACTTGTTAGTTTCCATATAATCTGCATTGGGCAGAATGATCTGTTTTATGTTTGAAACACTCATTCTTTACTACTTACAATCTGTGCCCACACATTACCAGTACAACTTGTTGAAAAGTACATGATTAGTCAATTAATCAGTTCCTATTTCTAAATAAAACCAAATTTGATTTGATTTTTATCCCCTTCTGAAACTGGCATTATCGACTAGTTGAACAGTCATTGGGTCACAGCTAAAATCTTTGGAGATTTGCAAAGGACTTGGCAACTCTGCCATTATGTTAATGTTCTACAAGAAGCATAAAGGCTTTAAATTAAAAAGGATTTTTAAAATTTGATTTTTTCCCCAAGGTAATATATACATAAATAGAGTTGCCATGTAAAATAATGGATGCCTGAATTGAATAGATAATCAGCAAATTAACATTTAGTTATAAGTATATGCCAAGTATTGCATAGGATATGCTTATACTGAAACATTAATTCATTTATTTGAAATTCAAATTTATTTGAATTTTTCTGTATCCTGTATTTTTATTTTCTAAATCTGCCAATGTTATATTGATATAAAATTTAAAATACCAAAAAAAAAAAATCCACTGCAAAATAAGTTTCTCTTAATGTCCCATAGCCCCTTAAATCCCACTCTTAGTGTCTTGGGAAAGCTTGCAGAAATAGTCTGTGCTTTTACAAACATATACATGTTAATTTTATTTACACTACGTTTCCCTATTCTTTATACAAATACTAGCAACTTAATACATTGTCTTGCATAGTCTTTTTTTCTTTCATTCAACAGTGTATCCCCACCATATGATTTTTGCAGTACAATATAGAAAATACGATGTGTGATAGAGTGAGTGTGGGCTTTGAATTCAGGCAAAGTTGGATTCAAATCCTTGCTCTCTGCTTACTAGCTATGTGACGTTGAGTAAGACTGAGTCTCTCCCTTCCTTTGTTGTCTTCTCTGGAAGATGGAGAGAATAATATGCAAGGCAGTGGAGAATAATGTAGAGAGCCTCAGGGTCCCTCCTCTCATGATGTAAAGTGTGCAGCTTGCCCTTGCCCAACACTGTAGTGCTTCATAAGTACTGAATTCATTGAGCCATTTATGGTATGTTCTGTAGTTCTAAGTGCCATGGCTCCTGTAACAAGTTCAGTTGTAACCAAGTAGTGATATATCTATAGGCAGTATTAGATGGGCAGTAACTAGAGAGGCTAGTGTACAGTAGCAATATTTTTGATAGTATTTGAATATATGTATTTTCATTGTGTTGAGGGATTTAGCACCTTGAAATATAACAGCCATGTTTGTTTGCTTTTTTTTTTTTTTTAAAGATTTTATTTATTTCTTCATGAGAGACACACAGAGAGAGAGGCAGAGACACGGGTAGAGGGAGAAGCAGGCTTCATGCAGGGAGCCTGACATAGGACTTGATCCCGGGTCTCCAGGATCACGCCCTGGGCTGAAGGTGGTGCTGAACCGCTGAGCCACTCGGGCTGCCCCAGCCATGGTTTTTTTTTTTTTTTTTTTTTTTTTTTTAATGTACTTTGAATGTTAATATAAAGAGGCTTTTTTTTTCTTGGACATTTTTCTTAAAATCTTGTATTTTAAAAGTGGTTTATTAAATATATATACAAACATTATATAAATGGTGACTATTACTGATTTTTCTTTGATGTACCTATGCATGGCTTCTATTAAGTTCTGAGTTGTTCATACCTGTATGGATTGTTGGTTATGTTGTCTACACCAGCCCATTTCAGACTTCATGCATGTGGGGTCTCTGTTTCTTCCTTTGGTTTTTTTCTTGTATAGGGCAAAGTCAGCATACTTTTGAACTTGGAAAGAGGAAGGAGAATGGTAAGGTGAATCTTCCTCCTGTTGAGAGGCAGCATATTGTAGAAGTTAAATTGTTAATTGGCTCTGGAGCCAAACTGCCTGGGTTCGCCTCTGGCTCCATTATGTACTGGTGGTTTTGACTACTGGTAAGCACCTCTTTCAGTGCCTCAATTTTCTTGTTTGTAAAGTGAGTGGATAGCATGAAGATTAAAGATCTTAGATGGATACTATGTTTAGAGTGGTGCCCAGGACATGGTGGCTGTTAGATGTTTGCTGTTACCAGCCTTCTTCTGCCCCAGCATTAGTGTTGTTACTTGTCCTCATCTCATTTCCTCTCTTTACTGCGCCTCCGACTCATCATCTTCACTGCTAGCCCAAATTGTCCAGAACAGCCCTGAGAACTTGACATTCTTCAGACATGTATTGGATCTTCTTTACGTCTTACCATTGGCCATGACCCTCTGTTATCACTCAGGTACCCTCCTGTATCCGCAGGGTGTTGAGGGGGGGTGAAGAGGGAAAGTTGGTGGGGTGAGAAGAATTCATGCAGTTTGATACATGTGAACTCCCCTTTCTCCAGATCAAAAAGTCTGGTTACAAATGAGTTTCTTTATTGTTAGAGCTGAATACTTGGGATAGGATATAGTCATGGAAAGGAAACGATTTTTTTTTAAACATCTTGTCTCTTTGTCATGGCTACTAATTGTAAAATCTGGAAAACCTCAAAAAAGCTACATATATTTATTTTAGGGACATCAGAGTAGAGCAGAGAAACTGAAACTCATTTTTTTTTTTTTTTTTTTTTAATATCTGAAATCCAGAGGAATGGAGCTCTCATCTGGGAGCTATGTCTGATTTGCAGTTGAATGGGGCTTTTTTTTTTCCTTAAAAAAAAAAAAAAAAAAAAAAAAAAACCTTTATGATAAGAGTTTCTCTGGAGAAAAAAAAGTAATTCTCTTTTCACATAATCGACTTGTAGGTGAACTTTGGGATGACAGTGTTTTCCTCAGTGGGGAATTGCTTACTATGTACTTTCTCTGCAGGCTCCTCATAAATCAGTGGGTCTCTGAAGCCTTAGGCCACTTCCCCCTCCAGGTCATGAATACTGCTTGTCTTTCTGAGTTAATTTTTCAAGGAGGAAAGAAGATAGAGCTGACTTTATTGTGCCTAGCAAGCACTCATGTGTATAGTTTTATCCTTTTAAAACTTTGAGTGTCACTCATCTGTGGTTAGAGTTTTCTATTTCAGGAGAGACAGCGACTTGGCGGGGCATCACATCTGGTAAGGGGGTCAAGCTGAAATGTTCCTTCAGGGGATCAGAATTCCTAGGTGACACGCTCTTTCGTTGCTAGTATGCTGCCTCCTGGGCATGTATCAGTTATAGACCTTTCTTATATTGGGGTATCTTTACTTTTATTTGTTAATTGTCAGAAGTTAGTAACTTTTTGAGGGGGGACCTAATAGTGTGTTATCTTATGAAGTATCCTTGTCAATAAGAATAAAAACAGGAGTAGTTTATTTTAAAGATCTCCCTGTATTTTTCCCCATGAAACCACACAATGCCTAACATTTGAAATGCTCAACTGCATGGGCTCAGCATTATTCCTGAATACACATTTTACCATGTGAATTATACTACGAGCTAGAAATCTGTGTGCTTTTTCTCATGGATCACAGTATACCCAGTGAATACGTTTCCTAGGAAACTAAGGTTCAAGTGTTAGGCCCTTTGCCCATACCTATCCTGTTATTTAAATTTCAGTTCCAAAATAGAGCCGATGCCCTTTTTTCTGGATATCAGGGCATTTTATAAAACAAGTGCCAGTAGTAGAGCCTTTTGGCTATTTGAAATGGAGTTGATGTTTTAAATAGTATATTCTGAATTGGGGTAAGGAACTGTTTTCTGTTATTACATAGAGCTAATCACAGGCATTGGTGGATGGTGTGTGTATCTGGTCATATGCATCATGTACTTCCTTTTGTCCCAAATGCATTTTCTATTAAAGAGACAATAGGGGCAACTTGTTCCTTCTCAGGCAAATCCTGTTTCATCTTCTAAAAGTGAGGAAATCAGGCTGTAGATTTTTTTTTTCTCCATTGAAGGAATGGCTGAGGTTTTTCTGCAAGGCAGAGGACAGGTTTGACCAGGCAGAGAATATATAAATTGTTGGATGTCAAGGATTAATGATTAGCGATTTGGACTTTGTCATTGGAAATCTGTAGCTGATACTTTAAAGAGTTTAGATCTCTCTGGTCAGAGAAAGATGAATCTGTGTGAGTTGAAGGATTGAGAACGTTTGCTTTGAATGAGGGAGAAAAGAATATTATAGTCAGGAGAGTGTTTGGAAAACCTTTGAAAACCCTTCTTCCACTTAACACTGTGTTCCCTTTTATTCAGTTTTTCCTCTATGATTTATCAGCTCCCTGTGGTTCACATACTGCCTGAGTGTCATAGTTAATTTCTAATTGATATGTGTGCTGTCACCCCAGTTAGGACCATGAGCAGTCAAAGGCAGGATCCCATCTTCTGCTTTTTATGTTTTAATGATTTCTGGCCCAAGACTATCTCATGCAGAGTAAAAGTAAGCTCCTTACCATGTAGGTGAAAATCTGTAAGTGAATTTAAGATTAGAGTGGTGTGTGTTGAGAAGTTCTCAAATATTTTGGATAGCTATACCACCTTACGTAAAACAGATTGTATGCCTTTTACCTTACTATGCAGGTATTATCTATAAATATAAGATAATTTTGAGTAAGTCCTAAAATGATTACTTTTTTTGGCCTATAAAGAAAACTATCTTAAATTAACAAGATTTCAATGGTCAAAGGAGTTAGGAGTTATAGTAGCATCAAATGCTTTGTAGAGTATATAGTTTTAATGTTGTGATAAAATATAACCATTCTATTTTACTCCATTTCTCCCCAGAGTTCTGTTTTAGTTGCTGTTTAAGATCGTTGTGGAGAAGAGCACTAAGCTTTGGGAAAAAAAATGTTAGAAACTATAGGTAAGACCTATTCCTTCTTATTTTACTAAGAATCAAAACTTTTTCCCTTGGGGTCTTTGAAATGGTTTTTCTACATAGCAGGATTTTGTCTGGTAGCTTAGTTTTTATAAGTTTTTTCCACTAGCATTATAGCAGGGAACTGTGTTTCTATATTTGGATGATTTAATCTGTGGTGTTATAAAAACAAATCATTTGTAAGCAAAAGATAAAAGCATATGAAATGTTCTACCAGTTATGAGTTTTGATGAAATTTAATGTAAACCTCATTCTGATTTATGGACCCACTTCTGGTTGATGGGTGTTTGTGGATAGCACCAGAAAGTTTGACACTATTCTTAATACTGAAAGAAGCTCATTGCCTTCTTTACTTGTGGCAGTTGAAATACTACTGAGCTTTGCCTTTAAGTTGATGACGAGCCATAACAATAATAAACATTTAGGCTGACAAACTTCAGTGACGATTTAAGGCAGTTTAATTTTTACATGAGATAATGTAGATTGAAATATGCAAATTTCTGTGTTAATCTTTTTTTCACTGCTCTTCAGTTGTAGAGAAGCTGGTTTGTAGAATAAGTTTCTTGCATATTTCTTGCATATACCCATCCCTTTCCTGGTGGCCTATTGTCTCATGTTTTCCAGGGAAATTTTTGGGTATGACAGTTGGAAAGTATCTGGATTTCACTCTAGTGCCTTGATGATTGTGGCTGGTGCCTTGATACTTGCATGCTTTGGGGAGTAGGATGAAAGTAGGTGGAAGGAAAAGGAAAAGGAGCTATTTTTGTGATAGCAGGAATCATTCATTTTCATTGATGAAAATGCGAGGGTGTGTATTACCTTCATCCCTCATTTTATAGTAAAGTCCTGTACCACAAGGACTCCTACTAATCCACAAAGCAGAGTGCCTCATAAGGAAGTGGACAGTTGGTCTGGTGCACTTGGTGAAGTGCTGTCATCATCCAGTGTTCGTTTTAGAAGTTATCGAAGCTGTCAAATTCCAATTTTATTTTTTAAATTATTACTGATTTGTGCACCTTTCAAGAATTGAGATGGAAATTAATACTAGATTTGTATTCTGAGATACTGTAGGAAATAAGACCCAGAATAAAATTCTCATATCCTTATCATTATTTACTTTTAAAATTGTGCTTATGATGGGGCACTTTGATAGCTCAGTTGGTTAAGTATCCAACTTTGATTTTGGTTCATGTCATGATCTCAAGAGTCGTGAGATCTAGACCCCTGCTAGGCTTGCTTAAGATTTTCTCTCTCCTTCTTCCTCTGCCCCTCCCAACTCATGCTCTCTCTCTCAAAAAAAAAAAAAAAAATTGTACAGATGAATAGATACTGTTCAAGTTTTTGTATGTGTGTGAACTAGTGGTTCACATTAATTCATGCCTTAATTTCCCCATTTCTGTATAACCCTGCATTTGGTTCTATAGAAGTCTCCATGGTGATAATTCCCACTCTGATTACTATCATATGGCAAATGAATGTTAATAGATACACTTGTTACCATGATGAATCTGTTAGAACATATATTAAATGGTCTCCATTCCTTTAAAACAAATTTTGGTTCACTTGTGAGAGAGTGATAATTATAGGAGGATGTTTTTAACTGTTATTTGTTATAGAGACTAACCATCTTGTGGAAGCATGCATATAAGATGCTAGGATTATTAGGGATATACTTACTCAGAATACTTACTTTTGCAACTTTATGCCTGATATATAAGGTGATCAATAAATATTTCAATTATTTTGGTTTGATGCATATATAAATATCCTATTTAATTTTGGGGAAAGACATTTTAAGTGTTAACAAGTAGTGTTTTGAAGGGTTATATGGTGTTGTAATATACTTTCAAGTAAATTCTCATGTGTAGAATGTGTGTTCCTTAATATACGAAATTGTCATATTTTGGATTATGACTCATCAATGACATCATCCACATCCACTTATTAGTGAGTTAGCTCTATTTCCAATTTTTCTTAATTATAAATAAAATTTTTTAAAAAGTGAAAATATCAGCCTTTGCCAGATCACGAAATGTTTGGTTTTCAATAGTTTATGTAAAAGAGTTGACAGCTGGCATTGGATTTCAAATGTACTCCATCTGAATTAGTTTCTGTACTTTTACAAAATTAGTTGCATAAAGTTGCATTAGTTGCATATAGCATACACTATAACCGCTTACTTCTCTGCTTTCAAACAGACTCTCCTACCAGGGACTTCCAGGTTAAGGGACATGTTACAGTCCTTTTTGCCTCCGAGTCAGTATTATGCTCTCAGAAGGAATAGTTTTAGGATTTCTCTTCTGTTAGCATGATTTGATGTGAGTCTTTTGAGTCCCGTTAATGACCAGTGTTGCTCTTTGGTTTAGACAAAAATCGAGCCCTGCAGGCAGCAGAACGCTTGCAAGCCAAGCTGCGAGAACGTGGAGATGTAGCAAATGAAGACAAACTGAATCTTCTGAAGTCAGTCTTACAGAGCTCACTCTTCAGTCAAATCCTAAACCTTCAGACTTCCGTACAGCAGCTGAAAGACCAGGTAGGACACAATTTTCCCAAAGCTGGGGTTCACGGCATGACATGGATCTTGTGAAAGTCTTGTGTTTTTCTGAAAGGTTGATTTTTCTATATGTTAATGAATAGTTTAATGAAGTCATTTAAACCTCCAAATGAAACATTCAGATTCACAGTGACTCCCTCCGCCCCCCCCCCCCCAGTTATTTTTGTAATGGTTATTGCTGTGTGTTGTAGATGGTATGACACTGTGTTGAAAGCTGTGTGGATGCTGAAGCAGAGTCCCTACAGGAGAAGGGGTTGATAAAAATAAGTGTAGGATAGATGGCTGTAGACTTGGTTTCCATCCCCTCTAAGGCTCATTGTTCATGTGAACTTGTGTATTTGGACTCAGACATTCATCATGCTTATAAGATTTCAGATAAGCCTGAATTTGCATGTGTAATCATGTGTGTGAGGAAGGGAAATCACTTCTATTTTGACAGTAAAAGAAATAATTACATTGTCATCAGTTACAGGAATTGCAATTCTCACTTCTTAAAAGAGTGTAAGTAGCAATTGCTTCCAATGACAGCATCAGATGGTGACAAACATTAGAACTTCTAAATGTAACACTGTTTTTTTTTTCTGTAAAAATTAAGAGCATTAAAATTTCCTAGCGTTTATATTAAAATTGAAACATCACAATGACAGGATGAACACTCAAGTTAGGTGTTCTTTGAACTTAATCACCATTTCTCAGGTTTAAAAAAATTTTTTTTAAATGGTTGTTATCCTTACAAGATTTGAAATCAATCTCATTATGCCTTCAATCTAAGTTCTCATTTTCATGTATTTAACATTAATTTAATCACTATGGATGACTTGCTAACAAATATTCTGCCTTAAAAGGTTAAAACTGAAATTCGAAGACTTGTTTCATAATTCAGTGAAAGAATTTCTCCAATTAAAAACAATATGCCAAATGCAAAAAGAGCAAATAGCAGCAAGAGAGAAGGAATTTGTTTGATATCATATTACTTCTTAATCTGGATATTTGGTAGCAAAAAAATAAAGAAGACTTTCTAATTTTTAAAAATATTTTTCTCTAGTGAATTTCTACTTAATAATTTTTAAAATTTATTTATTCATGAGAGAGAGAGAGAGAGAGAGAAAGACTGAGAGGCAGAGACACAGGCAGAGGGAGAAGCAGGCTCCATGCAGGGAGCCTGATGTGGGACTTGATTCTAGGTCTCCAGGATCATGCCCTGGGCTGAAGGCAGCACTAAACCACTGAGCCACCCGGGCTGCCTTACTTAATAATTTTAAAAGTTGTGATCATGAATTAAGAAAAAGAGTTGTTTCAGTTATGTGTAGCTCTGGGTTTTTTGTTGTTGTTGTTGTTGTTTGTTTGTTTGTTTTTCAAGTTATTGAAAAGATTGGTTTTAGGTACTCCTTTTCAGAATGAATTGGCAAGAGTTTGGAGAGATCAATGTTCTGAATATAAGTGTAATTATGATGTGGACAATTATTTGGTTTTTCAGCAAGTGGAAAAGTTGAACACGTCTTCTCCTTTTATCATATTCTATGAAAATATGATTAGAATGAGAGGAAAGGTTTAAATAAAAAGTACTAGTAAGTGTATTAGGAAATACCACTGATCCATTGAGATAACTGGAGATAATCTCTTCTAGCCTTGAAAGGAGGCTAGACCTTGTTTTACTATTTCCAAACTAGGATATGGGCTCTAAAACTTTGAGTTCTACTTGATTTACCTAAAATCTCTTTAGAAACCCTTGAACATTATGTTATCAAGCCAGGTAGTCTGCGACCAGGTCCAGTCTGATCTTGTGGTAATGATAGATGCTGATACATTCCAAGACTCAGTTCATTGTGAGGTTTGATAATTCTGTAGGCGTGTCTTACATGCCTTTGGACTTTTGGCTAGTTGGTCATCTCTTCAAGTACCGAAAGGGACCAAGGAACCCAGCTGACCCACACCCTGCTTATTACAACTCCTTATAAAGGCTGAGTGACTTATTTATTATAAGGACAGAGCCAGATCTGAAACTTGGTTTTCTTGGTTTCCAAGGCACAGTCTTTCTCCTCTCTTGTGATTCTGTAGCCTATCTCACGTCATCTTTTTTCTTTTTTTCTCTGAGGATAGAAACTAGGCCCCTAGAAGTTGTGAGTTCAGTTTTGATTAAAACCATCGATGTCTCTCACGGTTTCTGTGACTCTTTGCTTTAGTCTTCATTCTTACTGACTCAGTGTCATTTGTTTGTTAAACCATATTTTTCTTGTATGACTGGAAGAAATGTCAGAACCTAGTATTTTCTGTTTTAAAGGATAGACATGAATATTATAGACTTACTTTAGAATTAAATTTCCTGCGTGGTTTACCAATTGCTAATTTGTTAATATTTATAATTTAATTGATTAACCTAGCGATGAAATTTGTGCTTTTAAACCACTAGTTATGCCAATCTGACCAGTGGCTTTTATTTATTATCTTTTATCTTTTAAAATATATGTTATGTTTTCAGATGTGTGGATTTATGTGCACAATAGCTGCAACTTAGTGTCTCCATCTTTTTTAGTATTACCAAAAAATTTGACTCCTCCAGCTTTACTCCTCCATCACCGTCCTGCCTTTTTAGAAAGTGAAAAGAGTGAATAATTGAAAAGCCTGAGGTATATGCAGCATATTGGAGAACGTGATCATATTGTTGCATTAATGACAGATGCTGACATGCCATGTTGAATTAAGCTGACTATTTTTCCCCTTCAGATCTTTCTCATTACTTCTATTCAGTAATGTGTAATTTTTCCAATTTGCGTCTTCAGTATTAAGACTGCCCTTAGAAATCAAACTGTTTCCCTTTGGCAAATTAAACACTTGACAGGTGTGTAACTGAGAGGGCAAAAAAGCCATGCCCTGAAGGGATGTGCTATTTAAATATTGTCAAAAATATTAACAGGTCTGAGAGCATAATTGATGCCTCTGTTTAACTCTGCCACATTGTGTATTGTTCTAACCGCCAGCTAAAAGGATGTGTGCTATTAAACCTGAATAATCTCTAATAGCTCTAGTTCCTTTCCTATTGCATGATTCCTGCTTAAGTGAATGAGAAGAAAAAAAAAAGAACTGTGACCGTGTGTCAATGATCTGTCAGATGCAAATTCTCAAGTAGTGTCCTCACTGTCACCTAGTCATCACAGCTAATAACTGTAGGGCTCAATGCGTATTCATGACAAAGATCCAGCTATTGTGGGAGAAATAAACACGTTAGCAGTTTAATAATAGAAACTTGTCAGCCATGAGGATATTGGATTTGCATATTTATTCTGTGATGTTTCTTCAGTCCAGTAGAGGTGTATACTACTTTCCTGATTAATTAATTGCCTTGCCTTAGGAATTGACCATAGACATGAGATGAAATGTCTTTTTACCTTGAGTTATTTGTAGGAAAACTGGGAATTAAAATTATTAATTTCAGTAGAAATTTAGGACTAATACTTAGAAATTGACAGCCCTGAGAGTTTTTTTTTTTAAGAGCTATGGCAACCAAGACCAATTCTAAGATTGAAGAAATAATGTGTGTAATTCAGGCTACAAATGCTGCTGATTTGGGAAACAAGCCCCAGGGCTCAGCATATTCTGGAGTTTTCTCCATGTCTGTGATTTCTGGCCTTTTTGGAATATGATATTCTTTTATTTTGCTGCTGTTGTTGTTGTTTGCTATTTCCAGGCTCCTTGTTCATTCACCTTTTTCCCAGAAAACTGTTGGCTTATATGCATATCATCTAAATGTGTAATGTATATATATATATATATATATATATATATATATATATATACACACACACATACCAATTTAAGCCCGAATTTTTTCCTAAGTTTCTCTTTTGAAATTTTGTGACACCTCTTGAAATAATTGGAGAGATGTTGATTTAATGTAGAATCAGGTTGGAAATTATTGTACAGTGTTGATTAGAGTACTTGGATCCTTCTATTTTATTTTGAAATACAGGGTTCATGGTATACAAATTTTGTCTTATATTTTTATGCTTTTAAATTTTACCTGTTCACATTCCCAAAAAAGTTTGGAACAACTTCTGATAGCATAACATATCAAATAGTGGGTGATTCAAAGGTAAATCTAAACAAAAACCAAATAAAAATATCAGAGAACTGGATATTCCAGGGACCTTGGGTAACTAAAATTGAGTATTATCACTTAATTTCCATTTCTCAGGAGCAAAGGCAACAATTTTATGCATGCACACACACACACACACACACACGGAGCAAGAGAGCGTTGGAGGGTTATGTATTGCTCAGCGTCAGACATGATTCAGTGAGCCAAATTTTCCTTGGCATTGGGAGGGTTATCTCATGGGTGCTTTTATAGAAGGCTTATAATCATTTATTAATAAAGTTGATAAAAATACTATGAATAACTAAGACAGGTTCTCGTTATCTAGAGGGGAAAAAGAATATACATGTTTTATGTAACTAAGTAAGAAAATGATTGGGAGAAGAGGAAGGAATTATTAACCTTGACTACAAGAAAACTACATTGGGGGGCACCTGGGTGGCTCAGTGGTTGAATGTCTGCCTTTGTCTCAGGTCATGATCCTGAGGTCCTGGGATCGAGACCTGTATTAGGCTCCCCACAGAGGAGCCTGCCTGTGTCTCTGCTTCTCTCTCTGTGTCTCTCATGAATAAATGAATAAAATCTTAAAAAAAAAGGGATCCTGGGTGGCACAGTGGTTTAGCACCTGCCTTTGGCCCAGGGCGCGATCCTGGAGACCCGGGATGGAATCCCACATCAGGCTCCCGGTGCATGGAGCCTGCTTCTCCCTCTGCCTATGTCTCTGCCTCTCTCTCTCTCTCTCTCGCTCTCTGTGAGTGACTATCATAAATAAATAAATAAATAAATAAATAAATACATACATACATACATACATACATAAATAAAAGAAAACTACATTGGAGACAACATGTAAGATGGGTCTTGAGAAATGAGTAGGACTTTTCTGCAGTGATAGGAGAATTTATTTTGGGTAATGGACACAGTGTTTACAAGGGTATAGAGGACCTGTTCTCAGGTGAGGATGATTTTACATTCTCTCCCTCCAGGGGGCATATAGCAATATATGGAGACATTTTTGTTGGTTGTAACTTGTGTGGGGGTGTAGGGGCCATGCTACTGATGTGTAAATGAGTAGACATGAGGGATGTTGCTAAGCATCCTCAATGCCTAGCCCAGCCTCCTAAAACAAGGAATTATTGGGTTTATAATGTGTGTTGTGCTGAGATTGAGAACCCCTGATATAGAGTCACCTGTAGATCTCCGTTACCAGGGCAATAGCCTATGTGTGAGTTCTTGGAAAGGGAGGAAACTTGTGAAGGATTTATTTAGGTAGAGTTTTTTTTTGGGAGGGCTGGAGGTTGCAGGTGTGTTTTTTATCTTTCTTCTTTTGCATTCAGTATCAAACTTTATTGTTATCAAGTTAAAAATTGTATCAACTTTATATTCTAGCTCTTTTATTAAATACAATATTTAACAATCATCTTCTTTCTCCACATTTAAAAAATTATAGTGAAAACCCTCAACAACAACAACAACAAAAAAAACCCTCAACAAAATTATGGTAAAGGTTTTATTGATTTCTGATAGATAAGACTTTTAATTATAATCATAAAATACAAGAATTATTCTTCAGAGAAATGCTTCTTTTATCTCTCTAAGAATGAGGTATACTAAGAGTATACACTAAGAATACAGCATCACATACTAATTAAGTGATGATGGCTTTTCTGCTAAAGTGTACTGTACCTGTGTATTTTTTTTTCCAATGCTCTGTCTTAAAACAGGAACAACTTTCAGAGAGCCTAGAGAAATAGGTAGTTAATGTATATCTCATAGGGTCACTTTCAAATACATGATGTAAGCAGGGGGTGTTGGCTAGAGCACCACTATCTGGGGCATGCCTGAGGAGTAACTACTATTCTGTGGGTACTCATTTATAAAACTGCTAAATCAGGTTCATGGCCAGACTGTTGAGGTATGTTGCTTTTAAGCAGTGGCATCAGCAGAACTGTTAACTTTTCACTGTTATATTTTTTGGGTTGATGGAAAGATGAAAATTTTCATAGCCGGGCATTTTTGTTCCTCTGTTCTGACTTTGGTAATCAGAAGGATACGGTTTTGTAGGATTTGTTGTACAGAGTGGCAATGTCTGTGTTTACTCAGCTTTAGTACTTATATAAATGGAAAAAAAAATCACCCCTTTCTCTATGGTTTCTAATTTAAAACTGAAATGGAGAAGATTCATCTTTAGCCATGCAATCAGTAAAGGAGGAATAACAACTGCTGTCTCCCAAGAATGTCTAGTTTAAGTTACGACTTGGTGTTGGGGGGAAGAAGAAGTACAGAGAGAAAGGAAACATGCCTTAACCCTGTTAACAGGAATTATCAAAAAATGGAACGGAATTCTTCCAAGTTGTTGTTGCTTGTGAAAATGAAAAAAATATTTTTCTTACTCCCAAAATGGTTTGACTTTTATGATAGGGCATTGCAGCTGCCTAACAGGAAAGTATCTGTTTCTTGAGACTTTAACATACATTATCTAGGAGAAGTTAAAAGAGAAGGAGTGATTCTTATGTTTTTACATTTACCATAGAGTTTATTTACTGTAGGAATTTCAAATACTTTATTTTTGGTACAATAACAGCTTTTAAATGTTTGTTCCTTTAACCAAAAGTTTGTAAATATAGAGCCTTTGAGGGACTAAAATTCTTGTTTTATCCTGGGCAAGAAGGCAGTGTTCAAGCTTTTTATACAGTGCTGGATTAAAATGCAACACCATCTTGCTATTGGGTATGCATGTGTGTCTAAAACAGCAAATGGTGCTAATTGTATGGTGTTTTTGTGACAAAGTTAAATGGTCTTTGGAGAAGAGAGAAAAAATGTGAAATTTACTGGGTATAACCTAAATGAGTTAAGAATTTAAGAACGAAACAGGTTAATTTACATCTGAAGCTATATAACAAAAATAGCCACCCTCACCTTTAGGAAGCTCTCATGTGTTGTGGACTATCTCATTTGACTAGTCCATCAGTTATATGAGGTGTGTGTTACCCCATTTTATCCATGAAGAAATTGGGGCTGAGAGATGTTGTATAGCTTAATCCTGGACCACACAATTATTCATTGGTAGGTTTAGAAGAAGAATGTAAACCTGTCTGATCCCAAAGCCAGTGCTTTTTTTTACTTTTAATTTACACTGTTCCTAAACTCTTAGTCCTCTTCTATAAGGAATAAATAGGTTGGAAAAGCAGTTATTAGCATTATTAAAGAGAAATGCACTTAATGTTTAGAAAATTCAGGTTCATTAAGATTTGCCATTTCCCTTAAATCCTTACCCAGATTTAATCAGAACCTTTTAATATAAACCAGAACTTTCATTCTGCTTCTTAAATAATTACGCTACTTGTTAGAGATTAGGTGAACTGGGTAGGATAATAGAATGGAGAGGCAGTGTGACAAAGTACCATCAGTCTTCATATGCCCATTTCCACATATTTAAGCTTGTCTGTGAGGTTTTGTTTTATTTTTCTCTAAGCAGACTGTGAACTGTGAATCAGTTTTGTCTTCTGGAAATGTGAAACTGGTAGAAAAAACACTACAAACATTCTAACATGTTGTTCATCTAAGTTTCCAATTTCTTTTTTTTTTTTAAAGATTTTCTTTATTTATTTGAGAGACAGGGAAAGCACAAGCAGGGGAAGGGGCAGAGGGAGAGGGGACAAGCAGGCTCCCCGCTGAGTATGGAGCCTGATGCAGGGTTCTGATCTAGGACCCTGACACGATGACCTGAACCCAAGTAAGACACTTAACCAACTGAGCCACTCAGCAACCCCTAAGTTTTCAGTTTCTAAATTTCGATTTGTCTTGGCATTTAAGGCATATTAATTTACTTAATTTGAATACCTTCACCCTTTGATGCAGAATATTTCAGCATACTTTGATAAGAATATTACTTTTGGTCATTCTACATTCTCTAAATTTTTTGCCTTGGAAGTTTTGCTAAGAAAGCACAGAAGTGTTGAGATTTAAATAAAGAAAAGACATTCTGCAAATACACGTCAACACACATGCCTAGACTGTGGTGTATGTGCGGCATTCCACTTGCCATTTGTTCTTACCAAGCAAAAAAGCAGTTTTAGAATTAAGTGCATTTCAGATTTGTTTGAAGACCGTTTACTAGTTTTGGGATAAAACCATGCCACATTCATCTCTGACTACTCTGTACCTAATAGGATATTTTATTTAAGTTCAGTAAATGATTGCTTAATTAAGAGACCTGTAAATATTCATGAAAATTCGAACTGTTGTGCATCAGTAATTATCTTTCCTTGCCAGAGAACTAATTTTTAGGATAAATATATTAGCCAAATAACTGAAGTTACTTTGAAGAACTAGTGTTTTTTTAGTAACCATATTGGAAAGATACACTATTCACACCATTATCATCGTCAGAGTGATGAACGTGTATGAAATTCTTACTGTGTGCCAGGAACTATTTTAAGTACCTGTTTCATCACTGCAACAATTCTAATGTGGTTGATAGTAGTAGGTAGATGTAATAGATAATGTTATTTTCCTTATTTCATGGATGGGGAAATGGAGGCACAGGGAATTTAAATGGTGGAGCTAGCATTTAAATGCAGGCTGGCTGACTCCAGACCCAGGTCTTAATCATAGGGCTATGTTGTTTTTGTTTCACTGTCCTTGTAAACCATGTGGTGAACATAATTTAAGGATCTCCTGGTGATTTGAGGCCATCGTTATGATTATCTGATCTTGGATGCTGGCAGTCTAATAGGATCTGGAGACAGACACAACCCAGATTTGTATTTTGACATTTCAGGAGTTTATTTCTTAAAATGAATATATACATATATGTATTTTCTTCGCTGAACCTCTTTTTTCTCCTCCGTTAGTTGTGATATGGGAATGATATATAGCATGGAGGTAAACCTCTAAGGCATAAGCTGAGTTTTTACCAAGCACTCAGTAACTATTGATTCTCTTCTTGGTGCTTTCTTCTCTCACTGAAATTTAATATTCTAAGGCAGTGGATCTCAGATACTGTGGTTTCAAGACCCCATTACACCCTTAAAAATTACTAAGGACCTCAAAGAGCTTTAATTTATGTGGTTTTATGCATCAGTATTTATCAGGTTAGAAATTAAAATTGAGAAGTATTTTAAATATTTATTAATTCATTTGAGAATAGCAGTAATAAACCTATTGCTTTAAAAATTAAAAGAGTGAAAAAATAAAAAAAAATAAAAATAAAAATTAAAAGAGTGACATTGTTTTACATTTTTGTACATCTCTCTAATGTTTAACAGAAGAAGACTGGATTCTCATATCTGTTTCTGCATTTGATCTGTTTGGATTTGTTATTTCAGTTGATGTATATATTTAGCTGGCAAAGGGAGGAGGATAGCCTTTTTGTGAATATCCTTTGATAGTACACAAAACTATTGGTAGGGATTGTTTTATTTTTTAAGATTTATTTATTGGGATGCCTGGGTGGCTCAATGGCTGAGTATCTGCCTTTGGCTCAGGGCGTGATCCCCAGGGTCCCAGGATTGAGTCCCACATTAGGCTCCCTGCATGGAGCCTGCTTATTCCTCTGCCTATGTCTCTGCCTCTCTGTGTGTCTCTCTCATGAATAAATAAATAAAGTCTTAAAAAATATATTTATTTATCTGAGAGGGAAAGCACGCACATGTGAGGGTCTAGCAAGGGTAGGGATGGGGCAGAGAGAGAGAGAGAGAGAGAATCCCAAGCAGGTTCTCCACTGAGCGCAGGGTTCATCACGGTGTTCAGTGAAGGGCTCAGTGCCAGGCTCGGTCTCCCAACCCTGAGATGTGAACTGAGCCCAAACCAAGAGCTGATGCTCAACTGACTGAGTCACCCAGGTGCCCCTGTTGGTAGTTTCTTAAAGTTTAGTTATAAGGTGGTATCAGAAACCAAACCAGTGAACATTCTGTACTCTTACAGTAAAATCTATCCTGTGCTTTGAATTTTTTTAACCACGCATAATTGTGTAATACATTGGTTTTCTGGGAAATTTGAAAACAGGAAAATTATCTTTCACATTTCATTATATAATATCAAAAGTTTATACTATCATTGCTTCTGGTATTATCAATAGTCTTTAAATTATGGAAAGTTATTAAGCTCAGGGTGACAGATAACAAGTTTTCCAGAATTCTTATTTTCACTTGAAGCCTCACATTTTACTATTGCAACAATTCCTGTCAGTTGTTTTCCTTGAAGTGACAGGCTTACTTTATTTTTGAGAAATTGTTTGCCATATACCAGGTTTGTACAGTCATTTTTTTTTTTACTTTCAGTTGTTTTTTTCAAGTAATATGGTGCTCTTGAGAAAAGTAGCTAGTTCAGCTTGCAACTGAAATAATAATGCATTTCCTGTAGACAAGAGTTGTATTTTTTTATACAGCAGAACTGCATTATGTTCACTTCCCATTTTGAATCACAGATTATTAAAAACATATACACATAAGAGTAAAGATTGAATAAAACTAATAATTTTAAGTACTTTATCAAGAACTTTTAAAAAAAAAGATTATATTTATTTGAGAGCAAGAGAGCAGGAGCAGAGAGAGCACAAGGTGGCAGGGGAGGGGCATGGCTAAGGCAGGGGTCGTGGTCAGGGAAGGGACGGGGCCTAGGAAGGATGGGCAGAGGGACAAGCCATGGCTTGGTACTAGGACCAGGATCTCAGGATCTCACTCCAGGTGCCCCCTTCATCGAGAACTTTTTAAAGTGACTTAAGAAGGGTAATAGACTATTGCTCTTGATGAGGGGAGCTGATAGGAATATGACTCCCCCCCCCCCACATATCACAGACACCGCTTCCCTAATAACAATAAAAAGTAAAATACTGTGAAAAAAAGACCAAACAAGTGTGAAAAAGAAACCATTGCTTTTGAAATTAGTGATCTTTAATTGGAGTTTCAGTGGGAACTTAGTATAGGTTAAAGAATTCTATAGTATCTTACTTCATTATAGAAAATAACTTTTTTTTTAAATGATAAACTTAAAACTTTTTATAACAATAACAAAAAAAAGTTTAAAGCAAAACTGTGGTTAAGTTCAAGTTTTATTTGTATAAGTTAAGTTTTATTTTGCAACGTTACTCAAGTATTTGTATGTAGGGGCACTTGCGTGGCTCAGTTGTTTAAATGTCTGCCTTCTGCTCAGGTCATGATCCAGGAGTCCCACGATGGAGCCCCACATCTGGCTCCCTGCTCAGTGAGGAGTCTGCTTCTTCCTCTGCCCCACATCTTCATGTGCTCTCTCCTGCTCTCATAAATAAATAAATAAATAAATAAATAAATAAATAAATAAATAAATAATCTTTTAAAAAAAGTATTCATATGTATCTTAGGATATTGGGGGCGATTTGAATCTTTTCAACTGAGTATTTTTAAAGATTTATTTTAAAGATTTTATTTATTCATGAGAGACACACAGAGAGAGAGAGAGAGGAGAGAGAGAGGTAGAGACACAGGCAGAGGAAGAAGCAGGCTCCATGCAGGGAGCTCGATGTGGGACTCAGTCCGGGGACTCCAGGATCATGCCCTGGGCAGAAGGCAGGTGCTAAACTGCTGAGCCACCCAGGCGTCCCTATTTTTAAAGATCTTAGTGAAATTTATACCTTAAAAAATTAGTTTATAAAATACACATGGAATACTCTGCATTATGCTGATACTGACATTTTATTTCATTTTAAAGATTTTATTTATTTATTCATGAGAGACAGAGAGAGAGAGGCAGAGACATAGGCAGAGGGAGAAGCAGGCTCCATGCAGGGAGCCAGACGTGGGACTCGATCCGGGATCACGCCTTGGGCCGAAGGCAGGTGCCACACCACTGAGCCACCCAGGGATCCCTGATACTGACATTTTAGTGCAGAATGCATTGTGTATTAATTTTAATTATGATGTAATTTTAAGAATAAAGTTTTCATAGAGGCAACTCTGACCGAAGACTAGAGCATCCTAAATGAAATAGCATAACCTGCCATGTGGCCATTTATTTAACTTGACAACATCACTTATGTTGTATAGAGTTTATGGTTTTGGTCGTGATCTTGTCACTTAATAGCCTGTAACAATACGCATTACTTTCATTGCTTTAGGAAGATGATTGATCATTTATTTATGCCTTTCTAAATATCAAACGAGAGAAAACCAGAAGAGTCTTAGGTACTCTTTAATTCATTTTTTTTCTTTGCCTTTCATCTTGAGTTTCTTGGTTGATCATTTATCCTTTTCAATTAGCATGTGGGAATTTTAGGACAAATATACCACTGAAACTTTACAGAGGCAGATGAAGAAAATTTATATTTTGGTTACTCAGAATGACTGCTTAAACGTTCTTGGGTTAAGGAATTATTTTCTAAATTCAGTTACCTTGTATTTTAAATTTATCAGCCAAAGATCTTCAATGGCTACTTTTAGATTATCTACAAATTCTTATCTACTATCTGCTCTGCTATTCAACAATTCGCAGCTATGAAGAGAAAGGTATTCTATCTTAGTAGGTGGGTGAACGGTGCCTGGTGAAGCAATTTTATAGGATATCTAACGTATTAGTGATTATGCAGAGCATTTTATCTCTTTAATTACTGTCCCATCCCCTGGAGCCCAATGTCTTGGACATTTGAGGTGTGCAGTAAGTATTTGAATGAATGAAAAGAAGTTCACATAGAAAATGTGAAATTATGCCTATTCCATCAGAAAATGCCCCCCTCCCACGACCTTATAATTTGCTGCTCCATTTTGTATCATGTTTAGTTCAGGAACTATGGAGGTACTTTATGTCCAAAATAGTCTCATCACATTAAGCTAATCCCCTTTGAACATGCAACTCAATTTCTTTAATTAGCTTTAAAAATAAGGATCATTAAATCAGAGTGCCACCATCAATTACTGTGCAAGAGTTTGCCTCTTCAATAATGCATCAGAGTTGTGCTCTAATCAGTATTTCACTGAAAGATTTATGGAAAAGGAGGCCTCCCTTGCTTCCAAACTTGAAATGCAGTTCTATTATGTATAAACAGTTTTTTTCCCTGTGATTGCTACCATTTTACGTACTGTATTTCATTAAGTGCTGTTGGTATCCTATCCATCTTTGAATTTCATATTTGGGATCAGTTCCAGAGAGTGTTTTACAGCATTTTTGTAAATTCACAAGAAAATAAGCACTTTTCTTGTTTTGCAAGAAGAAAAGACAAGGTGCAGATTAAGAAAAAAACAGTCTGCATTTCTATGAGGTGCACCTGTTATGGCAAATTCCCTAGAGAGTGCCTTATTTCTTATTTCTCATTACGTTAAGGAGTAACAAACAAACAAAAAATTGGGAAATTGAACTAGCAATAAATGTTTATAAGTTTATTTGAAGTCTACTAAAACTAGGGTTGTAAAAGCAGTGGTCATTTTTCTTTCTTAATTCAAGATAATATATATGTTAGCTTTTAAAGGATAGAACTATCCCTCAAATTATATAAGCATTTGGGTCACTTTATTCTCATTGCTATTCTGTGTATTCAAAATAGGTCAAAATAAAAGAACCAGAAAACAGGTTTTGATAACCTATATAAAAATACTTTAGGAAATTCAGTTTGATCCAAAGCAATAATTTTTTTCTAGACAATTATACAAGTACTTCTGGAAAGATAGATGTTAGCCATTAAAGTAAAACTAATAATATTAATTTCCTTTTCAGTTAACCCAGAAGGGATAGATGAAACATAAGAAGTCAGTATTTGGGATCCCTGGGTGGCGCAGCGGTTTGGCGCCTGCCTTTGGCCCAGGGCGCGATCCTGGAGACCCGGGATCGAATCCCACATCAGGCTCCCGGTGCATGGAGCCTGCTTCTCCCTCTGC
Source organism: Vulpes vulpes (assembly GCF_048418805.1). Taxonomy (NCBI): domain Eukaryota; kingdom Metazoa; phylum Chordata; class Mammalia; order Carnivora; family Canidae; genus Vulpes; species Vulpes vulpes. Next base: position 40,774,145 of record NC_132791.1, read on the forward strand.
CTGTGTCTCTGCCTCTCTCTCTTTCTCTCTGTATGACTATCATAAATAAATAAAATAAAAATTAAAAAAAAAGTCAGTATTTCAATATTTTTAGCAGATCTGCATATTTGAGGGAATTGTATTTGGTTAAGCAGATCTGCATATTTGAGGGAATTGTATTTGGTTAAACTTAAATGTATAGATCATATTTATATGATCAAAATATTTAAGACATTGATCTTTTTGAGTAATTTTGGAATGAAATGAATTTTATAGAGTAGGTATTTTTATTGAAAAATTTGTTATTTTGAAATCTCATGCAGATAATATCAACCTTGTACCAGGGTGGGTCAAAATACTTCAGTATAAAAGTATTAGGTAGCATAATGATTATTTTTTTCTTCTTGTATGTTGGTGTACAATTAAATGATTACAAGTTGTAAAAGTTCATAACCTTTGAGCAAGAAAAATCTACATGAGGAACTCCTGGGTGGCTCAGCTGTTGAGCACCTGCCATCGGCTTGGGGCATGATCCCAGGGTCTGGGATCGAGTCCCCCATAGGGCTCCTTGTAGGGAGCCTGCTTCTCCCTCTGCCTGTGTCTCTGCCTCTCTATCTGTGTCTCTCATGAGTAAATAAATAAAATCTTTTTTAAAAAAGAAAAATCTACATGTGCTACAGGGTTTAAAAGGCACTTGCTGAGGATTCATCTAGAGTACTCATTGAAGGATTTACTCTGTTAATGGGAATTAGCCATTTGAATCCATATCAAGTCTACAGAGGGTCATACCTCACAGCAATAGACTTGGCTTTATCTTTAGATACTCAATTTCTGTATTCTCACTATATGCCTAGCAATTGAGCTTTAAATTCTGAGTTTCTGTCAGAAAATTTAGCCTGATAATATGGAGGCTGTTTAAACCACTTCCATGTTAGTTGTGTGTGTTTTATCAATCGTTGGAGTGTCCTACGTTCTGTGCTCTGATTTTATCACTTACCTTGCATACTTAGAAAGAAAATGAGAATTAATATACAGTAAAGGGGAAAACTATATAGGTCAAGGTTTTTTTTTTTTTTTTAATAAATGGGATGTATACATTCACCTAAATCAAAGTATAGAAAGTTGCTAACACTCCACAATGCTCGGTGTCCCCTCAGGCAGTCCTTATCTACTACCCCAAAAGAATCACTATTTTTTTTCCAGCCTATGTGAGATAAAATTGACATTTAACTGTGTAAGTTTAAAATCTACAAAGTGATATTTGATATTCACATATTTGATATTGTGGAATTATTACCACAATGAGATTAGTTAACATATCTGTCATCTCAGTAATAACCTTTTTATGTTTGTGTGTGGTTTAAACATTTAAGACCTACTCACTTAACTTTGCTCATTTAGCTTGGTTTACTTTATGGTATATTTAAACCAGAGTATTGTTAACTGCAGTGACCACACTGTATACTAGATCCCTAGCACTTACTTATAACTGGAAGGTTGTATCCTTTGATCAACATCTCCCGATTTCCCCTAGCACCTAGCAACCGCCAGTTTACTTTCTGTTTATATGAGTTTGGCTTTTTTAGATTCCTTGTAGAAGTCAGATCATACACTGTTTTGACTTTTATCCTATAAATAAGTATTTGAATCTTATATAAACACAATCTGAGTATACATGCTTCATTCCTGGCTTTGTCTTCACTTTTTGTGTCTGTGATATTCCTCCGTGTTATTAGATGTAGCTGTAGTTCTTTTAATTTTTCATTGTATGAATAGAACTAGAATATATCTGTACTTTTGCTGATTGTAATAAACTGCCATAAACATTCTAACACATGTCCTTTGATGTTCATAAGCATGCATTTCTCTTGGATGTTTACTTAAGAGTGAAATTTCTGGGTCTTAAGGTACATATTCAGCATTTGTAGATTCTGCCAAATTTTTTGTCAAAGTAGTTGTAGGTCTGTGCTCTATAAGATATATCTATAAGATATATATGATATATAAGATATCATAAGATATATATAAGATATCATAAGATATATAAGATAGATTCTGCCAAATTTTTTGTCAAAGTAGTTGTAGGTCTGTGCTCTATAAGATATATCTATAAGATATATGCTCACTATAAGAAAATTCTCATTGCTCCACATCATTACTTACATTTGGTACATTCAGCTTTAAATTTATCATTTTCCAATCCTAGCCACTCTGGGTGTATGTTGTAGTACCATATAATGATTAATGATACTGAGCACCTTTTCATACACTTATTGGTCATTTGGATATCCTCCTTGGTGGAGCTCCTGTTTTATTTTTTATTATTTTTTGGAGTTCCTGTTTTAAAAGTCTTTTGCCAATTTTTCTATTGATTTGTCAGTCTTACTGACTTATGAGAGTTTTTAAAAATATTTTCTGAGTATAACTTCTTTTTGGACATTTGTTTGTTTTAAAGATTTTATTTATTTATTGATGAGAGACACACACAGAGAGAGGCAAAGACACAGGTGGAGTGAGAAGCAGGCTCCGTGCAGGGAGCCTGATACAGGACTCAATCCCAGGACCCCAGTATCAAGACCTGAGCTGAAGGCAGACGCTCAACTGCTGAGCCGCCCAGGCATACCATCTTTTTTGACATTTGTATTGCAGCTTTTTCTGCTTTGTTTGTTGCTTTTTGACTCTCTTAGTTACAAGTTTTGATGACCAGAGGGTTTTCTTAAATTTTAATAAGGTCTGATTTTTAAAACTTTTCCTCTATGTGTATTGCCTTTTTTGTCCTACTAAAATCATTGATTATTTCAAGGATATAGAGACTTTATCTCAGAAGCTTGTTTTAGCTTCTAAATTGCACTGTGATGTGAGGTGAAGTATGTATGTTAATTTTCCATTTGAATATCCATTTGAACTAGAACCATTTATTGAAAAGATCATTCTTTTTTTTTTTTTTTTTTCCTGAAAAGATCATTCTTTCTCCCTTACGTTGGCATGGTAAATCATGTGGTCACATATATGGAACTCTGTCTATAAACTTTAGATTGTATTCTAGTTTTTTAAAATAATTTTATATTTTAATGCAATCTTTTTTTATGTTTTAGTTTCTAGGTTTTTTTTTCCCCCTAGGAAATAGAGCTGCTTTTTTAATTGACTGTATCAACTGTATTTAGAATGTTGTTCAGATCTTTCATATCCTTATTGACTTGTCCCCCATATTCTATTAGTTACTGAAAGAGATAAGCTATAATTTCTACTTTTGATTGTGAATTTATCTGTTTCTCATTTGATTTCTGAGTCCTTTTGTCCTACATGTTTTGAGGTTACATTTTTAGATGACTAAGACTGTCTTGTCTTTCTACTGAATTAACCCTTTATCTCTGTGAATTGTTCCTCTTTGTCTTGAGTAATGCTTCTTGACTTAGAATCCACTTGTGTGATAGTAGGGTAGATGGACCAGACTTCTTCTGGTTACTGTAGGGATGGTAGATCTTTCTACTTTCAATTTTACTTTTTAACTATTAACATATCTTTTGTAAACAGATGTATTTGTGTTTTATTGTATTATACAATCTGAAAATTGTAGTTACTAAATATAATAATAAATTTTATTTTCCTATTTTTATTTTCTTTTTGTCTTATATTTTTTTTATTAGTTCACATTTTATTTCATCTCTTCTTCCATTAGCATGCTATTTATACTTAATTTTAATATTCTTTTAGTGGTTATCCTAAAGATTATAGTAAGTATCCTTGGCTTATTTGAGTCATCTTAAAAAAAAAACTCATTTTGTAATAATTATAGATTCACAGTAACTTTTGGTATTATTTAGAGGTCCTATATGTACTTCTCCAGGTTACCTCCAATGGTGACATGTTGGTAATTATAGTAAAATTATTAAAACCAAGGAAACTGATAATGGTTGAATATGTATCAATTTTTTTCAGTCTGTGTCATTCTTTCTCTTGCATAGATTTGTGTAATAACTTCACATCTAGGTACTATTCCATCACTACAGTGATCTCTCTGTGCTACTCATTAATCCCTATACCTTGCTCTCTCCCTGCCACCACCCCTTCCCCTGGCAACTTTTCCATCTTTAAAATTTAATCATTTCAAGAATTTTATAAAAACATAGTCATAGTATACGTGACTTTTTGAAATTGTCTTTTTTTCCATTCCATGTAATGCTCTTATGAATCATCCAAGTGGTTGTGTATATTGATATTTTGTTATTTTGTTCCTTTTTATTGGTTAGCTTTATTCCATAGTATGGACACACTTCCTGAGAGACCTTTTGTTTCTTTCCAGATCTTCACTCTATAGGTAAAGGTGCTGTGGGGTTTTGTGTGTACATAATTTTAATTTCTGTATGACAAATGCCTAAGAGTGTAATTTCCATGTTGTGTGGTAAATGCATGTTTGGTTTCTTTCAGAAATTGCCAAACTCTTTGTCAGAGGGGCTCTTCCATGTTACATTCCTGCCAGCAGTACACCAGCAGTCCATGGCCTCCACATTCTTACCAGCATTTGGTGTTGTCACTGTTTTTTTATTGTCAGAATGACTAAACATAGTGATATTCTTTGTGCTTTTAATTTGCATTTCTCTAATGGATAATAATACTGAATGCCTTTTGTGTTCTTACTTGCCATCCACATATCCGTTTTGGTGAAATGTCTTTGTTCATTTTCTAATTGGATCTTTTTTAACATTGAGATTTGAGTTTTCTTCTTTTAGGCCAGACAGGAGTCTTGTCATATATATTACCCTTAAATTATTTTGATTTTACTTTGATTGGAACTTTTGCTACTTTCTGGAAAATGGAAGGAACTTCATACAGTTCAACCTCATGTACTCTAGTCATATCTTCTGTGTAATTATTGTGTACTTTCATTTCTACCAATATTTAAAACTCCACAATTGTCTTTACTGTTTTAAGAAATTCTCATTGATTTACTCTGTTTTTTAAATTATTTATTTATTTTAGAAAGAGAATGTAAGAGTGAGCAAGGGGAGGGGCGGGGGAAGAGAGGGAACCTTAAGCAGATTCCCTGCTGAGCTTGGAGCCCTGTGCAGGGCTCCATCTCACAACCCCAAGATCATAACCCCCAGCCAAAACTGAGTTAGATGCTTAATAGATTGCACCACCCAGGCGTGCCCTGATTTTCTCAACATTTTTAACCCCTTTTTTGTGCTATTCAATCTTTCCTGCATTAGGAAATTCCTTCAGGAATCTTTTTTATTTCTAAGAATTTATTTGTGTATTTCTTTAGTCCAATTCTGAAACAACACTGTGTGTTTGTGTGTGTAGGGAAGGTATTCTGAAAATGCTAAGTTGACAGTTTTTTGTTTTCATTTTTCTTTTTTATTCTGTTGTCTTCTGTTTTTCATTGATTAACTTGAAAGGTTAGCCATCAGTTTTATTCTTCTTTGAAGGTAAGGTGCCTTTTTGTTCTAGTGGCTTTTAAGATCTTCCTTCTGTCTTGGCTTTCAGCAGTTTTATTATGCTTTGCTGTGGTGGTAGTCAGCCTCTGGGATGGACACTGGTAATCCCTGCCTTCTGGCATTGGTACTCTTGTGTGATATCTTCTTGGGTATAGGGTGGATTTATTGATTTGCTTCTGATGAATAGAATATGGCAGAAGGGGTTGTTTCTTTTTGATACTTTTACATATTTTTAACAGCTCTTTATATAAATTTTCTGGTTGATATCATCTTTATAAAAATTTTCTGGTATCAGTGGGTTATTCTGATCTAGCTGGTTCCACAGGGTAAGCTTAATTGTATATAGAACTGAAGAGGATTTTTTGTTTTCTTGAAATGCTGTCCTAAAAGAAGCAACTCTCTTAGCATACCTCTAAATAAGTGACCTGCTAGGTGAAAGGATGCTGTCCTATAAGGCAAACGACTGATGCTCACAGCACAAAACACGTTCAGATATTTTCTTGTGTGTGCTTCTCCAGCTGTCATCAGGTAAATGTACATTTATCAAAGTCATTTTTAGAGCTGTTTGCCAGTCATAATTATTTTTAAAATTATATGACTTTATTATCTAATATAAAGTTTTATGGCAAAAGATTTTTTCATGAAAACTTAAATTTTTTTTGAAAGACTACGTAAATGAATTAACAAAACAGTTGTTGACAAATTGTGTGTAATCACACTATAAAACACTGAAGAGAGATCTCATAAAAACCCAGGTTTCCTTAATGAAATTATTTCTCAGGTGTCCAAATTCTGGTTGCATCTTCAAGAGACTAGTTGAAAATAATGCCATATTAAACAGTACAATTCATGCAAGAGAGAAGGTGGGGACCTCTCGTGTATCAAGATATTTGTGAATGAATACATTCATGCTTTAAGTTAAAGTACTTAAATTATGTATTTGCCCTGTATTATGATATCTGCTTTATCTGACTTTTTGAAATAATGGAACCAATTCCTGTTCTGACTGTATCTTATTCTGTTTTTAAGATTTTATTTATTTATTTGAGAGGAGAAAACACAAGTAGGAGGAGAGGCAGAGGGACAAGGAGACTCACCGTTGAGCTGGGAGCCCAACCTGAGGATCCCTGGACCCAGAGATGATGACCTGAGCTGGTCACACACTTAGCTGGCTGAACCACCTGGGCTTTGTCTGGCTGCATTTTATAAGAGGACTTCACCTATACTTGTAAATACTGAAGGGTGGTTCATCCTGTCTTTTTACAAAGAATTTGACTTTTTAATTAAATAATTATATGACCTTCATTTTAAGTTGTTTTAGGTATTAGCACTAATTCAAATCCATAATTTAAGTTAATATGTTTATTTACTAAGAACATAAAAGGCCTTTTTAGTTTGAGATACTCAGCCAGAACTTAAACAGAGAACAGATAATTATTTGGTGACTCTTGTTCAGTTATTAGCAACTTCCATAAATTATACAGATTGTTTATCTGTATATAAAAATCACCAGATAGTTGTGTTTTCTTCTGTTTATTTTATATTTATAAGCCAAGATGGGAGTCAAACTTTTTTTATTAAACATTTATTCCATGTCTGCTATGAACAGATCTGTCAAGACAAATAAGATCCATTCCTGTTTCTTAAGGAGATTATAGTTCAGAAAGCCATTTTATTAAACAGTTACAGCAGGGTCAAAGGTGTCTTTGTGCTTTTTCTGTGAGTGTGAATGTGCACATTAAAACAACCATTTTGTATGATGGTATAATTATAGTTTTTGAATATATGATCTCTTTAACCTCTACTCTTATATTTGCATAGACCTCAAGGGCCAGGAGGAGATAGGAAGAGTCATTGACACTAAGACTGACAAATTTGGAAAAAAAAAACATTGATAAACAATACTTTTGTATGATTCTCATAGTATTGTACTTGTTCTGGTCCTATAACTTTACTTTTAGTGTTTTCTCACCTAATCTTCCATAAAATCAGAGCTTCTGTTTCACCAGTTAACTTCATAGAGATAAACTCTCTATTCTTGGAATGTGATTTGTTCATTCTGGTTTACCACGGTAGAAGTCCAAATATTTTTCTCCTATGCAGACATACTATAGGCATTAGGTCTTGGTGTGTGGGATCCCCAACCTGTCACAGATTTCGTTATGCCATCTGCTTCAACCTGAGCGGTGTATCTTCTGCTGGCAGACTTTATTGAAGTTGCCATGGCTTAGGATAAAAAAAAATCAAGTTTGGCATAAGGAGTTTGCTTTTGAAAAATAACAATTGGTCATGCCTGCTATAGATTTAAAAATAGCCAAAAGATTCCCAAAAGCCTCTTTTAAACACAGTGATCTCTCTCTTTTATTTGTGATTATAGATAGCCAATATAATATAAGCCAATGTAAGTTAGATTATTGGTGACTTAATTAACTTACTGAGTCTTCTCTTTAACTTTAAGGACAGGTAATAAACTCTTAGGCATGGATTGGTGATGGGTTATAAAATATTTTGATTGCTTTGTCAATCAGTGTAAACTTCACCCAATGTCTTATTTCCATAAGTGATATCTCAAATGTCTCTGTTATGTGTATAGTACAAATAGTAATATAGTGATGAAAAAAATCCAAGTTAAAATCTACTTATGTAGGTTATGTGAATGTGTATAATTTGCCATCTGAAAAATGGAAATAGTGATAGTTGGAGGGATGAGGGAGATGAGATCAGAGTAGGTCCCTAGAAAGATGAATATTCTGTAAATGAATATTGAATGTCAACTTTCTGTAAAGCACTCTTAGAGAGAATGAAGGATATAATAGAGAATAAAATAGTCCAATTCCTCCACTGGAAAACTCTACATAGTTTGTCCACACAGATTGGGACGGAAGCTCCATGGTAACAGTGTACATGGCAGGTGGTATTAAGTTCCAAGAAGAAAAACAGGACAGGGTAAGCTCATGGAGAATAATGGTGGGGTGCTGTCTTGGGTAGGGCTGTCAGGGAGGGCTTCTCTGGGGTGAAGTTGAGCACACCCGAAAGAAATGAAGCAATAAGCATATAGATGTTGGGGAAGGATGCATGTGGATGATAGAAGGAGCAGTTTGGTTTGAGGAACTGTATAGCTGGAGCCTGCTGGGTGAGGGACACAGTGCAGGAGATGAATTCAGAGAGTGATTCAGAAGCACTATTGATGTACTCTTTCAAATAAATAATTGTGGGTAAAAATTTACATTATAGACACGCTACAGAAATGGGAAATTATTTAGCTTTAACTTGGTGCTCTTTGTAACAGGCACATATAAGTAATTATAGAATGCTTTTCCAGAATGGAGTTATCTTTTTTGTAATTGTGGTTACTTATGTCATTGTACCTGGATTTAGCCAAACTGCAAGGTTTGAGGGCAGAGTCCTCCAGACTTCCAACTCTGTTCTAGACTTTTGACACCAACAGCAAAGAGTTAAGTTCTAATTATCAAGTTAGGGCCAAGAAGAATCCACAAAGGATCACCCTCACTTCTGAGGTAAACTGCAAGTTCTGGATGTTCCCCACACCACCCTCAGGTTCAATAATTTAATATAAGGACCTATAGAACTTACTGGAAGCTGTTACACTCATGCTTATGGTCCATTATAAAGAAAGGATATAGGTAAAAAATCAGCCAAAGGAAGTGACACATAGTACAGCCTGAGAGGATTTCAGATATGAAGCTTCTGTTTCCTTACAAAGTGTTTCCTTTTCAGAATTGATGTGTGACAATATGTGGGAGTATTACCAACCCAGGAAGCTCACCTGAATTTGGTCTTCAGAAATTTTATTAGGGTATCATTTCATAGGTATGAATGACTGCGTTTATGATTTAACTTAGTGTCAGTTTGGGCTGGTATCTTGTGGACATGGAGCCCACCATGAATAGTAAAGACACTCCTATTATCCAGTAAAGTCCAAGGGTATAGAGGTTACTTCTAGCAACTGGGAGTAAAGATCAGACCTCTCTCTCTCTGAGAAAGACCAAATTTTTTCCTACATACATTGTTCTAAAACTTCAAGAATATAGATTAAATGGCCTCCCGTCTCTTAGGAACTAGTGTTATATTGATATATTCTCCCAGATGCTTAATACAAATGAAAACATCTTTTTTGGGGGCATCTAGGTGGCTCAGTTGGTTAAGTGTCTGCCTTTGGCTCAGGTCATGATACCAGGGTCCTGGGATTGAGTTCTGCTTTGGACTCCTTGCTCAGCGGGGAGTCAGCTTCTCCCTCTCCCTTTTCCTGCTGCTCCCCCTGCTTGTGCTCTCTCCCTCTCTCTGTCAAATAAATAAGTAAAATCTTTTTAAAAAATTAAAAAAATTGAACATCTTTTTTAATGTACATTATGTCATACTATACACTTTGTTTGATAACTAGCCTTTTCACCTGAGTGGTATATGAATGTGAATGTATGTGTTTTAATGACCTTGAAGTTCAACACTGAAGGTAGGTTTTAAAAATTTTTCCACCTAATAAACAGTGTTTCATTGAGCATCCTTATACACACATCTTTGTATATTATTCTCATTTTTCTCCATGAAATTAATTTCTTGAAATAGAGTTGCTGAATCAAAGGTATGGAAATTTTGAAATTTCATATGTACTTCATTTCTACCCGTCTTGAGATGTTTTCTATGAAATAGTTTACGGAATATCAAATTGTTAATAATCTCTATATTGCTCCTAGGTAAACACTACAACATCAGCTATTTCAAATGTTGAATATGCCCACATTCCACATACCAGCCCTGCTGTAATTCCTACCCTGCAAAATGAATTATTCTTATCCTCAAATAATGGGAATCTGGAAGCATTTACAGGATCTGGTACTCTACATATCAATGGGAAACCTGCTTGTGATGAATTTGATCAACTAATCAAAAATATGGCCCAGGTAAGAACATTTATTCCTATTAGTTATGATAGAACGGTATAAACAAGCCTGAATAATTGGAAAAATATATATATTTATATTACAATCTATAGATGTATATATTGTTAAATATATTTAGGAAGACATTGATAACATCTGAAGGAATTGAAATGGAAAAAAAGTAGATTTTATGTGAGTTTGGATGGTTCAGAAATTTTTCTATATCATTTTTCTTTTTTTTCTCTTTAGGATCAATAATAAAATACCTCATTCCAAGTGATGAGTGATAAAGGTTATCTGAGAAAGTTCCTTTAAATTATTTTTTAAAACTAAGTAATGCCACTAATAAAATAACTGTGAATGGAGTGGTTAATTTTTAATTTTATTTCTTACTTCGTTTCCCAAAAAGGGTCGCCATGTGGAAGTTTTTGAGCTCCTTAAACCTCCATGTGGAGGCCTTGGGTTTAGTGTTGTGGGACTAAGAAGTGAAAACCGGGGAGAACTGGGAATATTTGTGCAAGAGATCCAAGAGGGCAGTGTGGCTCACAGGTGAGACTCTCAGTGCATCTTCTTTGTATTTGATACTGTATTCAGAAGGGGTTGATGACCTTGGGGGAATTTAGAATAAATGAATAAAAACAGAAACTTAATATAATCTGTTATTAATCAGTTTTTAGAAATCTTTAACATTGCTGTGATAAAAAGCAAGTCCTTTGAAGGGAGAGTATCTTTTAAATACAGTCATAATTATTTTTTAGGAAGGAAAGGAAAATTCGATTAGGACATTATTCTTTTTAAAGGGGCTCTTCGATTAGATTTAAAAGTTGTTATAGGGCAGCCTGGGTGGCTCAGCAGTTTAGCGTTGCCTTTGGCCCAGGGTGTGATCCTGGAGACCCAGGATCAAGTCCCATGTCAGGCTCCGTGCATAGAGCCTGCCTGTGCCTTTGCCTCTCTCTCTCTTTCTCTAGCTATGTATGTCTCTAATGAATAAATAAATAAAATCTTTAAAAATAAATAAATAAAAGTTGTTATAGAAAAGTATACAAATGACCCATGATAACTTGAGCAATATTTTCTAAACAACTAAACATTTATTATACCTCTGCTTTTATTTGTAGTAAATAGAAACAGAATCTAAGATAAAACACATAGGTTGAGTGTATTGCTGTAACGAAGGTGGCTTCTAAATGGGAGGGGTTGATTAGGGGTGGGGTTGATTAGGGGTGGATAACTCGAGCCCAAACATATTTTTATTTTTATTAAAAAATTTTTTTAAAGATTTATTTATTTATTCATGAGAGACACAGGGAGAGAGGCAGAGACATAGGCAGAGGGAGAAGCAGGCTCCATGCAGGGAGCCCGATGTGGGACTCCATACCGGGACTCCAGGCTTATGTCCTGAGCTGAAGGCAGACGCTCAACTGGTGAGCCACCCAGGTATCCCCCAAACATATTTTTTAAAGTAATTGCAGGGAAAAGCTTAAAAACTCGGACATTAGAAAACTGGCTTAAAATAACCTGAAAAATATATGCCAAAGAGGCTGTCATTTTCTTGGGAGCTGTCCGATTACCTTTTACTCCTTTTTTCTTTCTTGATAGAGATGGAAGATTGAAGGAAACTGATCAGATCCTTGCTATCAATGGACAGGCACTTGATCAGACAATCACACATCAGCAGGCTATCAGCATCCTGCAGAAAGCCAAGGATAACGTTCAGCTAGTTATTGCCAGAGGCTCATTGCCTCAACTCATCAGCCCCATAGTTTCCCGTTCTCCATCTGCAGCCAGTACAATTTCAGCTCACTCTAACCCGGTGAGTACATAAGATTTGTAGAAGGGATAGATATTATTTTTCTAGCTCGTTTTGGTTTTCTACAGATTTCCATTTCCTATAGGTCCTTGGTATTTTTGAGTTTTTCCCATTTTTATTTTTTTATCTCTCCCTAGCTTGGAATATTAGTTGTTTAATTAGGATTAAGTTTCTACCTTCTAAATCAGCTTTTACCTTTCTTTGTGTAATTCTGCTAGTTGACCACGTTCCTCGGAAAACAAATTCAGTTCTTCAACAAACCTGACTCTCTGTAAGCAGATAATAGTCTTGATTTTGCTTTATGAATTACAGAATTATAACTGTTAGAGTTAGCTGTCAGTGACTTTCAGGAGTCCTCTGATTTGAAATCCTCTGAGGCAAGATTTTATAGAAGATAATCTTAACAGGTGATGATTTCTCCTTGATCTTTTTTTTTTTTTTTTTAAGAAGTTCTACGAAGGATCTTGAAAATCAGTGCCTATCTTCAACTGGTTAAAAATGGTCACTATAATGATGTATTGATAATTTCAAGAATGATTTTATCAATAGCAGTAACAATCTGCTGAAAGGAAAGTATACTAAATAAAAGGGACATTGTTAAGGCTTATTATTATGTCTGACCTCCATTATTTTTTTTCAGTGACCTCCATTATTTAATACAAATCACAAGATAATATTCACAGAAATATCAACTATAATAAAGTTTCAGTTTTCCCAAATTTTTTCAAACTCATATAGGAGTTTTGTTTTCAGATTCACTGGCAGCATGTGGAGACTATTGAACTGGTGAATGATGGATCTGGACTGGGATTTGGCATCGTTGGAGGAAAAGCAACTGGCGTGATAGTAAAAACCATTTTGCCTGGAGGAGTGGCTGACCAGGTAAGCTACTCCAACAGATCTTTTATGGTGTTTTATTAAATTATATGCCTTCATCTTCTATATTTTCTGTTAGAAAGAAGAAACTTTGGCCTTATGTAATGTCAAAGAAGCTAGGTTGGAAGCTTATGTTTTGCTGGGCTTTTCCTAAAGTATTTTCTTAGCCCTGGGAGAAGGATCTTTGAAAAGGGACATTGATCTTAATTTAAGTTACAGTTTGTTTGTTTGTTTATTTATTTATTTTAACTTATTTATTAGAGAGAGAGAGAGAAGAGAATATGTATGTGCCAGGCAGAGAAGCAGGGAGAGGAAAGAATCTCAAGCAGACTCCCTGCTGAGTATAGAGCCCAATGCAGAGCTTGATCCCACATTTCTGGGATCACTACCTTAGCCAAAATCAAGTTCGGTGCTTGGCCAACTGAGCCACCCAGGAGCCCCTTGAATCACAGTTTTAGACAGTGATCTTAAGAGTCCTGTAGAACCACAGACTAAAGCCCAGGTAATGGTTTTGATCATCGTAGAGGCCGCTACCCTTTATTTTTTAATCATAAATCATATTTATAAACTTAGCTGTTTTATAGCCACAGTGTATTATGGAACGAAGAGTACTTTATTATTGTGAGAAAAAACAGGATTCAACGGTTGCTTTGGTGATAGGTCATTTGTGTCATCTTTGGAAATGAAGTATAGCCTATTTTTAGCACTGGGAATAGTTCATTAAAGTGTTGCCATTTATGTTATGTGACATTGTTGGAATATATGTGAGAAAAATTGTAAAGTTATTAGTTATGATTCATATTTTAATTTGAGCGTTCTAATGTTAAGTAACTTTTACTTTGGTTATGTAGTTTGTTTATAAAGTTTGTTTTCGCGTGTTTGAACTTAAACTAGGAAGTCAGTTCATCAAATATTTCTCATATTCATAAATGAAAGGCCTGTTTAATGGCAGCTTTATCAGTAGAGGTATTGACAGTAGCACAATAATAAGCATATTTTCTTCCTTTTAAAAGTTAGCCTGCATCTACCAGTATTTAATGAAATTCCCCTAGTTGACTGACTTTCAATAAATTAAGCTTTATCTTCAGTATAGAACTGCATTGTCTAGTACTATTGCTACTTGTAGCTACCTGCTACTTCTAGAATTCAAATTTAAATTAATTAAAATTAAATAAAATGGGGATCCCTGGGTGGCGCAGCGGTTTAGCGCCTGCCTTTGGCCCAGGGTGCGATCCTGGAGACCCAGGGTCTCCCACGTCGGGCTCCCGGTGCATGGAGCCTGCTTCTCCCTCTGCCTGTGTCTCTGCCTCTCTCTCTCTCTCTCTGTGACTATCATAAATAAATAAAAATTTAAAAAAAATAAAAAAATAAAAAAATTAAATTAAATAAAATGAATCCCTGAGGTGCCTGGATGGCGGACTTGGTCATGTTGGACTCTTGGCTTCAGCCTAGGTCATGATCTCATGGGTTGTGAGATTGAGTCCCACATTGGGCTCTGTGCTCAGCATGGAGTCTACTTAGGAATCTCTCTTCCTGTCCCTCTGCCAACCCCCTCACCCTGCTTGAGCTCTCTTTCTAAAATAAATAGAGAAAATTAAAAAAAAAAAACCAAATTCAGTTCCTTAGTTGGACTAGACATATTTCAGGTGCTCCGTAACCACATGCCATATTAGATGATGCAGAACATTTCTGTCATTGCTGAAAGCTCTAGGTATGGAGGATAATAAGACTGTTTTTCATTCCCTTTATGCATCTAAATTTTCATCTATTTGATCTGCAAATTATTTTTAGTGATATTTTTAATTGAAAACGCAAGATAGAAATGTGGTATTCACTGCTTTCTTGTGGTCTGTACTGTATTTTTTGAGTCATGTGTATTTGCATAGTGATTTATGCTTCATCTTTGCTTAGTGGCATTTTCTTTTATTCCTGTTCCTCAAAAAATTTCTAAAAGGCTTAATATTTTCCTGTATGTAATGGGGAGAAATCAAATTGAAAAGCTCTTATCTACTATCAAATTAGGAATGTTTGTGAATTTCAGTTACTTGTATCACATTGAATCATGTTAAGATACTCTTCAAAAGATAGTTAAAATAACAACCACATTTTTAATGTTCCATGACTGGTAATTCACATTACTGCTGTTTTTAGATTATTCTCTTTCGTTCACTTAGTTTTTCTCTGATGAAATTAAAATATTAATGGCTTGATTAACTGATCTCTTTATTCAGCATGGGCGATTATGCAGTGGAGACCACATTTTAAAGATAGGTGACACGGATCTAGCAGGAATGAGCAGTGAGCAAGTAGCACAGGTGCTCAGGCAGTGTGGAAATAGAGTTAAACTGATGATCGCAAGAGGTGCCATAGAAGAACCAGCAGCACCCAATTCTTTGGGCATCACCCTTTCCTCATCCCCATCTTCTATACCAGAAATGCAGGTAAGTAGGTAAACAGTGACTAGGAAAGTCTTAGACAATAACATTTAGATGATAGTCATGTTTAGAAACTAGACTTAATGATATTCACTTGTTAGTGCTAACAAATGAAAATTCAAGGGTAGATGTGTTTCAACACTAATAATATTAAGAGTCAAGCATAACATGAAAAATAGTTTTTTAAAAAAAATTCTAGATTAGTGTTCTACATTTTTCTCTAAGTATCATGTTTATGAAGATAATCTTTTGAAAGATGATAACATTTTAAAGAATTGTTTGCTACTAATAACTGAAATGTTTAATTTTATTTTTGTCTTAACTAGAAGGCTCTCCATTAGGTGGGCTGTGAGTTCCAGTCATTCTCCTTCAATAACTTTCCTTTTTAGTGTCTTTTTTTTGGGGGGGGGGGGAGGGCAGGTGGGGGTACCAACAAAATAATTTTATCAGGTAATCTCTTAAATAATTAAGAAAAGGATTGCATCCAATTTCTGCATAAGCATTATAGCAAATGGAAGACCTACATTCCTTTCTCATAGATCTAAAAACATCTATATTTTTCTGTTAGTTTTTTCTAATTAGTTGCTACAGATTCTTTTTTAATAGCCTAACCTCCTCCACAAGCCCTTTAAAAACTTTATTAGAACACTTGAAATTTCCATGATTCTGTTGTTTTTAGGATTGGGTTAGTTGCTATTTTTTGCAGAGGAAAAAAAAGTAAAGAAAGAAAGCTTGTGTATGAAAGTATTTAAATCACATTCTTTTGTGGTAAACAAAACATTTTATTCAGCAATATATAAATGAATGCAATACCGAAAACCACTTGATATAATTGAAAGCTTAGAAAAATATCTATTCTGTGCATATCATCATTTCTGAAGCTTGTGCCCCTTTTAAAACCATTCGATAGTCAAATTGCCACCCTCTAAAATAGCACTCGCATAAGTCTTATTAAAAATAGAAAACACATTTGTTTCAATTGAAGCAGATTTCATCCTGTCATTTTCTTGTAATTATCTAAACTTTAAACTTTTGCTAAGTTTGCACAGATAATTATATGCAATGAAAAAAATAAATCAAACTTTACTATAAAATTACATCTCACTTAGATGGACTATCAGTGAGATGCAGTCAGGGTTTGCTTAAAGAAAATAAAAAAAAAACACACACAACCAACCTGCTAGCCCCAACCTGTATGTCCATTTGAACCTTCCACTCTTTCATGGTCTTTGTAGGATTTCCTGGGGAATCTGCTGGTAGTACACAAGTACATAATGCCAGTAGCTTACTGATGACTTCCTACCCTGGTCCACTAATACAGAGAACTTTTTCCTTCAGCCCAATGTATAATTAATAGCAGTGTTACATGTTACAGAACATGTAACTTCTAGCTTTTAGCTATCATTTCAGGAATAAAGATCAATGCATAAGGCTTGTTTTCTTTATAAAGAGTTTTTTATGTTAAATTCTGAGTTTACAAAACAAATACAGTAACAATTTTAAATAGCTCTTTGTTGCATTTCACTGGTTTTCAAAGTCATCGTCAGTGTTTTAATAAAATATCTGTATGATAGGTTAACTCCTATTCATGGTGTTAGAATCATCTATTCACTTAAGATGGTAGTAACAGCAAGTTGGTGGACACTGTCACTCCTGTGTTCTACTAGGGATTTTACCCACTACAAAGCCTTTTAAGAGCAGGGGTTCTGCAACCAACTTAATCTCTGAAATCCGTAGGGTGCTTACTGTTTGTCCTTGGGAAGGTTTATATTCCTCAGTTTCTCCAGAGAAAAATTGATAGTAATTGTACCTACCTCATAGGCTTGTTCTAAGGAGTAAATTAATTAAGACATGTCAAGTGTCTATCACATAGAAACTGCTCAATAAATGTTAACTGGATTCATCTTTCCTGATAGACAGTTGAGCAGAGCAATGCTTAGAAAAATTCAGTGGCAAAGCTAGATTTGAACTTGTTGACCTGAATTCAAAATATGAGTTCTTTCAATTGTAGCTTTCAATTGAAGCTAAGCCATCTTTGAAAATATAATTTATTAATAAAAGACTGTTTCATTCATAAAATTTTATATGCACAGATAATAATGCATTTCTCTGAAAAGGGGGTATTCAGCATTACTCTTCATATTACCTTTGAGTGACAACGTAATGCTCAGTCCCTGTTGTCAAGATTGAAGGACTAGTCTCTACTGCAGTTCTCCAGCAAAGTTCTTTGCCACCTAATGATACCATATTTTTCCTAAATATAGGTTGTTGCCTTTTGAATTTGCCTTGCTTGTTTACATGTTTATTGTTCTGTTTATATATCGATTTTATTTTAGGTTGATGCTTCTACTCAGAAAAGTGAAGAAAGTGAGACTTTTGATGTAGAACTCACTAAAAATGTCCAAGGACTAGGAATTACCATTGCTGGTTACATTGGAGATAAAAAATTAGGTAGCTTTATACACTTTTTTTAACTTGAAAAATGCTTCTAATATCTTTGTCTTATGAAATACTGAAACAGTGTTATGTATTTTCAGATTGTTGGATAGACTGATCAGAAACTTCCTTGGGTAATTCAATAGGGGAAACTCTGATATTGTATTTGATAGACAAAATCATTGTCTTATTTTTTAGCCTTAGTTCCTATTGGTTTTGTTCCTGTGGCTTGTTGATTTATTTTTATTCAAATTTAGGACTTTATATTTGGAGAATGAAGGATGGATAGTTTCTGAGTGTGCTTTTGCAAATAGTAACAAAAAAATCCAAAACCCTATTTCTAATCTTAGAACCTTCAGGAATCTTTGTAAAGAGCATTACAAAGAGCAGTGCTGTTGAACATGATGGAAGAATCCAAATTGGAGACCAAATTATAGCAGTAAGTAACACATTTAATAAGAGCTTTGTTAATTTTCATGGTTGAAAAATGCATTCTTCTAGTTTTGAGAACTACAGTTGGCTCCATACTAATTTAAGCTTTTTGGTGATTTGAGGCTATCATTACAATTACCCGTTTTGTTATTTTGTGGAAGAGCATTGGATACAAGCTTCACTGATCTCAATTCTAAATAATAGAATAATTTCTGATATATCTGATTTCTGCTTATAATGAATTTGTTACGTTGATATACTTCTACTTTAGTTGCAGACACTCTAAAAGTAAAGACCAGATATCTTAATCTTTAGTGTATTTGAATCTGAAATTTGGGGTGTGTGCTTTTTTTTTTTTATAATCAGCAGAATAACACTATTGTTGGCTCTGTGTCCAGGGCTCCTTTTAGCTCTAAGAATATACAGGAATTAAAGAAACAGATCTAGTCGCTCTTAATCAGATGAAGTCAATTATTGCTATTTAGTAACCTTAGTATATTTTGAGCAAATGCCTGTTCAAGGCAGGGTGCAAAAGAATACAACTTCAGCTCAGTGTTCCATGTAAACTTGGCTACGCTACCTACACCTTAAAGCACAAGTCTGAGAGACCCTGTCTCAGGGGCTTCCTGGTCAGATAAGTTTAGGAAAAACTGCATGTGATAAGGTCTTTTAGGGATTCATAATACATGTTGAAAAATCTAAGACAGAAATTCTGCAATAGAGAAAATTCAGCTTTTTTACTTTAGATTCTCCTTAACTTTTGTAACCATGGGTTCTTTCCTCCCTCAAACATGTATTAATATTCTTTGGAAGACATTTCGAAGGATACTGATTTATCTTAATATGTATTTGTTTATGTTTAGATAAGTCTCTGTTGTTTCTTTGGAATCTTATTGTAAGAAAGTAGAATGTTGACATAAGATTCCTTGCTTATTAGTGGCATTACTCATAATAGCGGAGACGAGAATGTAAACCTACTGTCCATCGATGGATGAATGGATAAACAAACTGTGGCGTATACAGACAATGGAGTATTATTTACTCTTATAAAGAAGGAAATTTTGTCACACCCTGCAACATGGTTGAACCTTAAGGACATTATTCTAAGTGAAGTCAGTCACAAAATGTTTCCATTTATGTGAGGTACCTAGAGTAGTCAAACTCCTAGAAATAGAAAGAGTGGTGATTGCAAGAATCTGAGTGGAGGGGACACGGGAGCTGTTGTTTAATAGGTACAGATTTTTAGTTTAGTCAGGTAGAAAACATTCCGGAGATCTGTTGTATGACAGTGAATAAATACAGCATATTGAACTTCACATGTAAAAATGGTTAAGATGCTGAATTTCTTGTTACATGTTTTCTACCACAATTAAAAAAAGAGGTGTCCTTATCTGTGCCTTTGCTTCTACAATTTCCTGAGTCTTTCTGGGCTTAGGTCTATAAAGCTAATAAGTACACCTGTTCACCTTAGGAAACCTACTTGATCATGTTGCACTTGTCACTTAAGTTGGTTATAACCTGGGAATGAGTTTTAAGCACTGCATCTTCATTTGTCATACCATGAAAATTAACTACCTTTTTTTTTTTTTTTAATTTGGAGAAAAGGAGTGGAGAGAGAGTGCATAGATACGGACTTTAAATCCGTTTCCAATACTGAATTAAAAATTGAAAATGTAGCCAATGTGCTCTTTTTCCCCAAGACATGTATTTTAATCCATTAGAAAACCTTTTAAAAATCACCTTTATTAAGATATAATTCATATAGCCTATAATTCATCCACTTAAAGGATAGCTTTTAGTATATTCACAATTGTGAATCCATTTTTACAGTCAATTTTAAAAAATCTTCATTACCTTAAAAGGAAACCCCACACCCAGTATCAGTCTGTCCCTAATTCTTTCATCCTCCCAGCACAGACAGACACCAATCTTTTTTCTGTCTTTATAGTCTACTCTGTACATTTCTTGTAATTGGACTTATACAATATGTGGTCTTTTGTAATTGGTTTATTTCTCCAAGCATGTTTTCAAGGTTCATCCATGTTGTAGCATCTGAAATTCTTCATTTCTTTTTATAGCTGAAAATATTTCACTGTATGGATATACCACATTTTATTTACCCATTCATCGGTCAGTGGACATTTGGGTTGTTTCTACTCTTTGGTTGTTAAGGATAACGTTGCCACGAACATTTATGTGCAAGTTTTTGTGTGGATGTATGTTTTCATTTATCTTGGGTATATACTTAGGAATAGAATTGCTGGATCCAATGCAACTATTTAGTGAACTTTTTTCACCTACAAAATTGGGGGAAGGAAACTTCCCTTTATAATTTTCAGGAAGACCGAATGTGTAATTTAATAAAAATACCTGGTGTAATTCTTGGCACATATACAGTTTAATTAACAAAGCAAATCTTTACTGAAGGCCTGGAATAATTGCACATTTGAAAGAATCTCTCCGTAGCTTCTCTCCAAACTTGTCATTAATTTCATTCTTATGTAAGTTGAACCTCACAAAAGGATTTTGCTTCGGTAAGGTCAGTAATAAAGGGAATCATTGACTGGAAAGGAGAAGCCCCCTCTTCTTCTGAAGTGTTTTCTTGCTGTCAATAAAATCACTTGTCTTCACTGTTATCAGTGTTCTCAGTTTTAATCTTTAGCCATATATTTTTACTTCAAAGTTAGAAGTACCTCAGGCTCTCCCATCATGAAATGTTTTTGGTCATGTGTTAAGTTTTGTGAAATATCACCATCTTGTGGACTTTTCAGATACTAGCGGTAAAGTTCTTCACACTAGTTGCATTTTCACAACCACAGTCTTTGTTTTTTCTGATTTTGTTTTGGCAGCAGCTGTTCAGAGCTATACTTTGTTTTTATTTTGTAGCTGTCCAAGCCTTGAGAAGATGAAGAAACTATTTCTTGCTATTTTGAGGAAGTACTGTTTTATAATATTAAACTTACTTTGTTACAAGATTCCTGTTTTACAAATTGTGCTCTGTTGACCCCTGGGTTTTCTTTTCTTTTCTTCTTCTTTTTTTTTAAGATTTTATTTATTTATTCATGAAAGACACAGAGAGAGAGGCAGAGACACAGGCAGAGGGTGAAGCAGGCTCCCTGTGGGAAGACTGATGCAGGACTTGATCCCGGGACTCCAGGATCATGCCCTGGGCCAAAGGCGGCGCTAAACCGCTGAGCTACTACCTGAGCCAAAGGCGCACACTCCACCATTGAGCCACTCAGGCCCCTCATGCTTCTAGGTTTTCATTGTAGTCATTGGAGGGGAAGGAATAGAATGAATGATTCCATTTTATTCCACTGGTATTTCATACAAGAAGTATTTGATCAAGGGATTCTATTATATTTTAAAAAGTTGACCAAATGGACCATCAGATAAAATCATATGCTCATTCATTTTAGATTGATGTATACAGAGCCTTGCTAAAAGCAGTATGGAGTTATGATAGATTAAAAAAAGTATTGAGGCTCAGTGGATTAAATGTCTGACTCTTGATTTCATCTCAGGTCATGACCTCAGGGTCATGAAATCCAGCTCCACATCGGACTCCCTCCATGCTGGGTGTGGAGTCTCCTTCTGCCCTCCCTCTGCCCACTAGCGTGCACACTCTCTTCCCCCTCTTCCCCAAAAATAAATAAATAAATAAATAAATAAGTAAATAAATAAATAAATAAAATCTTTAGAGAAATTATTAAACAATTTCATAAGTAAGGAAAGGTGTCAAATATTGCCTTTGATATTCTGACTTTGTTAATAGGCTCAAGTTCTTTCTTAATACATATTTTTGTAAGCCTTTTTGAAGGAGGGCTTGGCTGGCTTGACTGAGTGTTCTCAGGAGCTGGGGTTTGAACGCCATTTGTTTTAACCAATAATTCTCACCTATATAATTGTTCCTGCTAATTGTAGTGTCTGTACTGTATGTTACGAGGTTATTGGAGCTTTTCTTGAGGGAGCACATAGGCAGTCCGCTGACATTGCATCTAGTCCCAGAACACTCTTGTCTGTGGTACCATTGGGTCTGAAGCCATGTCTTGACTCTGTCTTTGATAACAGACTAGAGCTGCCCAAGGTCCTGATTTGGGCTTTGGCGACCTTAGCTCATATGGATAAGTGTAATGATATTGAACAGAAACTGCTCTCAAGAAGGCTTGAGATTTTTATGTTTATCAATCACTTCTTCAGTCTGTTAATAATACCGGCTCCAGAATTTCTTCCCAGTGTAAAGTGCTAGGTGCCGAAATTTGGGAAAATAGATACCATTATTCACATATTACAGATGAAGATACTGAGAAATTTGAATTGAAATCTAGTTTTAAAAGTCCATAGTTGTAACATATCAATTTCTTCTCTGCCGGTACCATATCTGACGTTTGGGTAAGGAATATGTTTTTATATTTAGGCCATCAAATTTTGAAAATAAAGGAAGGCTGCAGTTTTTAAAAATATATTTGAACTTTATTGCTGCTAAGTTGACAAAATCATATGCATTTAATTTTTTAAAATGAAATTGAATTTTTAAAGAGTCGAGTAATAAATATCTATTGCAATTGAAAATTTAACCTAAATTCTGTGAATTTTAAGAATGTTTATTTTTTTTTTTAGATTTGCATTTTTCTTGTTACTCAGCATGGGGCCTTATATGCCACTATTTTTTTACTTTGGATTTTAAATCTGGTTAACCTCCCAGGCAGTTAGAGTATTTTGAGTAAATTTTACAGGAAGAGAATGTATTGGTAGATTTACCGAATCTTGTCTGAGAATCTCTTCTGTTGCCTTTGCACACTTTGACAATTTGGGGATAACAGAAACTGCACAAGCGGAACTCAGGGGAGATAATCTTTTTGTTTTGTTTTGTTTTTTAAAGATTTTATTTATTCATAAGAAACACAGAGAGAGAGAGACAGAGACACAGGCAGAAGGAGAAGCAGGCTCCATGCAGGGAGCCCAGTGTGGGACTCGATCCTGGAACTCCAGGACCACGCCCTGGGCCGAAGGCAGGTGCTAAACCACTGAGCCACTCAGGGATCCCCAGGGGAAGATAATCTTAAACAACTTTGAAAATTTTGTCATCAGTTGTCCCTTTTAATTTTCAATAGAGAAGGATCTTCCCTTTCCCCTGGAATAAATCTTAGACAAGTATCATGGCTTACAGTATTCTCAGAGAACAAAATGTCTAATGGCCAGTCACCAAACATGGTCCCAATTTTGTAATTGAAAATTTCTCACTCTAAGTAATAATTGAATTTCAAACTATACTCCTGGTGTAGTGGAAGCCAGCTCTGGCTTACATCGGGATAGAGAGTATATGATCCACTTTATCTTTATCTACCTTGCTATTCTTTTTCTCCTCACCTTCTTATGATAGTTTCTGGCCCTACCACTGTAAAGGTGAGAGAAGGAAGAGAAAGGAGGATGAGTAGACATTTTGTCCTTGACTGACTCTGCTGTAAGATAGTTTTGAGCCTGGCAGATGTTTAAATCTGTATCTTAAGGTTCCTTCTTGGATTCTTGGGATATCCTAGTTCAGATGTTTGTTTCAACTTCCCAAGACAGATGGTGGATTTTTCATCTGATTCTTCTTACCTTTGACCCCTGGGATCTAGGCGGTCTACTCTATAGATTCTTTTGGGGGTACCATTATTCCTTGGGGGTACTCTTGGGTAGGTTTCAAAATGACTTGAACCTGACTTTCTCATGTTGTGTGACCCTCCCCAGGACTCTGCCCAAAGTTAGGCACTTCTCAATATAATAGCAATTTTCTCTTGCTCCATTGTCAGAGCAACTGAACAGCCTCTTCTTATCCTCTTTATGGAGTTAGACACAACCCACCACATCCTCTCTACTACAGGTCACAGAACTCTTATGACCTGAGGCCAAAGGTAAAACATTTAAGTGGGTGGCATGAGGACTTACAAGAGTCTTGTCTCTTTAAAGGAAAATAAGACAAACTCCTGTTAAATTCCTAATCTTTGACAATCCAGTCCTTTTATACCCTAAATGTGTACAAATTTTCATTCCTTCCTACCTGGTTTAAATTTCTGCCTGGTGGGCTCTCATAGCTCACTGTGGTATAGGATATAAATTATCATAGCATCTCAACTATAATTTCCATTTTTACATGTATACTATTAAGTATAAAACTCTTGGTTCAGTTGGCCTGGATGGCTCAGTCAGTTAAGCATCCGACTCTTGACCTCAGCCCAGGTCTGGAGCTCAGGTTCATGAGTTCAAGCCCTACATTGGACTCTGTGCTGGGTCTAGAGCCTATTAAAAAAGAAGAAACAAAAACTCTTGGTTCGTAGTTTCTTTACCACAAATTCTATGGATAATCTTCTCACTCTATTACCTAGATGCTGGTAGATTTCTTTCTTTCTTTTTTATTTTCTTTTGGTCTTTGAAATCCATGAATTTTACCAGGTTCTAAGTGTTAAGTGTTTTGTTTTTTAAATCTGATTTCTGGTGTTTCATGTACTTCTTTGATTTGTAGACTAAGATGAATTTCCCTAAACTCCTAATCATGTCTTTGCTTATTTTTTTCTCATTTGTTCGCTTTTCCTTACAATTCTTTTCTGTTAATTTCATAGGGCAGCCTATATGCCTTTAGTCTTATTTCTCTTATCATCTGTTTATTCTTTTCCTCTGAAATATGGGAAAATTTTATATTCCTGCCTTCCATTTCCTGGCTTTGTTTTTGGAGTATTTAAAATCCTGTTGACTGCCCTCATTGTAACTATTTTCCTTTTCTTTTCTGGTAGATATTATTTTTTCTTTGCAACTATAATCCGTACTTCCATAAATGCAATGAAATACGAATCCTTTGAAGGAAAATTTCAAAAGATATCTTTCCTCCTGTTCACTGCTGCAACTATTTCGTTGGAAGATGTTTGTAATGATGCCTCAGTGCAAGCACTGTCTTTTGGACTGTGATATCTTATTTCATATCCTGTTATCCTTGGTCATTCATAGTAAGAATTATGCTTGTACAAATGGGATTTGAAATAAGATCTGCTGAAGATTAAGTTGGTTTTGTCCACATGATTTAGGAATTAACAAAGCAAGAAGGAAAAGGAACATTTAAATTTATTCAGGTTTTGCTTGTAGATTAATAAAGCAGAAACCAGTGCTGAAGCATCACAATGGGGGATTTTTTTTTTTTTTGCCTCTGTGTATTGAGAGATTGCTTTCTGTGTTTGTTGTGGAACAGGAGTTGGGGTTGTACGTGCATGCATGTGTGCATAGTGTGATTTCATTGCATAATCCCATGCTGCTGCATGCTCCCAGCATGGTGTGGGCTTTAGCACTTGGTGTGATTTTTTGGAATCACTGGTTATCCACATGTACCATCTGACTGCCTCCTTTTTTTCTTTTTAAAAGATTTTATGTATTCATTCATGGGAAACACAGGGAGAGAGGCAGAGACACAGGCAGAGGGAGAAGCAGGCTCCTCGGGGGGAGCACAATGTGGGACTGGATCCCTGGACTCCAGAATCATGCCCTGAGCCAAAGGCAGATGCTCATCACTGAGCCACCCAGGAGTTCCCTGACTTTTAATAAAAGACTCGTTGAATTTTACTGGAATTTTTTCTTCTAGGCCAAACAAGCTATTCTCTCACATAGAAAGATTCAGCTGGCCTGCCTTGGATCTGATCTTGTCCAGACCACTCCTAATAGAAATTTCCTCCAAGTTACTGGCAGAGGGACTTTTATTTTTCCATGGTTTCCAGTTTTGTTGGGAGTGTTTTCTCTTGTTACATTTTTATTAGTTATTCTGAAAGGGAATCAACAGGGTGAAGGTATGAGGAGTTACTTACTAAATACCTTATAAAGTGTAAGATTATTATCTAGAGAAACCTAGAAAAATCTAAATCAGAGGTCTCTAGATTTTTGAATATCTCCATCAATAAAAAAATCAACCACTCTTTTCTCTCTCCTCTTTATATGTTTATATATGATATATATTTTATATATAGTTTATTTACATTTACTATATTTATATATAGTGTTATTTACATATATAGTGTTTTATATACATACTTCATTTATACATTATGTGTATCTGTATATAAAAAATGGAATTTTAAAATATGTTTAATTAGAAGTTTTATTATATTCTTTCAGAAACCTATGAAATAAGATACTTTATCTTAGAGACCTCTGATCTAGTAATTCCTATTTATTTATTTATTTGAGAGAAAGCATGAGCAGGGCAAGGGTCAGAGGGAGAAGCAGGCTCCCCACTGATCACAGGGCCCAACTCAGGGCTTGATCAGATCCCAAAATCCTGACCTGAGCTGAAGGCAGATGCTTAACTGGTTGAGCCACCCAGGCATCCCAATTCTCATTCATTTAGTAACTAATTCAGTGCCTAATATGGCCAGTGCTGTACTTAGAAAAGCATGCCTCTTACACAGCCATTTTATACCCATTTCACAATTCAAAAGAAATATCAATGACTTTGAATTTCAATGTTAAATTTATTGTTCCACTTTTCCAAACTGTTTTCAATGTAGTTTTGAAATTTTGTAATTTTCAATGAATTTTTTAAAAATAAGGTACTATAATCTGCATTTATCTATTCCAAAAGGTAATTTGCTTTACAAAGAAATCCTTACATATGGATCAATGGCTCTGTATTCCCATTTGGGGTGAATATCTACTGAGCAGACAGGAGTACGTTTTAGTGACAGAAGAGCCTGTCTTCTTGGAGCATGCAGTCACAAACTAATAATGACAGAAAATGTAAAATGAAAATTCTGCTAAATGCTGGGAAGGATAAATTGTAAAGGGACTTTGACTATAGTCAACCTTAGGATAGTTCACTTATGAAAGTAACTATTGCACTGAGATCTGAAGCAAGTACAGATATTTTCTGGGTGGACAGATGAGCAAGAGCATGGGCTGGAGCGAGGCCAGAGGGTCTAGACTGGGGGAACAGAAGCTGCAGAGGCTTGGGGGCTCCTGGCTGGGGGGAACATTGCAGGACAGGAATGGAAATGAGCCCTCGGGGGCTGGAGGAGAGAGTGATAGGCAGCACCATGCTGGATGATACTGCTGGTGGAATTGGGGACAGTTGACACAGTAATGTTCACAGTATGGAAAGGTGGCCTAAAGAGTGTTCTGTGGAAGGCAGGCTTAGGACAATATGATCCTATCTGTAGTTTGGAAAGATCACGGGGCATCTTTAAATGTTTTATCTTTTGTGAACTAGAAAGAGGGAAAATTATGTATTTTCTGAAGAGGCAAAGACATAAAAAGGAAGGTAGTTTTGTCAGTTTTCTTTTTTTAAAGCTGGGATAAGTATGATATGGAATACATCAGCACTCTCAGAGACCACTTTTGTCACTGTCTTATACACTTTTATATCCTGAATATTGCTGGTTTCCAAACTTGACTGTGTATCAGGCAGGATCACCTGAGGAATATAAAAGAGTATTCCCACCTTGGAACTGTTGGCTCATAATACCCAGAAGTGAGACAGCATGATCTGTAATAAATAAAACAAAACTTTCTGGGTAATTCTAGTGTGTCTAAGTTATTACTGGTCCTGAAACAGGTGTTAGTTCATTCTCCAATTAGGGGAGAACTCAGTCCTGTTCTTTTCCCACTAACAAGCAGTAAACATGCATTTGGTGAATTGATAATACAAATATTCATTCATTTTTTTAATGTGTCTTGCTCTTATCACAGGTGGATGGCACAAACCTTCAGGGTTTTACCAATCAGCAAGCAGTAGAGGTGTTGCGACACACAGGACCAACTGTGCACCTGACACTAATGAGAAGAGGAGTGAAGCAGGAGGCTGAGCTCACGTCAAGGGAGGATGTCACAAAGGACATGGTTTTGTCTCCTTTGAATGCCAGCGGAAACAAAGGTAATGCCAGCCTAAACTGGTTTTCAGTTAGATGCTTATATCACTTAGCTATTTTTCTAATTCTAAAATTATTTAAAGAATAGCATTTAATCTTCACTATTCATTATGAACCAAATAAAAAGGAAATTTGATGACTAGTTCTGGACTAACCAGAACTAGTCAGAACTAGTGCTGAGTCCATTCACTGTAGAATAGGCTTCGGAAGAGAGCAGGTATCTTTCTTTCCTGTTTATCCAGTTACCGTTTCAGAGTTGGCAACGTGTGTTTACCTTTCCATCACTGCCTCACTTTTGGGTGTCATTCCATGTTTCCTCTTTAGGGGGAATCTGTTCTGCCTTTATTGTGTATGCAAGCCTCACATTTCTAAATGTCCAGCCTTTCCTTGCAGGTATCTACTTTTAATAACACGTTTAACAGTGTCATCCATAAGCTGTTAGTATGTGAATATCTCTGAAAATTAGTAGCTGACTGATGTAAGTGAAAAGTTTGTTGGTAGAAGTTAGGCTTTTGGTTTGAAAATGCTGTTTCATTTCCTAAACTAGTGACCATTCCGGTTATTTATGCCATATACTGTTTATTACAATACTAAGAGAAAGGGAGGCAAATCACATGAGAAATTTATTCTTTTCTTTAGAGAGAGAGTGAGAGACAGAATGAGTGGGGGAAAGGAGAGGGAGAGGGAGAATCTCAAGCAGACTCCCTGCTGGTGCAGAGCCTCATGTGGGGCTCAGTCTCAGGACCCCTGAGATCATGACCTAAGCGGAAATCAAGAGTCAGACACTTAACTGACTGAGCTACCCAGGCGCCCCGACAAATATATTCTTTGTCATGTTAATAGGAGAACTTCCCTTTAAGTACAAGTGGTTATTGAAAAGTTTAACTACCAAAAACACTCATCTTGGGGGGTCAGATAAATACAGTGGGATTTGAAAAACTTCATGTGCTTCATTATACTATAGATGTAACTACTAAAATATTCTTATCTTTAAGAAAATTATGAAAAAGATGAAGATTCTTCATCTTTGAGTAGAAACACCAGCATATTACCAATTGAAGAAGAAGGTAAACACCTGGAGCCAGGTTATTATGTTCTTTATTGTTTGTTCGTTTTTTAGAGGAATGTCTTTTGTAAAAGTGATTAAGCCTCTATGGATAGTATATTATTTAAAAGAAATCTATCAAAAAGGAAAGAGAGATACTTTTCAGTCTTTATTTATAGATGAGATTAATTTTTCTGGTAAGTTAAATAGTTCATTTATACTTGGCATATTTTCTGGCTGTACGTTTTTCTATCTTACATATTTTTAAAACCAGAACCTTTTAGGAATCACTTAGGTACAAGGTTTTATGTCAGTCCGCTTACTTCAGTACAGTCAATATGTCCATATCTTATTGAGCAAGTAATAATAAGATTATAAAGTATTTTTAAAATAAACATGAGAATCTTTTTTAAATTGTAAGCTCTTGGGAATGAAACTGGCCAGTTTTGGGAGGCTTTTTCTTGTCCATTTCTCAAAAATTCTAAATCTTAGATGGGAAGTTATTTAGAAAGGAATTGTATAGATAAATTATTAAACCTTTCTAAGATTTCCTTAACTATGAACCTAGGCTCTATCAAGCCATTTAAACATTTTTTAGAGCAGTATTGCTTTAACATGTAATTATGTCAGAATATACTGCCATGTTTAGGCTGGGAGCTATGTGCTTTCCTTACCTGTCACATTGATTTATGTGCTTTGGTAACTTAAATTCATTGAGCAGAGTCCAAGACTGATCTTCCTTCATGCGTATACTGCCCTTCACTAGATAGTTACATTGAAGCTCTGTGGTTCTTTAAAATATCTACTTCATTATTAATGTTTTTTTCCCTGCTGAAAACCTTTATTTTATTATTTTAAAGGAATATTTGTGTTTGCAGTAATATCCTAGGAGTGATCTGTAGGATTCATATGTGTTAATTCCATTGCATTGCTAATTATTTAAACTAAGAGTAGTGGGAAAGAATAAAAAGGTTTTAGAGCTTGAAACTTGAGGTAGTAAGTAGGGATGGGTGTGGAGGATCACTTCAAAAACCCAGATCATGTCTTTGCTTTGGTGAATATGCATTTGGGAGGAGGAGGGGAAGAAGCTCTAGACTTAGAATCAGAAGTCCCCGATTCTTTCTTAAACTAAGGAAAAACTTGTAAATGATTGTAATGCGTCTACCCTAGTGCTGGTCCTCAGACAACATACAAAAGAAATTAAACAGACTCATAGATACAGGAAACAACTGTTGGATACCAGAGTAGGGAGGTGTTTGGAAACAGGCAAAATAGGTGATGGGGATTAAGAGGTACAAACTTTGGTTGTTAAAACTATTGTCATGGGTATGCATTGTATAGCTTGGGGACTATAGTCAGTAATAATCTAATAACCTGATGTGACAAATGGTAGGTAGGGTTGTTGTAGGGATCATAATGTATGAAAATATTGAACTACTATGATACATACCTGAAATCAGCAGGATATTGTTTGTCTGTTACACTTCAATAAAAAATGTGTAGAGAAACAAGAGTAACTTATAAACTAGGTAAAGAGTCAGACTTGCCACAACAGACAGGTTCTGATCAATGTCTCTGAAATAGAATGTAAAATTATGGAAATTTTTGTAGTTTGTCACTAACTTAATTGTGTTGACTATTTCAGGGTATCCATTATTGTCAGCAGAGATAGAAGACATAGAAGATGCACAACAACAGGAAGCTGCCCTACTGACAAAGTGGCAAAGGATTATGGGGATTAATTATGAAATAGTGGTAGGTTGGCTTAGCTTCCCTAACTTCCTAGCTTGTAACTCTATTTGAACAAGAAGTTTATGACAAAAATGAAGATGATCTTCCTAAAGAGTACTAGAGAAGTGGCAAATGCCAAGGACTATTTTGAAGACCTAAATGCATTGATTCAGGTTGATTCAATGCATTGATTAAAAAATTCAGGTTGGAGAAAGTTGAGTGGTAACAAAGCAGCTGAAATAAATGAGATGAAAATTTTAGAACTTGCAATTCATCAATATTTTAATATTTTGAGCAGTAGTGTGTATTATATAGACAAAAGAAAGGAGAGTTGTTCTTTTTATTCTTGAATCGGAAATTTATAGAAAGAACCAGAATAGAGTAACATAATTTACTTAAAGATAAAATAAAAATCATTATGATCTATATAAAATTCTTTTTAAAAATTTTTTTAAAAAATATTTTATGTATTTATTCATGAGAGACACAGAGAGAGGCAGAGGCACAGGCAGAGGGAGGAGAAGCAGGCTCTATGCAGGCAGCCCAATGCGAGACTCAATCCCAGGACCCCAGGATCACGATCTGAGTCAAAGGCAGATGCTCAACCCCTGATTCACCCACGCATCCCTATATAAAATTCTAAGAAGATTTTTCCCACTCTGTCCTTATATATTTATTTTCCTTAAGTGGTTTAATTCTATATCCTCTATTCATTCCATTTATGCCATAGTGAATATTTTATGTTTATTAACAGTTTGCATATCTCGTATAGTAATTATGACCTGCTCTCCTAAAAACAGAGTTAACGAAGGTGACACAAATGATCAATCTAGATGTATACCAGCAAATTTCAGGGATTTCAAAAGGAAAAATACTATGTTAACTAGAGTTTTTCATATTGCTTAGAATATTCAAACAACTCTAGGAGAGATCAAAGAATAAATGTCATATAATGAAAACTAGCATTTATTGAGCACTTTGTGCAAAGCAGTATTCTTAGTGTTGCATTTAATCTTCCTGTGACAATGATCTTTTTTAAATACTCGGATGGTATAGCTGTTGTTTCCATTTTATTCAAGGTGAGGAAGAATACAATAAGGTCCAGCTTCACAATGGTTAATTTAGCATGAAAAGAAAGTTGAGAGATTCCTTCTAAGGGGGGAAGGTTAACATGGCTGGGATGTATACCTGAGACTGTACTACTTTGATGATAATTGAGTAGTGAAGGGAACTTTTTAATGAATCACTTTGTCATAGAGGTAAGACCCAGGACCATGAACTTTTGACTGTCTTTTGGTGCACATTGTTTCTTGGTGGTACTCCCAGTAATCTGTCAAGGGCAAAGTGTGCTCTGGTAAGAACTAAGCTGTTTATTGGCCGTCATCAAACAAAAGTAAGATAGATCTGACTTTAAATTGTTTGATATGTAGTTATACAGCATAAATGTGGTCCTAAGAGTAGTGGTATAGTAGAAGAAGGATTGATGGACATTACTGGGAAAGGATTTGGAGGGCTGCTCAGGTGAAGTGATATTTAAATTGGGTTTTAAGGAATGAGAGGATTTCATCCACAGTAGATTTCAAAATGGAATGATGTAACTTCTGATAATAACTACACATATTAGCAAGATTTTAAAGAGATCTTTTTTAATTAAACACTGTTTTTCTTAGTCACACTATCCCTCAGATTCCTGAACTATAAAATACAGGGGATGAAGTAGATCGATCATCTTTAGTATACCTTCTTATTTTAATATTATAATCTTTGGATAATTTGTGAAAATGGGATATTTCCTAACATCCTTCATTATTTAATGCAGCAGTAGAAAATGGAAATTTGTTCTCCTGTTTTAAGCTTTGGCTGAAGACCAGTGTTGTCCATTGATACCAGCGTAAGGTTAGGAATGTGAGCCCTCGGCTCAGACATTCCTAATGTCAAAGTTGTTTTATAGCTGTGTGACCCTGGGTAAGATACCCTCTTTAAATTTCATTTTCCTAATTTGGGAAACAGGGAGACATTGGGGTTGTTTATGAGAAGCACAAGATAATCTATGTAATGAAGTTTTGGCACATAAGTTAGGAGCTAAGTATGTATCTTTTCTATACTGTTGTTCAAGCTCAGGCATTTGATTTCTTCTGTGGTAGTTTAGATTACCCTCCATTTGTTATTAACATCTATTGGCACTGCATGGTATCTGGGGTGCTGGCACCTGGCTCCTTCCTCTGGATTTGTGTTGGTTAATGAAACTGATAGAACATCAGTCTTTTTTTCAGAGGCAAAGCTCCAGAGCTTTGCAGCTCTATCATAAAAGGTTTTTGAAGCTTTTTTGAGAAAGTTGACTTTTTGGAGAGTGAACATAAAATATACACATGAGAAAAAAAATGAGAAAAATCCTAGATTCATGATGATTTTTTCCTTTCAGGTTGCCCATGTGAGCAAGTTCAGTGAGAACAGCGGGTTGGGGATAAGTCTGGAAGCAACAGTGGGACATCATTTTATCCGATCTGTTCTACCAGAAGGTCCTGTTGGACACAGTGGGAAGCTTTTTAGTGGAGATGAACTGTTGGAAGTAAGGAGCTATGCCATTCTTCCATACCCTTAAATAAAATTCTGAAAAGGCTGCAGGAGGCTTAATGTGTAATAATAATATGCATAATAAGTAAGTTCTTATTTTAAATTTCCCCTCCAAAGGGTACTTGAGAGAAATATGCAAGTAAAAATCTACCTAAAGTAGAAATTTCATAACTGTGTGTAGATTGATTCTTCAGACCTAATTCCATGATGGGTGTTTTGTTTGTTTGTTTGTTTTAGTCCAGAAAGCTGTAATAACTTTCTTTTAAACAATTTAAAACACTTTTTAAATTTTTAGAGCAGGTAATACTTTCACATGTTTTAGAATCACAGAGAAAGTAAAGAGAGACTGTGAACAATCTCTTACTTGTGCTAATCCAGCCAGTTCTCATCACCCTTCATTAGGTAACTACTGTTTTATTTGGTACAGTGCAGTTTTCCAGATATGTTTAATGAAGAACTAAGAAAATATGGATACATTGTTTCCTCCCACTTTTAAAAGTATACTGGTTTATAATATGTGCCATTTTCCATTTTGATTTTTCTTTACTTAATGATATAAAATGTCAATTTGTAAAATACTCTGTTCCTTTTCCTTTCATCCCTGGGTACTTTTTTTATTACTTCTCCCTTTCCAAACTATTACGCTGGCACTTGAAACAGGGGTGAAAGATAGTGATTTTTCTGTGGGCCCTTAGAAGGTGCATTTCCAACACAAATCTGAAGTTGTTTTAGATCATACGACTGTAAGTAACTGGTTCTGAGCACAACAGAACTATGGTAATCACCACAGTAAAATTCATATTTATTTAATCAAATATTGGTTTCAGAAGAGTACTCATGTTATGAAATGTTCTCTCTTGGGCAACTTATCTTTTCGCACAGGTGAATGGCATAACTTTGCTTGGGGAAAATCATCAAGATGTGGTGAATATTTTAAAAGAACTGCCAATAGAAGTGACAATGGTGTGCTGTCGACGAACTGTGCCACCCACCAGCCAGTCAGGATTGGATAGTCTGGACTTATGTGATATTGAACTGACAGAAAAGGTATCAGATTTGAGAATAGTCAGAATAAATAATGGAAAGTCTAAATGGCATCTAAAATTTCTAAGCCTTTTTTTCTTTGATTTGGCATTCGATTTCCTCAAAATCAGTGGCTTGTAGGAAAGACCTTGGTATCAGACAAACATGCGTTTGAATCAGACTTAACACTAGTTCTGTGACCTTGGGCAAGTCATTTCATCTTTCTGAATCACACTTTCTTCTCTGTAAAATCTGCATCACAGTGCCTGTCTTCAGAAGATTGTTCTGTTCTTTAAAGAAGAACATAATATAATATATGCATATATCCTTTCTGTGACTTTAGGTCTTATTTGAATATTTTTATACTTTTTAAATATGAGAAATTTGAGCTCATTATACTGCATGTCAGATAATATTCTGTGACATCCAGGCCTCTCATTTTCAAGGCAACACAGGTAAGAAATCACACAGTCTTTAAGCCCAGACCAATCTGACTTCAAATCTTATCTTGCTACTGTGCATGCTAATTTATTAATGAAATAATCATGTGCATGGATTACAACATTTTAGAACGTTTGTTTGCAGAGAGTACAAACTTTTACAGATAGTCATTTCCTCTTGAATTGTTATGTATAAGAATTTTTTCTTTAATATTAAAGTAGGTTTACATTTTTTTTTCTCACTACAGAGGTGATTCAGATACCGTCAAAACTACCCAGAGTCATGCTGCTGAGATGTAACCATTGTGTGTTTTTATAGATCTTTGAACCATACATTTTTAATGTCTGTTCCATGTTAGGTATTTCTGTCTCTTTAACAACCTTCAGTAATTACTACCTTAATTTGTAAAAGTTCATGGTAAGCTGTTGCTATTCTTATTTGTGAGTGGCTTGTTCTGGACAGATGCTGGGACTCTCCCTTTTTCTTGTAGTGTTGGCATATGTCTGCTAATCTAGTGCCTCTGAAATAAGAGCTGTCTGGTCTGTTCCTCAGCCTCATGTAGATCTAGGCGAGTTCATTGGGTCCTCAGAGACTGAGGATCCTGTGCTGGCGATGACTGATGTGAGTCAGAATGCGGAGGAGGTTCAAGGACCTTTGGCCATGTGGGAGGTTGATGTTCAACACATCGAGTTGGAGAAAGGGAACAAAGGACTTGGTTTTAGCATTTTAGATTACCAGGTAAATATATCTTATTTTTAACAATTTTTTAAAAAAGATAATGTATACTCAAGGTATATTGTAGATAAGAGAAAAAGCAGTTAATATTTTAGAGTTATCAAAGACATTTCCTTGTTTCTAGCGAATCTTCTAAAATAATAATTTATATGATTCATTTATCATGAAGGGTTTCTTTTAACACTGAATTCATAGAGCTCTTCTAGATTTCAGCTCTTGAAAATTTGAAGAACATACAAAATACATGTAGGAATATCATAGAAATACAGTTTTTTTGGGGGGAGTATGTGACATTTTTTGGGGGTACTATGTCTACATTATTTGTATTTCCATGCTCATAATTGATAGTTCATATTTCAGTGGTAAGACTAAAGTATCAAATACTTATTTCTTTTGCCTGTAGTGAATGAGAGTTCTAATTGAATATGGATTCTTGTCATTTGACTAAATGACTAAATTTATGAAGAAGCTTAAAGTGGTCAAGTGTGGCATCCTTACCCTGCATTGTGTTCTATGCTGAGTAACGGAGGAAATGCTTATGCTTCTGTAAAAGAGCCCAGCTGTTGCTCCTCATTAATTAATACTGAACCAGAGAGCCATCTCCAATGACTCCCGGGAGTTGTATTCTTTGTAGGGCTTGATTGTGGAGCCCCTGTTCTAATATTAAGGTTGCTGTGTATCTGAAAACACTGCATCATCGCATGCTGTATGGACTCTTTCTGTATCTTTTCATTTCAAAAAAATAGGGCTGGCCTGTAGTACACTCACATCTACTGATGTTCCACAACGGTAGCATCCTATTTAACAAACACTGTTAATAATTCCTGTATCTGATGTCTAGCCTCAGAAAACAGAAGATTGGACAATTTAAAATTATAATTTTATAGTGATCTGTACAGTTGAAGTGGTCTTCTCAGAAACAACTTGGTACTTTAGGATACCATCCTTTAGGGAAACTCTCCCAAAACTCGTCAAAATGGAAACAGCCTTTATCTAGGTAATCCGTTAGAAGTGTCGCATGAAAATTCTTTTTTCAGGCCTTAGAAACAGTTACACATCCATTATAATTCAGTGGCAATCTATAAAAACATATTTTCAATAAAAAGGAGCTAGCATCTTTTTTTTTTTTTCTTTCCCTTTCTCATTCTGTCAGGATCCTATTGATCCAGCAAGCACTGTGATTGTAATTCGTTCTTTGGTGCCTGGTGGCATTGCCGAAAAGGACGGTCGGCTTCTTCCTGGAGACAGACTGATGTTTGTCAATGATGTTAACCTGGAGAATAGCAGTCTCGAAGAAGCTGTGCAGGCACTGAAGGGTGCGCCATCGGGAACTGTGAGAATTGGAGTTGCTAAACCTTTACCTGTAAGAATTCCTATCTTATCGATCTTAAATTTGTAAAAAAAAAAAATGGCTTTTAGGCTGACTTTTAGTTTCAGAAGTGGTTTTCACAAGTGAATCATGACTTCAGTTTTCAGCAATATGGTTGTTGACTGTATGTGGGTAAAGATGTAATTTTGAGTAATATTTTTTAAAAGAATAAAGGAGAGAAAACAAAATTCAGAAATAAATATTTAACTTTATATTATGGATTTGTAGTACACTTTTGATCTTTTTTTTGGATAATAAAATCATGATGAGTATTGAATCGAATATTTTGAAGGAAATATGCCTTACTATACCAAATATAGTGGGGTATTAGAGAAATTAATAGCATTAACAGCTAACGGTAGAATCTTCAAATAGAGTAAAATAAAGTAGAATCTCTGTCAGTGTGGTGTAAGATCCTGCATTCTATTGATTTCAACACGTTTCTTGTCTAATGACTGCAGAGCAAGAAATTAAACCTTTTGCAGTGGGTTCATCAGCTTGTGGCTCTTCTCCTGGGAGAAAATAGCCTTCCTGTCATTGACTAGTATAGTATTAAAAACAATCAGTTCATGCTACATAATGTCAGTTTGTTTCTTAGGTATATTGATTACAACATAGCACTGAATTGCAAGTAAATATTAAGGGCATTCTCAATGTTTGTGGGATGTTTTCAAGGTATAAATATATTTTTAAGTTGAAGGGCAAATACACCTTTTTTTTAAGAAAACATAGACACATCGGTACATTTGCATAAACATCCAATAACAATTTGTTGACTTTATGAAAGAATTTGTTCAAATAGTAAGCTTTGTTAATATATTTGCAATGTTAATTAAATTTTTCATGCCTTACTTTCTATTCCACAAAGATCTTCGGGAACCTATGAAAATATATTTATGAAAACAGGAAAGGAGGGAACTTTTACATGTGTTGCTAATACAGGGTGATGTAGGGAACACAATCTATTTTAGGCGATTTTATTTGAAATTGGAATAAATATGTTAGGTTTTCTGTCAGTGCGATCAAGGTTGCAATATAATAGATTAGGACTGTAATTTAGATTCTGTACATATAGAGGGTCTTTATTTTTTTCTTGATTTTTTTAAGCTATGCTCTATTGAGAGACTTCACTGTTGGGTTCTCTGATATTCCTTGTTAAGTAAATCACATTCTTTAAAATAATATTCTAGTAAGGGATGACAGAAATTGATCCTTCCTTTTTAATATTTTTTTCCTGCAACTTCTTTTATATCTTAACACCTAAAAGGCACCTTACTAGTTTTTATATTAAGAAGTCATTGTTTAGCCAGAATATTTGGCAGATAAAACTGACCAGAAAATTATAATAACATAAAAAATTATCAATTTTGATGATATTCTATAAGAAGAATGAAAAAATAGAAGGGGCTCTCATCTAACAGATAATGTATTGGTATTAGAAGAATGTCCTTGTTATATCTTAAATAAAAACATTAAATATTAATATTTATCAAATTTCATGTTCATCATTCTAAGTCACAGGTTGTCATTTGAAAACTTTCTCATTTCTTCCCTCTCCTCTCCTTCCCTGTCCTCTTCCATCCTCCCCCCCCCCTTTCCTTCCTTCCCTTTTTGCTGTTCTCTCTCATCCTCATCCTCAAACACTGAGCCTCCTTCTCCCTGCAGCTGTCACCAGAAGAAGGGTATGTTTCTGCTAAGGAGGATTCCTTTCTCCACCCACGACACTCTGAGGAGGAAGGGCCGGCTGACAGAGCCCTCTTCAGGGCTGACTTGGCTCTGGTTAGTGGCCTCAGTGTATCAGGTCTTCTTTCAGAAATCTTACGTGTCTTTTTTTTTTTTTTTTTTTTTTTTTTGCCTTTCAAAGTACTCTACAATCTTACTATGTACTCTTTGCTTATTCTGTTTTGGGAAACCAAACATTTTCATTTCAACTCTAGTGGTTCTCATAGTTCAAAATAGGAAGAAAAACAACATATGTGAAAACTATTTGTTGGATTAAGGGAAGAAAGTCAGTTAGCAATGCATTCTGCCCACTAGTAGAATTAATCTTTACATTATACCAAAAGTTATTAAAGCACTTGTTTGCTCTCATTTCATACTTGGGCCATTTCTAGTCATTATTTAACTTCTTACAGTTAATAGGTCATTTTGGCTACCTTTGAATGAGGTAAAAAGTATATTTTTTCCATTTGATATAAATAATGTGAAAATCACATAAATTGATTCAGTTATTAAGAACACAAAATCCTCCAAAGTAGTCAAAACCCATGTTTTCTATAATTACAAAATGTAATAAACATCGCTGATTTACTACAAAATTTTAAATTAAACTTTTATTTTTACTTGACCTATATGAAATCATTTGTTGGAATAAATATATTCATGGACCACTGGAGGCCACTGATGAATAATTGTGTGAAACTTATTTCTAAGAACCTGTCTGGGAGAGGAGACAATACTGTAGCAATAATTAAGATATAAAGCTAAACACCAGATAGGAATAAACATGTGGCATTTATACACCATAAATATAACAAATTGTACATCCTATTCCATTACTCCTATTAAAGCCAGATTCCTGACCTAATTTCCCTTTTGGGCAAATGTTGCCCAGTTTAAGAAATATGCTCTGCTTTTTAAGTATTTGTTTCAGTGTATCAGAATAGAATGTGGTTTAAAACCCATGGCATTCTCCATTACATATTTATAACCAGCTGTGTACATTTTGCTTTAGAACAGAGTATGAATTATTTTTTGATTTTGATAATCCTTATTTTTGGGAGACAGTTCTTGTTACTATTTTTCAGTTAACCAGCTCTTGAAATTGCCTTTTAGAAAGTTTTGGTGTATGTTATAATAAATACAGTAATATCACATTACAATCTAATCAATAATCCACAATGGCTTAGTTAATGCCATCTATCTGGATAGTGACGTGAAATATTTACTATCTCGATTGTTGTACATGATGAACATTTGCGAAGGGTAAACCTCTACAAAGTAGTTCACTAGTAAATTTGAACACAAATTTAACATATATTATCAGAGAAAGAGAGTCACTTGAAAGTGGCATACCTGTATTCTTACCATGTTTTTATAAGAATATGAGCTGGTATAAGGTCATAATTCTTCTCCTGGCAAAACATGTTAGTTGAAACCACAAAAAAGAAAAACACATGGGATTCTGCCATCAAGACAGAAAATGCTGATAATAGCAGAGAAGGGTAGTAGTAATGTTCTATCTATTCTGGGGCATAACTGTGAGTGAATTGTAAATAGAACTTTAAGCTGATCATGAGTTGATTCTTTCACTTGGTTCTGCCACAGAAGATAGAGATAGGAGTTTTAGATAATATATAGTGAGATTTCCTACTTTATATGAGTTTTCCAACAATAGAAGTTTACAACTTTATAGCTTCCCCATAACCAGAACTAGGGCTTTTATTTCAATATGAAATCACAGATAATCTTTTTGGTTTCTGAAGATCACCAACAAGTTCAGAATCTGCACCTTGAATGGTTTTAAAATCTAGTTGAAAATAACTTAAAATAAGGGTGCCTGTTTGGCTCAATCATTAAGTGTCTGACTCTTGATCTTAGCTCACGTCTTGATCTCAGGGTCATGAGTCAAGTCCCACATTGGGCTCCATGCAGGTGTGGAACCTACTTAAAAAAATAAAAATAGAAAAAAAAAATAACAGCCTTGTTGAATGATAGTTTTAGTTGAATAGGAGAAGTGTTGACCTCATCCATTTTATTATAAAATTCTAGGAGTTGGGCAAGTGATATTAAAAAACACTGTGAACTGGGAAAAGGAAATATTTTCCTTAATTTATAATCCACTTAAACTTAGAACCGATCCAGGCCCTTTGTTAATTGTAACCTTAGTCCATTTATTGATAGAATAAATAACTATGTGGGCACCAGTTTGCCCTCATTCTGTTGCCTTAGTCAATCTCTGATGTCTATAAGAAATAGGATGCTTTATAGTCTCAAGTGGAGACTTGTCATGTATGTAACCAGAATTTCCGACTGATATTATTGTTTTTATTCCTAGGTGGACACAAATGAGGCTGACTTAGCAGATGAATCTACATTTGAGTCTCAGTACTCTCCTGATAATGACAGTATCTACTCCACTCAAGCATCTATTTTATCTCTTCACGGCAGTGCTTGTAGCGATGGCCTGAACTATGGTCCCTCCCTTCCATCTTCTCCTCCCAAGGTACAAAGGAATTGCCATTTTATTTATGGGAAAGCCTTGTGTTTGATTTTTCTAGAGGTCATTGTTTATGGGGAATGGTGGGAGTAGCATGGTAAAGGCATTATGTTTTTCCAGTTACGGATTCATTATCAGATCAAAGTGCAATTTCATTTAGGTAGTGTTGATTGAGCATCTTTTAGACTGGTAGGTGATATTTAAATCTAGGTTCTCTTGTACAGAATGATAGACAAAAGAGTTCAAAGCTTTGAGTAAGATTTACAAAATAGAAAAATTTTGATGAAATGTTTTTCTCATATTGTGTTTTTAGCTGTGTCTACTTTAGAAAAATCATAAGAACTTTATTTTCTTAATGGTTTTAAAATTGATTTTCATGCAGTTGGATAGTAAAATATTTCTTGCATTAATTTAATATTTACTAGAAAGTTAAATTTAATACTGTCATATGTTTTTATATAAAATGATGCCAAAAATACATAGAAATCAGAGTGAATGGCAAAGTATGGTTAAGTCACTGGATATGAATGAAGAGTTTAGTTATTATTTGACATATCTGTGCCATGTATACTTTTGAAATACGTTATTGGCATAAATGCCCCAACTTTCTTCATTTTCTTGGTGATGTACTTTATAATGTTTAATAAGTAATATTTTAAAGCCTATCCAATCTTTTGTGCGTGAAATGGTATCTTACTAATGCATTTGGAATTCTGCTTTTTAGTGGGGTTGGACACTGTTTCACATACCAGTCCTTTGGTTTTCATTTGTGTCAATGGCCTCTTCATATCTTTTGACAATTTTTATATTGTGTTGTCTTCCTATTTATTTGTTGGAGTTTTTATGTTTTCTAGAAATGTAAGTACAAATGCACAAAACAGTTCAGTGTATTTTATGAGTATGTGTGTATGTGTATTAAAAAAACTAAAGATATGTAGGAATGACATTTTTCAACTTTAGGAAAGAAGGTATTCTTTGTGAAAGAAGGAAGTGTAGGAATTCAGTTGTATGTGTAATACATTTGTGCCCTCTTCAGAGGAAAAAGGGATTGAAGAAAATATGGTGAAATGTTAATATCTATTATACTTGGGCAAAGTGTTCATGTATGAATATAATTTCCTTATTCTTCCATGTTGGAAACATACCATAAATGAACATTAAAAATCAAGATAAAAAGATTGTACAGTAGCTTTCTTAAATATATGAAATACATATTTTCCATATAAATTAAATTCAGTGGGAGGTATATTTGTATCTCTAATAAGATGGAAAATAGAATTTTTACAGGTCTAGCACAGTTTTCCTTCTTTCCTGATTAACAAGTGATTTTTCGGTCAGAACATTTTCAAAGCATTTTCTTTTATGTTCAAGGTGCACCTGTTATCCTTGCAAATAATTTTGGGAAATCTCCTTGAATTGGTTTGCAAGGTATAATCT
Source organism: Vulpes vulpes (assembly GCF_048418805.1). Taxonomy (NCBI): domain Eukaryota; kingdom Metazoa; phylum Chordata; class Mammalia; order Carnivora; family Canidae; genus Vulpes; species Vulpes vulpes. The sequence goes on from NC_132791.1 coordinate 40,816,907, forward strand.
TGAATGGAGCAGCTGCTCCTCTCTCACCACACCTGAGACTGTCTGTGTGCCTGCATCCTATCTGGAATGTGTTCAGTCTTTACTGGCCTCAGGGCTGGAAGCTGAGTTCATCTCCTAATGGACTCTCCTAATCCATAGCATAGCACACTTCTTCTTGCCAGTGGGACAGATTGCATTGTTTAACTTAGTAATTGTTACTTAAAGGGATTACACAATCTGCATACTGAGAAGCATATATTTTACAGGGCAAATGCTGGCTGTATGTAGCACAGCATATTGGCTTACTGAAGTCTATTTGCCTCCTTTTTTTTTTTTTTCCGTAAGCAGTTTACTCTTTTGTTGGAGCAGATTTTGGCAAGCTGGCCTATCAACTGAAATATTTAAACTACAAAACAACAAAGAAGACATTAATGAGGATGTTTTAAAACACATTGTGAAACTCCTGTGTGCTTTCAGTTTTCTTAGAAAGTAGGACTGTTCCTGCATCGTGGTAAATCTCTGCAACACTGTTTTTTATTTTTGTTTTCATTTTGTGGCCTCTAAATAGTATCAAGATATTTACTAGAAAATTGTATGTAAGTAAATTAGATGATGTATTCATCTTCCTGTTTCTTTGCACTAAGTTTATTTTAAAAAGACAGAATGGCAATTTGCTATGGAATTTAGAACTGGCCATTTTTCTGTTCTTTTTTTCTGACCATTTTTTCTTAAGATGAGCTCACTTTAGAACCCTTTAATAGGTATCATAAAATCTTATAGTGTATGATATTTAAGACAGAGAAGGCTCTGTACTGATTTGAAAGAAGTGTAAAATAGAGCGTGGAGATTCCAGTGATTTCTCAGGCTTATGACTTTGCTAGATATGTAAATCTTGGTGGCTAAAAATGCACAAATAATTTTACCTTTCTTCTTACCGTGACAAGAAGTCTTTGACCTTGGTCAGGTATGCTACTAGAAGTTGTGAGAACTGATCACTCAGAGTAGGGACTCATCATAGGAGGGAGGCCTGACTCCTAAAAGCAGAGCGTGGGTCTGACAGCAGCTGAGATACCAAAGGTTCATAGGCATATGTTGGAACTCCTTTGTCCAAAATTCTCCTGTCTTGGAGCCTATTCTGATTTTTTAAAGGAGTAGTGTTCACTTAATTTGATTAATCATCATTTATGGGAAATAACTATTACTCAAGAATCTGAAAAATACTGTAGAGCTACTTCTATGGCATTTGAACTAATAGAGGCAAGCCCTTAAGGTGTGAATTTTAAAGACAAAAACCCAGTGGGTTTTCCCATTGTTAGAGGTTTAAATTTTCTTCTTTTTATTCCCTTTTCGGCATCATCTTTAAGGACAGAACAAAATGCAGAAATAATTGTTTTCTAAACTTAAATGCTTCTAGACTTTCGTTTAGAAGCTCACTATGGTTTTGGGGAGAAAGATGCTTTCACTAATTTTTTCCTGTTTTGGATTTTCAAATATACCTAGTAAAGATTAAATAATTATGTATGCATCTCCCCTTCTTTTCCTTATCCACACTCCCATGCCCCACCCTCCACTGTACATGCACACTTATTCTTGCTCTAGGAATGAAATGATACAGTTTGATTCATATCCTTTATTCCTCATATTGGTCCCACTAGGAAATGGTATTGATTCCAGTGCAGGTTGAATTTGGTGTTGGTTAAATTAGAAGCCCCTCCTTGCACCTTGCACACAAAACACAGCTAATGGATTCCATGATTTTTTTAAAAAAAGGATGCCTCTGTGGCTCCGTGGTTGAGTGTCTGCCTTTGGCTCAGGGCGTGAACCTGGGGTCCTTGGATCAAGTCCCATGTCGGGCTCCCTGCATGGAGCCTGCTTCTCCCTCTGCCTGTGTCTCTGCCTCTCTCTATGTGTCTCTCATGAATAAATAAATAAAATCTTAAAAAAAATTCTACCTATTCCTGTAAATCACCACATAGTGCCATTTTATAGCATCAGTATTGCTGTCTTCACACCCATGCTTAAAGTTTTGTTTTTCCTGTCTTTCTTTCTTTGGAGAAGGAGTTACATCAAAAGCTAATTAAATCACTCTAGTCAAGATGATGAGAGTGATTGTGAAAGTCTTAGTGACAACACTGCAAGCTCTCAAAGTATTTAAAAGAAGTCACTTTTTTGCTCAGTAGTGTCAGTGTACAAACAATAAAGGAAGCACCATACCTTTTCTCAAAGTGAGAGAATGATGGTAAGTTGAGTGGCTGTGCTTTTGGTATATTTTCCCACAGTATAGAAGGATTTCTGTGGTAGACTGCTAATTGAGGAAAATCAGGTTGTGTCCAGTGAATGTTTCAGTACTTAGCTAGTCTATATAAATTAATTATCTGAGTAAATAGTGGGCCCAGGTATGACTGTAACTTATTCATCACCCTTAAACAGCTCTTTTCAAGTGTATTTGACATTTTTATTTAACCTGTCTCTCATTTTGTTCCTGAGAACAAAAATATATCAAGTAGAGGCACATATTAATGTGGATTTTTACAGGACTTCAGTTTAGGTACCAAGTTGCACTGGAAAATTATGGAGTTATTTTCGAATATCTTACAGGGGAAGAACTGATTTTCTTTTAGATCCATAAGACTTTTAAAAATAAAACTCAGTTGGTTGTTCAGCAACCAGAAATGTTTCTGAAGTAGGCGTCTGTTGTCTGCTGTGTTGATTAGCTCTTTCTTTTCTATGTGTCTGTGTTAACTCCTTTATGAATAATGCATGGAAATTTCTGTCACACGGTTTATAGTAAACCTTAGCTAACAAGGGCAACTTGACCTCTTTTTGTGATGAAAAGCAGTTTTAATTGTTATCTTTATTTGAGGCCTGGGGAAGATGATACCCTGCTAAATATTATAATTAATTTAGTAATACAGAAGCTAATTCTGTAGTAAGTACATTATTATTTTTCATTATAACAAAATCATCAAAGTTGGGTGAATGGGCCAATAGGTTATTGTTTAGGTTCCAGCAATGAGGAGGTGATGGTTTCCTGTCATTGTTCCTGAAGAGGCTAAAGATGTTACTTGATTGTACAGTATTCTCACTTGCCTCAGTTCTTTCTACCAGGAATATTTGATGATTCCAGAAAGAATAAATGTATGCTGATAAAAGGAATGTAATTAACTGTGTTGGAAAAATTGATCAGCGTTTTAGAAAAAATAGAATGAGATTCATATCTCACACCACATCGTGAAATCAGTTCTAGAAGAGTTAAAACTGAATCTAAAAAGAAGGCATTTATAAAACAAAATAAATACTAGAAAGCATTTCACTTACTTTGTGTGAAAGGATTTCTTAAGCAAAAAAAAACAAAACAAAAACAAAAACAAAAAACTCAGCTCTCACTTTGAGAGCCACCCAGGGATCCACTAGTTTCCTTTGTATGTTTTTGTTCCCGAGAACAAGAATATATCAAGTAGAGGCACATATTAATGTGGATTTTTACAGGACTTCAGTTTAGGTACCAAGTGGCACTGGAAAATTACAGAGTTATTTTCGAACATCTTACAGGGGAAAAACTGCTACTTTTGAAAGTAGCACAAAAAATTTTGACAGATTTGATTACACAAATAATTTAATAAAGAATTACATAAAGAATTTACTTTCTCATAAATATCTATATAACATTTATAAACTGAAGAGAGAGGTAACAGGCTGGAGAAATACTTGTGGTATGTGTCACAGACTTTACCCACAGAGTATTTCAATGATAGGAACAAGTGGGAACCTCCTGATGAAGAGTTGGATAGAATAAAATATATAAAGGGAATGTTGACAGGAAATATACAAATAGGATGTTCTCATTAATCGTCAGAGACATGCATGGTAAATACTAAATTTTATATTTATTTAGAATCTGTTTCTTTCAGCTCAAATTACCAAACTAATTTTAGGGTTGGCAAGATGAGTTCATAGGTAGTCTCATATCTTTGTGAGAGAATATTGGAAGACTATGTGGCAGTATGTACCAACATTTTAAATGTGCATATCACTTGGCCCACAATTCTAGTTTATACTAAATAAATTTTCTCACATGCATGAAGATATGTAATAAAAATAACAGTAATGGTTAACTGTTGGGCATTTTCTGTTAAGTCAGACATGTTATTAGTGTGGTATTAACTCTCTCTGTCCTCCCAATAGTCCTGAACTAGATGGGTCCTTTTGTGTTCCCCAATTAATAGATGAGGGGACTAAGACACAGTATAACTAGTGGTGGGGTGAGCACCTTTGAACCTGCACTCTAGTGCCTTTCATACTTAGGAATAGTTTTGTGGTTATAAGAAGATAGAAGCTGGTATTTATTTACTAACATAGAAATCTCTTGTGGGGATCCCTGGGTGGCGCAGCGGTTTGGCGCCTGCCTTTGGCCCAGGGCGCGATCCTGGAGACCCGGGATCGAATCCCACATCAGGCTGCCGGTGCATGGAGCCTGCTTCTCCCTCCGCCTGTGTCTCTGCCTCTCTCTCTCTCTCTGTGACTATCATAAATAAATAAAAAATTAAAAAAAAAAAAAGAAAAAAAAAAAAGAAATCTCTTGTGTCCAGAGATAGAGATACTTCAACAAAGAAAAAATGTTCTACTTAATTAATGGTTTGGGTTAGTTGTAAAAATGTGTAATGCCTGTATATGTGAGTGTGCTTGTGTACTTGTACACATTGATTATGCAAATGAGTAAACAATTCTGACAGACATTTAGCTGATTCCAGCTATTCCTACCAGGGAAATAATGAAAGTAGGAGCCATAAGAGAGGGCTTTCATACTGTGCTCTGTATGCACACGCATATATATCTACATGGCTTGAGTCTTTTCTAATGATAATATATTCATATACTACTTTTATACTTTAAAATATTAATAAGATAATTTAGGGAAAATTGATATGTTTATTCAATAGCACTGCATGGGGCAACTGCTTGCTCAAAGCACATAAGTGATACAATATATCTGTTGCAGATAGATGCATACATATGTGTTGAACTATAGAATTTTAGAGTTTCATGAATATCTTTTTTAAAGATTTATTTATTCATGAGAGACACACACACACACACACACACACACAGAGAGAAAAAGAGAGGCAGAGACACAGGCAGAGTTGGATAAGCAGGCTCCATTCAGGGAGCCTGATGCGGGACTTGATCCCAGGACTCCAGGATCAGGCCCTGGACCGAAGGCAGGCACTAAACCTCTAAGCCACCCAGGGATCCCCTAGTTTCACGAATTTTAGAAAATAAATATAAAGTCAACAGAGGTTCTGTTGTGATGTGTAGATTGTCAATAAGAGAGCCTAGGTTAGAGCCTACACCTTGTTACACATCTTCTTAGTACTCCCTTTGTATATCATGCAGAATATTTATGAAAATTTTTCCTATAATAATTTGAATGACATAGCTTTCTGTTCTTCTCCATAAATACCTATAAATGCCTATCAAAATATTTTTTCCTTGGAGATTCTTGTAAATCAGAATCAGTATTCTCCTTTTGCTCTTGAACTTCTATAGAAACTTTATATTGACTAAAAATGAACTACCGCTTAAATAAGATTTGAAAACACAAGTTACTTTCCTATGTGGATTAAACTATAATTTTCTTTGCAAATAGAATATAATATTTTATATAAATAAGCTCATGGGCAGTATATAGTACAATATAACTTATTGAGCATGACCTACGTGATCTGCAGGAAATGTATTCAAAAGCATTTATAAAAATAAAGATACGCAGAATGTCATCTAAGTGAAGAATTTGTATGTTTGCTAATGCTTCTTGAGTAATGAATGATTATATTGTGTTTTGTTTTTCACTAGTTATTAAGAAATGGTCTTACAAAATACATTGATGTAACTCTGGCCATGATTTAAAATATTTTTGTTCTGGGGTAGCCTGGGTGGCTCAGTGGTTTAGCGCCACCTTCGGCCCAGGGCCTGATCCTGGAGACCCAAGATCGAGTACCGCGTCAGGCTCCCTGCTTGGAGCCTGCTTCTCCCTCTGCCTGTGTCTCTGCATCTCTCTCTCTCTCTCTCTGTGTGTGTGTCTCTCATGAATAAATAGATAAAATCTTAAAAAATAAAATAAAAATAAAATAAAATATTTTTGTTCCTTAATCATCAGGATGTCACTGAAAATTCTTCAGATCCAGTACTTGATCTGCACATGTCCTTGGAGGAACTGTACACCCAGAATCTCCTGCAAAGACAGGATGAGAGTCCATCTTCAGTAGACTTGAGCATGGCTCCTGCCTCTGGCTTTACCGTAAATGATTATACACCTGCAAATGCTATTGAACAGCAATACAAATGTGAAAACACAAGAACATGGGCTGAATCTCATCTACCAAATGAAATTATATCGAGTGCAGAACTTACTTCCCCTGTGCTGCCTGATTCAACTGGAAAGGTAATATTGTAAAGATATGTATTGTGTACTGTGATGAGATTGGAATCAGTGACACCTTGGAGTACTCTGGCTGACCCCTGCATTTGGAGCAAGTACTCTCTTGACGCTGAGATTTTCAGAACCCAACCTATGAACTTATTTTGGTTATAGTTTCCTGCCGAAGAAGGCACAACTAGTTAGAGAATATGGGTGATGTTGAAATCATACTCCAAAGTCTTGTTTTCTTTTCCATGTGACTTATTTATTTATTTTTCTGTCAGGGCTCCGAGTTCTTAATTCAACAGAGCTCTCTGACCTCAACTGGTGAGTGTGTCATGCTTCAAAACCTATCCAAAGAAATGTTTGAGAGGACTATTACTATAGCAAAAGGCAATTCTAGCCTAGGTAAGTTCTTCCTTTCCATATATATCCTCCCTCTCAATTCCCTTGCCAGAGATGAAATACTGACTGTGGTTGCAGCATTGTTGACTGTAGGCAATAAAATAGATGTTGTAAGTGTTCCTGTAGTTTTTCTGGTTTCTCTTTTTATGTATTCTTTATTTTTCCTGAAATGGTTAACAGGTTTGTTGACTTCAGACTAGCTTAAATCCTCACTCTCTTAATTATTTAAAAGTATTCATGAGCCTCATTCACATTCAAGTAAAAGATATATGAATTGTTTGTATATGAAGCAGCAAATCAGAAAAGGAATTCGTAGAAAATGAAAAGTCAGCAATTTGGAATTTCAAATTCTTTGAAAAAGTAAATTATTAGTTTTTTTTTGAATGTTACCAGTTGTGTGTAAGTCAGTTTGTATTTAATTTCTCTCATTCACTGAAATAAAGACTAAAAAGACAGCCAGGTGTGCCACCACCAAACTATAAATGCAGTTATTCAATATTTCTTCCCAGGTGGCAGGATTTTTTTTTCTTCTTTTACCCATAAAGGGTTGAGGCTGGTTAATAATCACAAAACCTACTGACTTGGGCAAAGAAGATGTCCTGTAGAAACAAAATCCTAATTACAATAGCTAAAACTAGATGGAGGCAGAGCACATTTATTCTTTCACTTTAATGACTCTGCTCTGTCCCTAGTGCTTGTACTGATAAATAGGATCATAAATTAGTTCCTCTGGATGCCCAATTGCAGCCCAAGACACTGTTTAGTTCTATATCAGAGATCCTGTTCCTTCTATCATGTAACCAAGCAGTGCCCTTTGCATTGATATCTTATGGCAGAGTCTTGTTTCCTTGTTAAATTTGAGACTTGGCAGTGTAGTCTAACAGTACTTACTTGGTGAGTAGAATTCTAGTCTCTGTCTCCTTCTAAATGTTGTGCCATTTGGTGGCAACTGGGTACTACTAACAGCAGCTAAGTGGAGAATTATAGAAGAGAATTTTTACTTAGCTTTAATATTTCTTAACATGTTACATTTAATAGAGCAATATAGAACTTAAGCTGTAAAACTTTCTATAATTTGTTGATTATGAGACAGATATTTTAGATATCTAAACATGTTAGAAATACTTGATCTGAAAAAAAAAAAGAAATACTTGATCTGTTAATGCAGTGATTCTGAAAGCATGAATTCTAGTTCTACTGGATGTTAATAGGAGTTATAAATGGGCTACAAGTTTAGAAGTTGGGAATGTGATACACTTAAGGGGACAGGTTTTTGGTTGCATTACTTCTAAGTATCTTGGGGATTCATTTTTATTTATTTTTAAAGAACTATTTAAAAATATATTTATTCATGAGAGACACAGAGAAAGGCAGAGACACATGCAGAGGGAGAAGCAGGCTTCCTGCAGGGAGCCCGATGTGGGACTTGATCCCAGGACCCTGGGATCACGACCTGAGCCAAAGGCAGAGGCTCAGTCTCTGAGGCATCCAGGTGTCCCTATCTTGGGTATTCAGATGTGCATTTTAGATTTCTAAGAAGTTATAGAATGCAGCATTTCTTACATTTAATTGGGTATGGAACCCATTTTTTTTGACCTGTTATAAGGCAGAGATTTTGCAAAGCACATATGAAAATCCCTATTCTAGTGTATTTATTTTTTCAACTATCAAACATTTATTGTTTTCTATATTCTAGTTACCCTGCAGACACCACAATATAATCACTTTCCTCAAGGAACATGACTTTAAGAGAGTAAGCAAATTGACATATCATATTCTAAATACCTTAAAATATTGTAGGTGCTATGCTAGACATTCATAGAACATTGAAGGCATAAAGGAGGGAATAGCTGATCCCTACCTTGAGTGTGGAGTTTAGAAAGATTTCAAGAAGGAGATTTTTTAAATCACATAATTGGGAAAAAACGGAAGCTGCTAGAGCTGAGGCAGAGAAATGTGAAACAAATTACTGGTATTTGTGTGGTATGGATGAAGTGAGGTGTGACAGTGGGCAAACCAAGAACTGATGCTAAAGGAATGGTAGGTGGGATACAGTTGCTGGAGAAGTTTGTGTGTAGGACACAGGACTTCTGTCTTAACGCCCTCCTGCCATAGGTTACTATCAGCAGTTGTTGCTAACGGCCAAAGAGGGGCAGGATCAGATTGGATTTAAAGATCATTCTGGCATAGGCTGGTAAATTATTTTGGAAGCAGTTGGGAGACCCATGTGAGAGTCATGGTTTGAGGTATAATTCTAATCCCTCTCTCTCTCTCTCTAAACCTTGACTATTCTAAGTATCTTAGGTAAGTGAACTAATACAGAATTTGTCCCTTTGTGACTGTTTTATTCACTTAACATAATGCTTTCAAGGCTCAGCTCATTCACTCATAGCATATGTCAAGATTTCCTTCCTTTTTCTATTAAAAAAAATTTCCTTCCTTCTTAAGGCTGAACATTCTTTTTGTTTATTGTTGGACACTTGCGTTCCTTCTACCTTAACTTTTAAGTTTTGATATAAAAAATATACTAAGATAATTAAGCTCTTGGGGAAAAAAAAGTCAGTGAAAGGTGAAGTGTCTTTACTTTCTTGATTTCAGGAAATTCATTTAAACCTCAATGTTATTTTATTTTATTTTAAAAATTTATTTATTTAGAGAGAACATGAGCAGGGAGAGGGGCAGAGGAAGAGGGGAAGAGAATCTTAAGCAGGTTCCACAGGCAGCATGGAGCCCAGCACGGGGCTTGGTCTCACGTCCCTGAGATCACAGACTGAACTGAAATCAAGAGTCGGACACTTAAACAACTAAGCCATCCAGACACCCCTGATTTTAAAGTTAAAGCATAAGAGCTCCTTGCCACATCTACTGTAAGGATGAAGACCATTTTCAGGACTTGGACTGTCTACATTTCAGAAAATGTCACTTCTCAGTAGGGAAGGGACACACTGTTATTGTGAAGGACCCCTGAGGAGCCCTGTGAAGGACATAAGTCCATCAATATAGAGCTCTCTTTGCTTGGAAAACAAAAGAAGAGGCTCTGAGTTGGCAAATGGTGGGGAGCTAACAAAGAAGTGGCTACTGTCCGTACTGTCTGTTGTCCTGTACAGAACATGACCAAGGATGTTATATTGGGCTTCTTTTGCAAGATGAGGTCTGTGTATGCTTATTTCCCCATCAGCGTTGGTATCCAGGAGAATGGTTTTCTTGTCGAAATCCAAAGTGTCTTGGTTGAAAAATACATCTGCAGGGTTCAAGTGAGGCCATTTATTGCTCGTTCAGTATCTCAAGCCCAGAAACACGAGTTAATTCTTGAAGGAAAAGATAGTGAACTTGAATCAATCTCAGCTACTCTGATTCAGCAAGGTACAACAGTTAAAGGCAAGGATATCAGAAAAATTTGGGGTGGTATCTATGTTTCTGAAAAAGGAATAGTTCAGCAGGTTGATGAATGAGATGATTTTTCAGACTTCTTTATCAGATATTAAAGATATAATAAAGACTCCTAACTCGGGGAAATGAACTAGGGATGGTGGAAGGGGGGAGGAGGACGGGTGTTGGAGGGGAATGGGTGACGGGCACTGAGGTGGACACTGACGGGATGAGCACTGGGTGTTTTTCTGTATGTTGGTAAATTGAACACCAATAAAAATTAATTAAAAAAAAGATATAATAAAGCCATACTGATTTGGAGCTTTTACTTAAAATTCAAGTAAAATAAAGCATGAGGAAGCCCTTTCATTTGCTTTGGGAGACTAAACCACTTATTTGAAAGTGTGAAATTACCTCATCATTGGTTTACCAAATAAGTTGTAGTATAAAAAGTATAAGTAACTTTTAGTGTTATTTCTCTGATTCATTGACATTATTTGAAATAATTTGTATGCAAAATGTTTACATGGCTTTGTCCCTGAACGTTAGACTTCCTGGAAGCCAGTGAGAATCCTGTGTTATGGGATTCACGTACAGTGTGGCAAAGAGAAAATGTATCTCTGTGACCTCAAATGACAGATGTTCAGTGTTCAGATTTTATAGCACTTAGAGTAACTAAATGTAAAAGGAGTCACAAAATATGACTTTAAAAAATCTGTAAAACATTAAAGGATTCATTTCAGCTTTTAGTGTAAGAAGGTTTTGTCTTTAAAACTTAAAGTAATAAAAAGCATGTTTATATTTTAGAAAACCTAACTAAAGGCTGGCTTTGTGCTGGTAGGAGAGGATGTTATGAAAGGGTCTATCCCTGAACACCTTTTTCTTAAACACATAGTCTCCCTTTAATCAATTGAGTAAGGTTGTTTTCAGTTTTAGCCTTCTGGGTTATTTATTCCTTTCTCAAGCAGTAACCAGAGAAATTATTAATAAATGACCAGTTTCCATAAAAGCTGTCACATTCTGTTTGCTTTGATCCTAAGTCACTTTTTTTTTTTTTCTTTGTTACTTAAGGGAGGAATGTTATATACAGATATACACACAGGCATATAGTGATTTTTAAAAAAGTTAATCTTTATTTTTGATAGGTTTGTGGTCTGTTGCTAATTATATTGTATTAGGACTTTGAAGGCAAAAGAAAAGGTAAGAAGGAAGGAAAGGAATTATCCTCTTTTCACTGATTAGGAACAGAAACATAGACTCAAGAATTTTTCTGTTAATACTCAGCCATTAGAGAGTGGAACTGGTACTCAAACTGTGGCCTCTCTCTGATTTTCATATATCATGCAATACATTTCAGTGCTTGAGTTACCCAAGGCTACATCAAGATTGCTGAAGGAATGGGTGCCTGGGTGGCTCAGTCCATTAGGTAGCTATCTTCTGCTCAGATCATGATTCCAGGTCTTGGGATCTAGTCCTTCATTGGGCTCCCTGCTCAGCCAGGAGTCTGGTTCTCCCTCTCCCCCCTACTCGTGTTTTATCTCTCTCTCAAAAATAAATAAATAAATAAATAAATAAATAAATAAATAAATAAATAAATAAATAAATAAAATCTCTAAAAAAAAAAAAGTGCTGAAAGAAGCTTCATTTGGAAGCCGAATTAAAATTTATGTCTAGCCTTTAGAGAGCAATGGATTAGGATAGAGATGCCTTTAAAATACATTTTGTGAGTTTTCTTTTGTTTTTCTTTTGTACTTTATTGAACACTTTGTGCCAGGCACTTTGAAAGTTGTTCCATATGTTTTTCTCACAGTAAAATGAGGCCAAGGGTGCCATTCAGTCAACTGAAGACCATACTGATTAGAAGTGGTGGAACTCAGATTTGGAACCAGTTTTCTAGTTCTACAGTGCATGCTTTGGGATATTCTACTTCTGGGGAAAAAATTGAGTAATCTTAGAAGTTACAACCAAAATATAACTAGTGGCTATTACATTGAATTTGTTGAACCCACAAAATTATCGTTTGGTGATATGGAAGTATAAGCTGAGCAAATTGGTACCAACTTCTTGGTTTATGTAGTTGATGTGACCTGGTGGCCTTAATGTCTGATAGTTGATAGAATCATGAGTTAAATATACCATACCATGTTTAGTAAAGTTCATGATGACTTGTCTGTGCTGTGACTTGTGACTTGTTTTATTATAGAGCACATGGTGCTAGTGAGAACAAGATGATGGGTTAGAGTCCAGGTATAGGCCACCAAGTTAAATTTTGTTTTATAGGTATGCTTGTTAATTTTACCATAGTACATTTACTTGGTGGGTCTTGATGGGAAGGGTGGCACCATCAGGGCAAATTAGAGTAGGAAAAATATATTTGAAATATCATTTCTAATTTGGTATTATTAAAATTAGTATTTAGAAGAATTTATTTTTATATAAAAAATACAAACCTAAAAAGGAATTTATGATGTCTCTCAAAGCAAGTTTTTATAAACTACCCTCATAGCTTTATAGTTTTCCTTACATGATGTAATTAAATTATCCTGCTGGGAAGAAACTTTTAGCACTTGGTTTTAAGCAAATTTACTTATATTAATTTTATATAATGTTTTATATAATGTTTTAAACATAATTTCTAAAGGTTTTATATTTTTGAAGAAGTAGAGTGAGAGTAGGATGATAAAGGAATGTAAATTCAGATGGTATTTGTTGAGAAACCCTTTTTGGGGAAGTGGTATTGAAGAGTGAGAAGGAATTAGCTGTGTGAGAGCTTTGAGAGGAAGGTGTCAGGCAAAGACTGAAGTGGGGAGAGACTGGGTGTATTTCTGAAAGCAGTCCACCTGGGTGAAGACAGGGAGCCAAGGGCTAGGCCATCAGTGCCTTACAGACTATGCCAGTTAGATGTGCTGTATATTAGCACAACAGGACACTGATAAAGGATTGTTAACCAGAGAGTGATGTGATCTGTCTTTTGTGAATGGTCACTGTGTCTACTGTGAGAAGAATGCTATGGTGGTTGTCAGGAGACCAATTAGGAAGACCAATTAGGAAGCTGTTTCAAAAAGTGAGGCAAGAAGTGCTGGCTTGGTGTATGGAGGGTTAGTGTGGAAACAGAGAAAGTGAGTGCATTTGAGCTAAATTTTGGAGCTAGAAATGACAGGATGTGATAATGGATTTAGATACAAAAGGTGAGTGAGAGAGGTAGGAATCAAGAACAAATCCAGCATTTCTGCTTTGAGAAGTGGAGAGTAGTATAATGATGCTATTTCCAAAGAGGAGAAGCAACCTGGTGAAATAAGGGGAGTAGAAGCTTGGAAATTCAATTTTATATATACTAAGGTTGCATTTACTATTAGCCATCTAGGGAACATTTCAGGAGGGCAAATAAGTATCCAGATCAAGAGCTCCTAGAACTTCAGATTTAGAGATAAAATGAGAAGAGAGTAGAATTAAGCCTACATTACTTCAGTTAAACAGACCGCTATACATCAGGCAATGAGGATAAAACATGAATACAAGCTTCCTGGTGGTAGGTGTGCTTTTCTCAAGATATCAGCATAGTACTTGGTGCAGACTAAGCATATAGTGAATATATACTGAATGAATAAATGATCTAGAAATAAGGTAATAGTACAGAGTTTCTTCATTTATACAACTCATTTTCCATTTGTAATCTTGCTCTTTATTCTCTTATATGTATAAGAGATGAACTGGTATAAAATGGATTTGTTATTGTCAAGACATTTTCCTTGGGAGAGTTTTATATTTAAGGCACAATACATCACATAGCTTGAGTTATATCCACTCCACAGTGTAGACCTATTTTATCTCCAGTGAATTCAACATAAAGTATCTTTTTCTGGATACAATGTACTTAGAATTAATTTTATATTAGAAACTTTTTTCTTTCCTTTTGATTGTTTTTCATTGGATAAAAAAGTTAACTCCTTTTATCTGTGAATCCATAGCGATTATTAAATTCAAGTTAAAATGAATTTGAGAGTTATATATTTGATACATATCTGTCCTCTCCCTTTACCATAGGGATGACAGTAAGTGCTAATAAAGATGGCTTGGGGATGATTGTTCGAAGCATTATTCATGGAGGTTCCATCAGTCGAGATGGCCGGATTGCCGTTGGGGACTGCATCTTATCTATTAATGAAGAATCTACTATCAGTTTAACCAATGCCCAGGCACGAGCGATGTTGAGAAGACACTCTCTCATTGGGCCTGACATAAAGTAAGTAGCATTTGGACTCCAGTTTGGCTTGGGAAATTCACAGATTTCAACACATGAATCAGAATTTTTTTTCAACATCTACTTCTATTTAATATGCAAAAATTATCACGTCTATTAAAAATAAATCACTCAGGAATTTATAAATCACTCAGGAATTTACTATTCCCCAATAGTTCTTAATTGTAGATACAGTTTCTTAAAGACTATATGGGCAGCTCTGGTGGCCCAGCAGTTAACGCCGCCTTCAGTCCAGGGCCTGATCCTGGAGACTCAGGATCGAGTCGGGCTCCCTGCATGGAGCCTGCTTCTCCCTCTGCCTGTGTCTCTGCCTCTCTCTCTCTCTCTCTCTCTCTCTCTCTCTCTGTGCGTCTCATGAATAAATTTAAAAAATAAATAAAATATGTTTTAATGTTGAAATATTTGAAAACAATTTGCCTCCTGTGTTTAATTTTACTCCAGCACTTCTGCAAAACCTGAGGCATCTCTCACAAAGCAGGAGGGTCCACTCTGGATCTGACAGTGAAGCTTTGGTTGGCCTCACTATAAGGAACTGTATACTACCTGATTGACTTATATGAATCCTAGGACTAAGCTAGTTCTTCAATGGCCAGTTATGGAAAAGATCATTTAGAATAGCCTTGGTATGACCCATAATTTACCCTTTGGTCAACTACCTCATGATCTAAGAGAATTCACCGGTATATTGGTATAGTCTGACTGTAGATCATGTAAGATATTTTGTCAGGAAGTGCTTAAACTATCCCATAATCCCATAATGTGCTAAAAAAGCATGTTATATGTGTGGCTTGGTTTTTTAAGTCACTGAACATTTCTTGAGTCAACATAAAAATCAGTTCATGACTCTGTCACACCTCATCAGTGTTCTAGCTCAGCTTTTTTCTCTAGCATTATGCATTAAATACAAAGATTCAATGGTTAAGGGATAAAATAGTAAAATGAGAGCTCAGGAAAAAACTACCTTAAATTGATGTAATGATTACTGTTAAGGGAAGCTTTGCTGTATTCATGTCATTTTACTGACTGCATTCTGTTTTATTCTTTTGCAAAATATGTATTTCTAGGGCTTAGGTAAGAAAAAATATATTTACAATCCATTTTTCGTTCTGCCATCAATAAAAAGCAGAAAAATGTATGGATGGATTTTGCCATCTTAGACAAAAGTAGCATTATTTAGGGGCAGAATTTCTTTAATGGGATTCCATAATTTGCATGGCCTTGTGACTTATATAATGGAATAGATCATTCCACCCTGTGATAGTTCCTTAATCATCTTAATAATGGGAGTCCAGATACATTAAAAATTTCAGTGCCTCGAAGGAAAAAGAGAAACTTTAAGAGCTTTCTTCACCACTTGCAGGCCAGTGCCCATTCCTCTAGCTTCAAAGGTGAATGATACAGACCCACATGGGGACCCTTTATTGCAAGGCATTAAGCTTACATAGTTTAGATGTAGTATAAAACACACATGGCCTGGTAACTGATCAATTTGATTTATTGCGTGATAATGCATGTCTTATGCTATGAGCACTGATGCAGGTTCCCTGCCCACTTTTTGGCACTGAGCACCAGAAACGGTGCTTGGTTATCTAGCCGTCCCCCTCAGTTCCAATGTACTGCAGCACTTAGAACTTGGCCACGAACTAAGACATTGTGACATTGATTTGGCATAGTTTAGGCATCTTGTCAAGTCTAGGAAAGTTGTCAGGTACTTTTTCAAGCTCCCAAAGCCCTTTATCTCCTTTTGTTCTTTCTATTGCTATTGTCATTTGCTTTGTTTGTTTTCCCGCTTTCTGAGTCAGCACGAGGATGGAACCATTCGTGCTTACAGTAGCTTTATTTAGACTGTTAAGGATATCAGAGTGGTAACTTCATAAATTATTGCTTTAGGATCCCAGGAGTCAAAGGTAATATCTTAAATTTAAAAAAAGAAGAAAAATCCTGCACTCTCCCTCCTCTGGAAATCAGTTAGCCAATCAATCTCTTTCTCACATTCTCACCTGTATGTGGGCACACATACACAAACACACATATTCATAAACATACAAAACACATTGATTTCTTCTCAAGTGTCCTACTAAGAATGATCCAGATGGTTATAGTTTGACTTACAGGGTAAATGGTAGAAAGAAATTCAAATCATATAATACTTTCTCAGAAAAAGTGTGTTAAGTGTTAAAAACAAATAGCCATTAAGATTGACCAGGGCTGAGTAGCATGTTCATGCATTTTGCATGAAGTGTTTTGGCCCTGTCCTTTTCTTATCACTAGCTTTTATGAAGCAGAAGGTTTACAATTACCTTAAAAGCTCTGTGAATAATTCTCCCCAAAGTCCTTCCATTACTCTGAATGGTACCATAACATTGCCTCTGGCCAATTAAGCTTTGTAGTCATTACCTGGATCTAGGCTCCCTCCACAACTCTTCTTTGTCTCTTGTTATGAACCTAGCGTACTGTGGTATGGTAGTGGAGGAGTGTATTGGGGGGGGAGGGGGCTTAAAAAAAGACTAAATGGTTCAGTTACATAACTGGTTTTAGAAAAGCTTGCTTATTGAAGACAAAGCACTGAATTTCTTTTTTGCTGTTTGCAATAGATAGCAAGGAACTTTGTGTGTGAATTCATGCGTGCCTGGGTAGATAATTTGAGTTTCAGGAGTTCAAGAACAGCCAGTTTAAGTTCCAGGTTTCATTATTTTGTATGGAAAACCAGATGTGAAGCCTCACCAGAATGCATTCTGTTTCACTTCTCACTCCACCTTGCCAGGAGCTCTTATATTTCTGTAATAATAGCCAGGGTTTTGTGCTTAGCAGCAGCTGCTTCTAACATCTGCCAGATAATTACTGAGCTGAATCAGAATTCACCTGCCTTAACCTAAAGTGTGGGATGAATTCCTGATCAAGGAATAAAAGATTGATTGCAGTTACATTTTTCCATGCTTGTTAATAATCACTGCTATAGACACTAGTGAAGAGCAGATGCTTTTCTGGGGGAGGTGTAGATGGGGAGGGAGGTGGAAAGGGGAAAAAAAACAACCAGGAGCACCCACTTTTAACTACATATGTATGCATCTCACATTCCGCACAAGACATTGACATTTGTTAACACCATTGTAAAAAGATGCCGTGGCGTATGCTTCACATTCTAGATTTTCTACAGCACCTGCTGATGATCGGGCCCCCTTTTATGTGTGAGTATTGGTGATTCAAAAGCTCATTATGGCTGTGTGTTACAACTTGTCTGTGAAAACCATTTCATGCTTTTGTAACTTCCCATTGCAGGGAAATATCCAGAGATAGACTCAGTGTATACATTTTGGCTTTCTTTTCTTCATTTATATGAGAATGTAAATCCCAACAGAACTATGAGATTGTTACATTTTCACATTGCGCTGATGATTGTGAACTCATTTGAAAATCATGTTTTCCAACTACTAAGCTTTCAGGCTTCTTTGTGGGGAATGATCCTGCCTGCGCATGCAGGCGCGGTCTCTGGATTAGCAGCCGGATCACATTTCAACATCACTAATGCAATTCTTTCTTCCTTCCACTCCATTTGTAACCAAAGGTTAGTTTACGTTTTAGAATATTTAATACAGTTCTCAAATAAGCTGTTTGGGTGTATATATTCAGTTCATAACTCATTTTTGGTGTCCTTTCTGTGATGCGGAGGTTTTGTGTGCCTTATGACCAGGTGGGTATTTGACTCGCTTTGCACATGCTGTTGCATTGTGGGAATTTCGTTCTGGTGTCTTCACTGTCTGTATTGGGGTTAATATTTGTGAAAACTTCTTTCTTTCCTCTTTCTTACTGTTATGTAAACTATCAGAAATATATTTGTAAAACTCCCTGTCTCCTACCCTTGATAAAAGGAAAAATTGGGGGCAAATATGGAGGAAAAATTTGGGGCAAATATGGAGGAAAATTTCATTTTCGGTATTGTTTGGGATAGAAACATTTTCTCCTTCTAAAAACATTTTTAAAATATAATACTTTGGACTGATTATTATTCTCTTTCCTTGTGTACTCTAGCTTCCCCCTCACCTCTTCCTGGCTTTAATTTATATGATTTTACCTTTATTGAATCTTCAGAAATAACACCAGTTTTCTATCTTTTTAAAGATTTTATTTTTTCATTTATTTTAGAGAGCAAGAGAGACAACACAAGTAGGGGGAGAGGCAGAGGAAGAGGGAAAAGCAGACTCCTCACTGAACAGGCTTGGGCACCTTCTCAGGATCCCTGGGATCATGACCTAAGCCAAAGGCAGATCTTTAACTCACTGAGCCACCCAGGCAACCCAATACAAGTTTTCTTGAGTAGGCTTCTTACTTTTAGGTTTATCTTTCTTTATCTTTGTATAAAATGGAATCAATCTTCCTGACATAATGTATTGTACATTTTTTACTCCTTATTTTGGGAAGAGGGGAAGGGGTAAATTCAAATTTACTATTTAATGTATTTAACACCATAGGGAAGGTGGTTTTTTTGGGGGGTGGGGGCCGGGGGTGAGGGGAGAGAAGGTGTTTTTATAGATGAATAAATTAAGTAGGGCCAGAATTAGAATGCGACTCTGTCTCCCATTTTACTCCTGAACCCTCTGAACTGTGCTTTCTGCTTTATTTTTTGGTCGTTGAGGTAAAAGTGTCATGAAGAGACTCCCCGGGGTCCACAGAGTCTGCCAGGGGGATCAGGTGTAACCAGGCTAGCTGATGCCCTCGTAAGGCACTGCCTTCTGTGTGTTTTATGCTACTCTGCTTACTATTAATAGCCTCATGAAAAGTGACATCCTTCTTGTGACTAAGGATATGGAGATTCGGTGGTGGTGATTTACCCTCCCATTATACTCGTGATGAGCAAATAGAGTTGTGTCTTCTGACTCCAAATGTAAGGGACCTCATAGAGTGAATGTTTTTTATGGAATAACCAATATATCTGAAATTGTATATTTTCCTCACTCCGTAAATTATGCCACTGGTATAATTCTGATCTTATTATGACATAAAAGGCAGTCCTTTTATTGGTGCCCTCCACTGCTAAGGTTTTATGTAGTCACTGTCTCTGTGGGTAAGTTTTGGATAACTGGTTTAACAGTCTTTATGATTTTTATATTGTGTAATTTTGATACATACTTTTTTTTGGTTGCACAGTGTGCTGAACCAACTTGTAAGTCAGTGTTTCTCTTACCTAACTCTTCCTTAAATTGAAGATCTTGGGAGAGCCTACTCAACAAGTATATCAGGTCATGCAGCCTTTTATAGGACAACAGTAAACTTGAACTTTCAAATATCAGTTTCTAAACATTATAGCTGTAGTCACCACCTTGCTTAGTGCCTTCCACATTACAGGCATTCAGCCAGTACTTGTTGAATTACTAAGTGACCACTCAAGTGTAAACATCAGGCTTTTTTCTAAAACCAAAATAACTTATTATAGAGCTGCTACAAATTTGTAAGAGAGTCTTCCCATAAATTTATGATGGTTTAACTTCAGACTTTTGGGTTCATAGCCTGATAGAGCTGACATATAGTTGTTATATACTTGCTAGTACCCATAATTTATTATGTATTACAGAAGAATGTAAGGTAATGTGGTAGTGTTTTGGTATTGTATGTCTAATTTGTTCCTGCTAAGGAACCCAAAAGTCTTTGGATGAAATTAATGTTATTACCGATGGTTATTTTTCTAAGGATGAATATTTTTTTATTAAGATTTTATTTATTTATTTATTTATTTGAGAAAGGGAGAAGAGAGCATGAGCAGGGTTTGGGGCAGAGGGAGAGAGAGAAGGAGAAGCAGGCCCCCTGCTGAGCAGGGAGCCCTCACGAGGGGGTCTCCATCCCAGGACCCTGAGACCATGACCGGAGCCCAGGTAGATGCTTTACTGCCTGAGCCACTCAAGTGCCCCAGGATTAATAGATCTTTCTAAAAATTGCTATTAGTCTTCTCATTTGGAAATTGAAATAAGGCTGCTTTTTTCCTCCATGTGATTATTGATAAACACATAATTTATCAGCATTTTAAAGTTTAATTGTTTAAAATTTAAAGTAAGAAATTTAAACTTCAGTCTGTTATTTTTGCCTGTGGGATGCTTTAACCTTTCCAACCTTTCTCTGCTGAATAAGCTGGTTAAATGAGCTTTGTAAAAAGCAGGGATGAAGAGACAAGATAGTTTTATTTGTGAGCTATGGAATCTTTTCCTGTGAGGCAAGACTTTGCTTTCCTTTTTTTTTTTTTCTCACGGATTGTATTCTGTTCCAGAATTACTTATGTGCCTGCAGAACATTTGGAAGAGTTCAAAATCAGTTTGGGGCAACAGCCGGGAGGAGTAATGGCATTGGATGTTTTGTCTTCATATACTGGCAGGTAAGTGAAGCAGTAAACCTGCTGCAGTGAGCGAATGATGCAGCAAGCTGTAAAGAAGAGTTTTGATCCAGAGTCAAGAAGGACTAGAAATGAAAGAGAATGATTTCCTTTTCTCTCTTTCAAGATTAAAAAAGAAAATATTCACTGCAACTTCTCCACTACTTAAGAAATTATCATATAGGGATGTCTTGTTGGCTCCGTGGTTGAGCATCTGCCTTTGGCTCAGGTCATGACCCTGGAGTTCTGGGATTGAGTCCTGCAGCAGGCTCCCCACAGAGAGCCTGCTTCTCCCTCTGCCTAAGTCTCTGCCTCTCTCTCTGTGTCTCTCATGAATAAATTTTAAAAAACCTTAAAGAAATTATCATATAGTGTGGAAGATACATGAAAATTCAAGTCAAGAAATTAAAATCATTTTAAGTTGTACCACTCTGTTTAGTATTTTGAACATACTGAGTTTTGAAAATTCAGATTTCAATATTATTTCATTAATTTACTGAGGCCTACAGTTTGTATGATACTGTATCATGTTTTTCCTCTCATAAATGTTTTCAAACATTCAGAAATTTTATTTTTTTATTAACATACATGTGGATTCAGATACATTTTTAATGGTTATTTCTTTTTTGGAGAGCTGAGCATCTGTGTATACATGCGTGGTAGGAAACAGTGCATGGCTTTTTAAAGGCTTTTCATGCAGAATTTATTAAGAATAGTTAATGCAGGTAAAGGTTTTTTTTACCCCCTTAAGAAAGGCAGGAACTAAATTTTGATGCTACTGCTAACGGAGTTCAGCACAAGGAGAGAAATACTGTCAAATTGCTTTTCCATGAAGAATGAAGCATTTTATGCTTTCAGCCCTGGGCCTGTTTTTTCAGTTCCATTAGCAACTGAGTACCAGATTTCTCCTTAAGCATGCTAGAGAAAAGATGGCTCTGCAAACATCCTGGGGTGTTCTCAGAAGAATTCCACCATTCCATAGAGGGTGTCAGAACATTCCAGAGCACCCTGATGTCCATGACTCCACAGGTATCTTGATATGGCATCACTGTTTCCTCTGTAAAGTGCTGATGACTACAGTAATATGGAAAGTGCTAGGGGAAGGGAAAGATACGTTATGTATTTAAGGGAAAGGATGTTACAGGCCTTGGGTCCTCATGAATTATACAGGAGAAGGAGTATTCATTTCACCAAGTACAGAGTTTAGCCATGCTCCTCTCTGAGCATGGAATTTCTGTCTCAGGCTTAATGGTATGAAATGATTGTAGCTTCCTGTCAAATTGATAAAAGCAGTAATTTCAGTATCCCCCTAAAATATTTCAAATAGCATAGACTATGCCAAGGTAACATTGTATTCCTATTAAGTTCTAAAGCTCTCAAAAGTAATTAGAGAAACAGCTACTTCAGCACTACCTCCCTCCTAGCATAGAAAGGAGAATGGCCTGGACTGGACAGTGCTGTGATCACCTGCTTCACTGCAGAGAAAGTATATTTGCTTTTAGTATAACGGTCCTCAAAACAAAGCAATCTGCATTTTATAGAAGAGGGATCTACACCAGAGAGGTTAAGTAAATTGTCCAGGTTCCATGGCTAATAATTGGCAGAGCTAATATGAGAATATAAGCAGTCAGGTTCCATGTTCTTACCCTTTGGATTCAAAGAAAGAAATGCACAAGCCCAGTATAGAAATATGGGGCAGCATAGTATGGAAACTGAGGCCTCCATTCATATTTTACCTCTGTCACCTCGCTGTGTTACTTTGTGCCAATGTCTGGTATATTAATGCAGATGTGTAGAGTGAGTTATTAAAGCTGATAGAAATGTCATTGGTAGTCAACAGTCAAATGGGTGCAAAGAATTCTCACTCGTTCTTAGGCAGTTAGAGTTCAGGAGAAGAGAACTGATCGATTTTGCTCTTTGGAGCACACAACACTTGAGTCCTGTAAACCACATTCTAAGTTGGATAAGGGATGATCAACACATTTACAGGAGCTTATCTGGGTTGATGAGAGGATTCATGGGTTCTAGAATCATTTGAAGAAAATGGGGTTTTTGTATCAGAAGATTCAGGATATGAGTCTTCTCATAGTTACAAAGACAGAAACTTGTGATCCAGTATATCTGAGAGTCTCTCTGAGTAGCTCCCTCAGCTTGGACTTGGTAGATGAGAACCGCCCTTTCTCTATGACTATCACTGTATATTCTAGGACCTCACTCTAAGTCCTCATTGCTGTCTGTATTCCAGACCTTCTTTTGTCCAGCTGTGTTTCCCGAAGGTTGTCCTAGTGTTCACCTCTCTGCCCTCATCTTCTGGAGGACAGCTTCCCTCAATTTATCTCGTCCTCACTCTGCTTCTTAACATCCTTTTTAATCCCCTTTTTTGGAAAAAAATAAAATAAAACCCCTTTTTTTGGATCTATTCCCAGAAATCTCGTCCCACAGTCATGCTTCAACTCTTGGGTTCCAGCCTCATTCAGAACCTTGTTCCTCACTTTGTACTGGAGAGGAATTTAAACATACAATAGTGGGTGGTATAGCTCAGCAGATAGATTTCCTCTGAATGGTTGAAAAGCAAAAGTCTAATATTTAGGTCAAAGGAAGAAGGACACATTCAAAGAGAGCCTGGACAGTTTGTTGCTTTCCAAAGATGTTGTGAAACATATTCAAACACAGATGAATTGTTGGATTTTGTGACTTCTCATCCCATCTTCACTCTAAAGGTTGACAGAGTTCAGTATTCCTGTCACTGGAGAATGGACCTAACTTGAGCGTATACTTTCTTTAGATTATTCAATTCCTATAAAAATCAATTGCAAACATTTATTAAATCATAATTTTATAGCCTTCTTTACTTTCAAAAGACATCTTTAGAAAACCAAGTTTAACTAACAGCACAAGGACACACCAGGATTGACTTAAGCATCCTCTGCTGCCCTTACAGTGTCACTCATTGATGCAGAGTATACCTTCAGAAAAACAAGACATTTAGCAATATGGTTATTTATAGTTTATTTTACAATTAGTTAACAGACTGGACACATTTTGTTACATGCCTGGCATTTGGCAATATCTGAATTCCTACAGAAATTGGAAAGTGACCTTGAATACAGGGACATTGTTAACTGTTTCCTGAAAGAAGTATTCTGTGTGTCCCGTCTGGATGGACTGAAGCTGGAATTTCAGCATTTTCTGTCTTTCCTGAAGGGAAGACGTTGGCCCATCCTTAGGAAGCAGAGATGCTAAATTTCTGCCTCACTTGATGAGAAGTTCTTTCAAGGCAGGGATCAATCAGGGCTGTACAAACTTATAACCCACATGGTTCTTCTATCTTTTAATATGTTGTGTTTAAGAAATACTTGTTGAAGATTTTTCCTTAAAATGCGGATATTTTATCCCCTTCTTGTTCCTTTTCCTTATTCTTCCATGTTTCCTTGGGAAGGAAACAGACTACTGAACAACCTTACTATTCAGCTGTATCTCCAGACTAAATTATGTTAGACTGATTCTGATGTAAGGTTTTTATTTTCATTTGATCAGGTTTTCTTTCCCCCCTTAATGTGAAATTGGCTAAGTATGGTGAAAATATAAAGTAGTTCTGCATTTTTAACAAATCAGTAATAAAATATATTATATAAGAAAAACTTGCATGGTTTTACTAGGACTTTGGAGTATTCACTGTGTAAATTTTTGACAGAGACATTCCAGAACTACCAGAGCGAGAAGAAGGAGAGGGAGAAGAAAGTGAGCTTCAAAATGCAGCATACAGTAATTGGAACCAGCCCAGGCGGTAAGTACTATTTCTGTCTTCTGCCTAGTAAGTGTTTAAAGATAGGGAGGTGTGGTTTCATGTGCTGGATTATGACTTGCTACTGTGACATAGGGCAAAGCTAAGTTTTAATATCCCTACCTTCCATTTCTTCAGGTGTGTGGTGGAGAAGACAATGTGTTATTATACAAGGTCTAAACTAACATGTATATATGAATATGGCACAAAGAAGGGACTAAATAAAATTAACTAGAGAAAATTATGCATAAGTACTTGGAATGGATAATATTTTCTATAGAGTTCAATCTTAGGTATACCACCAAATGTTAATTTAAATTTTCTCTAGCATTTGTAGCATATATATTCAAAATGTGTGTGTGTGTGTGTGTGTGTGTGTGTGTGTGTGTGTGTGTGTGTTTAAGCAGCTTGTTATCACAGCCTGCAGTTATTTTAACCCATACTCTGTCTGGAACCAATTTCATTTATAGTATAAAAGATAGCTTTCCTAAATAGGTTCAGATATATCACTATGCATCAACTAAGGCATATTTTTGTGTTCATGCTGAGTAAAATCAAATTCAGTTTAATAGGAATTTATTGAGCCCTGATTATGGATGCAGATGGTTGTGTGAATAACAGAGAAGTATAAGACCTAAATCCTGCCCTCAAGGAAGTATAATATACTTGGACAGGCAAAATATAGAGAGACACAAAATAATCCCTGGGTGGCGCAGCGGTCTGGCGCCTGCCTTTGGCCCAGGGCGCGATCCTGGAGACCCGGGATCGAATCCCACATCGGGCTCCCGGTGCATGGAGCCTGCTTCTCCCTCCGCCTGTGTCTCTGCCTCTCTGTCTCTCTCTCTGTGACTATCATAAATAAATAAATAAAAAAAAAATTCTTTAAAAAAAAAAAAATATATAAGGTATTTTGCATTAAGTGTAGAATCTTAGTCATCAATGGATATCCCCTCTAAACAGATCTACAGATAACCATCATAATGGTTTCTTGCTCTTAGGAAACACTTAATATGTATTCTACAATGAATACATAAAATACTCAAGAGAGAAAAATTTCTACTCTGCACAGATGTAATAGAGTTTGATTTTCCTTGCTTACATTTAAACATTTTTAGGGTGAGCCCTATTCAAAGTATAGAAAACATTTTATGTTGCTTTCACAAAAGACAGTAAGCATTTATAGCCATTTAAAATGACTTTTTGGATCCCTGGGTGGCTCAGTGATATAGCGCCTACCTTCGGCCCAGGACGTGATCCTGGAGACGGGATTGAGTCCCACATCAGGCTCGCTGCATGGAGCCTGCTTTTCCCTCTGCCTGTCTCTGCCTCTCTCTCTCTCTCTCTCTCTCTCTCTCTCTCTCTGTCTCTCATGAATAAATAAATAAAATCTTTAAAAAAAAATAAAATGACTTTTTGATTGGAATTCTTTAAAAAGCTATTTAGCCTTCTTAAAGAAATCAAGGTGTTTCTACATCATCACTTGCACTGAGAATGAATATAAATTCTGAACCTGTGGCAGAAAATAGATTATGTTGTTTCTTATTTATATGAAGATAAAGAAAAAAGTAAGTTAGATGAAATTATTTTGTAGATGATGATCATAGTGATAAACTTTAATTTAGTTTAATTTAGTTGGAGGACAGTAATCACAGGCAAAGAAAAAGGTTTGTCAGTTTTAATAATGCTGTTGGAGAAAAAGTAGATTTTAGAAGACAATATGCAAAATGTTTGGAGTCCATAAGAGCCATATTAGAATTCTAACTTTGACGCTTTTTAAAATAAATTTCTTCGTCTTTGCTAGGTCTGTTACTTCATCTGTAAAATGAGATTAATAATAGAATCTTAAATTTGGAAAACTCAATGTGATAATGCATGTAAAACTTTTAGCATGGTTCTTAATGCAGAGTGAGCTCTCAAGTCAGTGGTTGGCCTGGTCGATAATCACCACATCACTAATAACTAAGCAAATATTTTGAAAATGTTGGACACAGGAATTACTTTGAAATTTTATTGTTAGGAAAAAGCTGGGTGTAGCTTCTGAACTGGAAGATTTTTATACTTTTAGCCTCAATTTTAGTTTTCACATCAGCCTGAGATATCTTTAAAGGTAGTAACTACCTTATAGAGAGAATATGTCTGGAACTTCCAGAAATCTTAAAGAAGATACCCGGCACTCACTAACAAAGGTACTTCTTTGGGAAAAGTTCACAGAAATGTATGAAGACTTACCAAAATAAACAGACTGTTAGTAAATGAGCAAGTGTTATGAATGTGCTTGACAACATGGGAAACATGATGGGACACTCATTTATATTGTTAAAAGAAGTTTACTTTGTGTGCAAATAGAGAATATTTTTTAGCAAAGCATAGATTTTAAGATCATAAATAAGCTGTTATTCTTATTTTGCCTGTGATTTTCATTTACAGAATTGGTAGCAATACTGTATATATCATTTTCTAGCCTGTTACTTTTCTCTCTGTCAGGTGTTTTGAACATCTATCATGTTGATACTTCATTCAGTGTAATTGTTGCAGTGATTTTCAATATATGAATATACACCATTTATTCCCAGGCCAATATTTGAGTACTTAACATTTATTCACTGCTGTAATGATTTTATGCAGTAAATATATTTTTTCCTTATGTATGTGTATGAGAATTTATCTGGGCATGTACCCATAAGAGGAATTGTTGGCTCACGGATTTAAATGTATTATTTACTTTATCAGAAGTTGTCAACTTGATTTTAAAGGTAGCTGTTCCAATTTCTACTTAAATTCTCAAAATATGGAAGTTCCCTTTTTCCCCACATCCTTGTTACCACATCATATGATCATTGAAACAAGTTTTTGTCAATCTGATAGTTAGAAAATGGTATCTGGTCTTAATAAACAATGTATACGCAAAGCAGGATTAAGGTGGTGGCGTGCACAGTTTCTCACCTCTCATGTGGATTGAATTTTATATCGTGCTTACATTGCTTCAGTAATAATAATCCTAGTCATCATAATAAGAGTAATAAGAGATTGTTTGCTCACTATATGCCAAAGCTTCATTTTGCACTTTGCATACATTCATTAATTTAATCTTCACAGTGAACTCCAATAGAGAGAGACTTACCAGCTCCATTTCATAGCTGAGGAACAGAAGAGAGAGACTAAATTAAGTTGTAGAGGGTCACACAATTATTAAGTAGCAAAAATCAGGACATGAACCCAAGGACACCGTTCAGAGCTCAAGCAGCCTGGCCTCAGAGCTCTTTTACTTTGCTTTTATAAATTTCATTCCTTATAAGCCTGTGTATAGGGTTCAAGAAAGGTTGCCGTTTTGCCATACAACTAGCTTTGGACATGTTCTATAGAATTTTTCTTTTATAGGTCTCCTTTTTCTGCCCATGGAATGTTTACCATGTTTTGTTCAGTGAGTGAGTCTGGTTCCTCAGCACTGTGGTCACTTTAGCAGCTCTGTTTTTGTGTTTAAGGAGTCACAGCCTTTCTTCTAGAGAGTACACTGTATTTGAAAGCACTTTGCTCTCGGCCAGACCCTATGTAGGTGTACAGAGCTATTATCCAAAGGTGGTTTAAACTCTGTGCCTCTTCCCTTTGTAAAATGGGGCTAATAAGAGTATCCATCTCCTAGGAATGGTGTGAGAATTAAATGAAAGATTGTGGAACTCACCTAGAGAATAATGCTGAGCACATGATAAGCTCTAAAGGAGTATTTGCTGCTATTATTTATTAGTTAAGAAATTATAAGAACCACTTTCCAATTCACCCTAATTGCAAAGAATCCTAGGAGACATTATCTTTCATTCTTTTATTTTTTCCCCTTTTTAAGAGGGTTAAGTAGTCCCATGTATGTATTCTGAATTCTTAAATGTTTACTACAAATGGCTCAATTTACTGACTTCTTTGCTTTGCCATGTTATCTTAGGAACTGCTTTAAGAAACAAGGAAGGATTTTGGTTCTTGTCTTTCACAGAATTCACAGAGTGGAGAAAATGTTGAATATGATTTTAACTAGTTTAGACTATTCACGCAAACATTATTAAGATTCAGGAACATGATGATATCCTTTCAAACCAAACAGATAAGAGTGGATTACAGATTTTTAATAAGGGAAAATATGCTGAACTCAGGTGCCTCCATCTGACCAGGATTTTCATCTCCCTCCACCCGTGGTACTCTTTTATCCCCGGCCTTTTCTTCCTGGAACATCCCTCACCGCACAGTAATCCTTACTTCAATCTCTTACTCCCTCTCTTCTGGGAGCTCCTCAGATGGAGGCATGTTTGGACTATACTTTCTTCTCCTGTTTAATGTCCAACATTGTCTCCCTTCCTGCAGCACAGAGCAGATTATAGTCTCATTTCCTCAGATCTCTTTGCTAAGTGTCTCTACTCTTTTACTCTCAGCCAGACGCCTCACTGCAAATGACCTTAGTCATATAACCTAGTCTTTTCATAAGACGTGAACTTAATGCATTCCTAGCTCTTCAGAGCTATATGCAGTTATTAAATATGAGTGTCTGTGTGTATTACTTGGGTAGAGGAAGTGCATTCAAGGCAGAGGCAGTAGCTAGCACCAAGGCCCCAAACCAGGAGAACATGCCTGATGAACTTAAGGAATAACAAGAAGATGCTAAAAAAAAAAAAAAAAAAAAGAAAAAAGAAAAAAGGAGAAGATGCTGTGGTAGTTGGAGTGGAAAGAAGAAGGCAGAGAATTATGGGAGATGAGTTTAGGGAGATGGTGGTAGGATCAGATCATGCAGAATATCGTCAGCCACGGCTTCCCATGCCCTGACCATTAATTCCCAGGTCTGCCTTGGCAAAGAAGACTTCTGTAGAGATCAGTTTCTGACATAGGTGCAGGAATGTTTTTTCCTTGATTTGATTTCCAAGCTTAGACATTACCATATGTTCAAGAGTAGTTGAATTTTTTGATTATTTAATGTCTGCCATAATAGAGCTCCTGGAAAATGGTGCTTTTATATTGGTCCACGTCCTAGTCTGGAGTGTGAGTCCAGTATTTACTCATAACCAATCGCTTCAGGAATACATTAGTGTTGATCAGACCCTAGAAAACACATAATTGGGAAACTATTTAAAATAGTTTTGTTTTACTACTGATTAAAACTTAATAAATTGACAAAATTGGCAAAAATTAACTTCTATCACATTTTATTACAGTGAGTTTTTAAAAATTTAGGCATAATTTTTGACCATGTGAACCATTTTCAAGTATGCAAATCAGTGGCATTAAGCACATTCACATTGCTGTGTAACCATCACTACCATCCATCCTCCAGAACACATACATCATCTTACAAAACTAAAAATCTGTACCCATTAAATATTTAATAATAACCCCCCATCCTTGCTCCCCCATTTGATGACAACCATCATTCTACTTTCTTTTTTCCCATTTTATTGAGAAATAATTGAACATACATCACTGTAAAAGTTTAAAGCATATAACATGTTGCTTTGATTTTACATATATTATAGAAAGATTATCACAGTAGGTTTCAGGTCTTATATTTAAGTCCTTAATCCAAGTTAATTTCTGTGAGTAGTGTAAAATATGGGTCACCTTCATTGCCTTCCATGTAAATATTGAGTTACCTGAAAACTGTTTATTGAAGAGACTATCTTTTCTCCATTGAGTATTCTTGTCTTCTTTGTCAAATATTATTTTACTTATATTCTTGGGTTTATTTCTGAGCTCTTGATTCTGTCCATTGGTCTATGTGTCTGTTTTATGCCAGTACTATACTGTCTTGATGACTGTAACTTTGTAGAATAGCTTGAAATCAGGAAGACTGATGTCTCCTGCTTTGTTCTTCTTTTTTTTTCCCTTGGGATTTCTTTCACTATTAAGAATCTTTTGTGTTTCTGTATAAATTTTAGCAATACTTTTTCTATTTCTTTAAAAATACCTTTGGGGGCAGCCCGGTTTAGCGTTTGCCTTCGGTGCAGGGCGTGATCCTGGAGTCCCTGGATCGAGTCCCACATCGGGCTCCCTGCATGGATCCTGCTTCTTCCTCTGCCTGTGTCTCTGCCTTGCTCTCTCTCTGTGTCTCTCATGAATAAATAAATAAAATCTTAAAAATAAAATAAAATAAAATAAAAATACCTTTGGAATCTTGATTGGAATTGCATTGTATCTGTAGGTGGCTTTTGATAGTATTCACGTTTTAGCAATATTCTTCCAATCCATGAACACAGGATATTTTCCATTTATTTCTGTCTTCTCTGATTTATTTTATCAGTGTGTTGTTTTCATAGGAGAGATATTTCACTTCCTTAAGTGTATTACTATTTTATTTTTGATGCTACTGTAAATGAGATCAGTTTTTTTTCCAGAAACTTTATCGTTCATGTAGAGAAATGCTACTTATTTTTAAATGTCAATTTTGTATCCCATAACTTTATTGAGTTCATTGATTATATCTTACAGTCTTTTAGCTGAGTTTTTAGGATTTTTTTACATATGAAATTATGTTATCTACAAATAGAGACAATTTTACTTCTTCCTTTCCAGTTCTGATTCTTTTTATATTTATTTTTCTTGCCTGATTGCTCTGGCTAAGCTTTCCAATACTATGTTGAATAGGTGTGGTAAAAGTGGGCACCTTTGTCTTCTTCCTAATCTTCCTAATCTTAGAGGAAAAGCTTTCATCCTTTCACACTATTGAGTATGATGTTAGCTGTAGTCTTGCTATATATGGTCTTTATAATGTTGAGATTGTTCCTTCTATGCCTAATTTGTTAAGAGTTTTTATCATGAACTTATGTCAGATTTTGTCAAATGCTTTTTTTCTTTATTGAAATGCTGATATGATTCTTTTATTTTGTTCTAGTAATGTGATTTATCACATTGCTTGATTTGCCTAAGTTGTACCATTCCTGCATCCCAGGGATAAATCCTGCTTAATCATGGTGAGTGGTCCTTTTAATGAGCTGTAGAAATCAATTTGATAGTATTCAATTGAGAATTTTTGCATACAGATTCACTCAACGGTATTACGATATTGTCTACTGTAGTTTTCTTTTCTAATAGTGACCTTTTCTGGTTTTGGTATGAGGATAATCTTCTACAGTGAGTTTGGGTGTTCCTTCATCTTCGATTTTTGGAAGCATTTTAGAAAGATTGGTGTTTATTCTTTGAGTGATTAGTAAAATTTACGAGTGAAGCCATCTGGTTCTGAACTTTTCTTTGATTTCTTTGTTGGTTACTGATTCCAACTCCTTACTAGTAATTGATCAGTTAAGATTTTCTATTTCTTCCTCTTCAGTGTCTGTAAGTTGTATGTTTCTAAGAATTACTCCATTTCTTCTAGGTTGTCCTGTTTGTTGGTGTATAGTTGTTCATAATAGCCTCTTATCCTTTGAACTTCTGTGATATCAATTGTGATACCTTATTTTTCATTCATAATTTTTTCGATTTGGCCCCTTTTTATTTGGTTAGTGTAGCTAAGGGTCTATCAGTTTTGCTTATCTTTTCAAAGAATAAACTCCTGATTTGGTTAATCTTTTCTTTTACTTGTCTGTTCTCCATTTATTTCTGCTGTCATCTCTACTCTCACTTTCCTTCTGCTGAATTTGGAGTCATTTCTTTTTTTTTTCTTTTAGTTCCTTAAGGGATAGAATTAGGTTGCTTCTTTGGAATCTTTCTAGTCTCTAAATGTTGTGATATATGCTATGAATTTCCCTCTCAGAATTGCTTTTGTTTCATCCCATAAGTTCTACTATGTTGTGTTTCCATTTTCATTTGTCTCAAGAAACTTTTTACCATTCTCCTTTCTGTCTCTATAGATTTGACTATTCTAGGTATTTAAGTTCAGTTGTATTGTTTTTGTCCTTTATTTCATGTAACTGGCTTATTTCACTTAATATTTTCAAGGTTCATCTGTGTTGTAACATGTATCAGAATTTCCTCCCTTTCTAAGGCTAAGTCATATTACATATATATGCTATTTTGTTTATCCAGTCATCTTTAGATGGACACTTGGGTTGCTTCCACCTTTTGGAGAAATGTCTATGTAATTCCTCTGCCCATTTTAAAATCAGATTGTTTATTTTTTAGTATTGATTTTTGGTGTTCTCTTTATATTCTGAATATTAATCCCTGTTCCATAAAGTGATTTGCAAATATTTTCTCCCATTCTGTGAGTTGCCTCTTCACTTTATTGATAGCATTTTTTTATTAACAAAAACTTTTAATTTTGTTGAAGTCTAATTGTCTTTTGTTGCCTATGTTTTTGGTGTCCTATCCAAAAATCATTGCAAAACCTGGTGTTATTAAGCTTATCCCATAGAAGCTTTCTTATAAGAGTTATTTTTTTTTTCTTTATAGAGTTGAACTTTGGAGAGAACCAAGCAAATCCTTGGGCATCAGCATTGTTGGTGGAAGAGGCATGGGGAGTCGTCTAAGCAACGGTGAAGTGATGAGGGGCATTTTCATCAAACATGTTCTTGACGATAGTCCAGCTGGCAAAAATGGAACCTTGAAACCTGGAGATAGAATAGTAGAGGTACCCTCTAGTCAGCTTTCTGTGCCAAAGTTCTTCACCTGTTCCATCCTCTTTAATAAGGGAATAATCATCTTTACATTAGTCACTTGACCGAATATGAAAGTAAAATGTGTTTGTTGTTAAAGCATTTCTTTCTCATATGTCCCATTTCATCCATAATTTTTTTCTTCAGTGCATGGTGACATTATATATCTTGATTCAGAGACTAATATTTGGAGGTATAACCAACATTGGCCCTGAGTTAAAATAATGAAGTTCTGTTTGAAAGAACAAAACCAATTTCTTGAAGAAAAAAATGAACTGTTTGAAATTATGTATGCTTACACAAAATATATCATAACTAAGTTCTCTAGCGAGGTTTTATTTCAAGAAATTCTTTGTTGTCATGATCA
Organism: Vulpes vulpes; assembly: GCF_048418805.1. Taxonomy (NCBI): domain Eukaryota; kingdom Metazoa; phylum Chordata; class Mammalia; order Carnivora; family Canidae; genus Vulpes; species Vulpes vulpes. Next base: position 40,850,409 of record NC_132791.1, read on the forward strand.
TTGTAGATTAACATTGTCATTTCATTGTAGATTAACTTTATTGGATAAAATTGTTTTCCAAGTTAGTCTTTTTGATAAATCTTTTATGCTAATTTGCCTGATTATCTCTTATGTAAATGCTCCCACCCCCACAGTCCAGGTTCAGTATTTCCTCCTTCTTCTGAGTGCTGTGCCCATTCATTACTGAGGAGAGAGAGAGAGAGTATGTATGTGTGTGTGTTTACACCTTCATGTATGTGTAACTTTGGTATGTGCAAGAGAAGTATTTAGTCAAAATGTTCCTAATCTCTTAACTCAAAACAAAGTATGATATTTTAAATAGACTGTTCTCCCAGGGTCACTACTCATTTACTCAGCAAATATTTCTGGAGCAGCTGTTGCATTCCAGATGCTATGACAGGCTCTGGGCATTTTGCAGTAAACAAGGCACCATGCCTGCCTGTCAAGTGTGACAGACTTAACAAGTAATCAAGTCACTTTAGAACCGTGTGGTAAATTATTTGATTTAGTTTTAGTTAAGAGAGTAGAGGCAGGGTACCTGACCCAGTTTTGCTAAGTTGTCAGGATTTATAAGGAGAGTAAAAGAGACAGCTTTCCAGTAGTAACCAACCACTTTATTACGATAAGGACCATTACATTTAGTTTATACAAGTGATTGTCTCTCATTTTCTAAATCCATATAACTTACCATTAAAATGCATTAATTGTGTAGAAGAAGGTTATAACATCTGAACCACAACTGTAAAATGAACATTTTTAGGATTTATTTATTTAGTCCTTAATGGTTGATTGTCTGTGAGAGCTGAAGAGGGAAGAGGATTGAGACTTGGGAGGACAGAAGGGCCAAGTTTGTTTGGTCTTGTTTTTTCCACCAGCCGTTTATAAGGAAGAATGATGGGCTTGGCTTGTTCTCTCTTCCTGCTTCCTTGTCTCTCATTAGAGGATATCTTGGCCCCTTTTTAAAGAACTCTTTTTTCACTAGGCTACTATCTAAAGTTCCCAATTTCAGATTATCACAGGGCAGTTTATTTTATGGATAATTAACTGTTAAATACCTTTAGCCTAGGGAGAAAAAGTAAGAACTATTTATAATTCTTTCTAGAAAGGATTGATCATAGTTTTTACCAAAATGTTATTTAAATGTATTGAGGGAGTTAAAGCATTCCTTTCAAATTGAAGAAAAAAGTATTTTTGTGTGTGTTGTAAAATATTGTGTGAAGTTTAGCAGTGGTTTATTGAAGGCTATTATGTATGGGAGTAAGTAAGAAAGCCTTAGGCCTCTGTAATCCTGGGTTTTCTGAAACCTATCTTTGCCAAGTTTGTGAAAGTGTATTTATACTAGACAAGTAGAAACCTACAAGGTATTCCATTCTAAGGATACAGTTCTTTGGACTGGAGCAAAGATATTTAATGTCCTATTAAATATTTCCACAAATGGAGTATATAGTAGATGTGAATACTAACTTTTATTCTACAAAAAATTAAAGGCATTTTTAATATGCACTGAAATGCATATTACATTATCTAAGTATCAGCCCGGGGGAGGTTTTCATTTGCATGGGTATAATTCTTTCAAAGGTGATAATGTTCTATGCAGAGATCTGATAATGAGTTTCTTTTCCAGAATTGTGTATATTCCAATCTTGCTATTCTGTTGAGTATACCATATTTTGGTAATTGGAAATGATAAATGATGATAGTATCCTATAGTTTTCTGGCAGGATTAGCATTTGGCCTTCAAACTGTTTTCCTTCCTATTCATATATAGTACATAAGCTAAGCTGATCATCACCCAGGCAATCCAGGGTCAATAAAAAGTTACAAAATAACATTCATTTTCAAGCTATTTATAAAAGAATTACTAACAAGCACAAGTTCTTGGCTTCCAGCTCCTGTCGTGTCTACTACAAAGATTTTCCTGCAAAACTAATCTTGCCATAACCTGATTTTTCTGAACATCAGAATTTTGTTTTTAACTTTAAGCTTCTCTAAACAGAGAGAAACACACAAAACATCGCCCACTCATTTCCCAAACTAGTCTATAATGAATCAGGAGAAAATTTGTACAGTGACTTTCATGATGAAGTCGTTGCTGCAAGGCAGTTCCCCTCTATTATTTCTTTAATGATTTTGATTTATTAAAGGAACAGTTGCTAGTATAAGGAAAGCAGAAGCAGAGCCTTCATTTCAACTGATTATTGTTTCAGTTGACTATGGGAGATGGAAATCAGGGTTCAGAATAAGAGATGGCAAGTTTGCCAGACAGATGAGAAAGGTCTGGAGTCTCACAAGTAGTCTCAATTATTTTTGATCAGATTTTCCGGGAGCCTCACACAGGATCCTCAAAACTCCAGATCCACAAATTGTTCTGTTGTTTTGTAGCTTCTTGAAATGTTAAGCTGAGGCCTTCCATTGCAGGTGGATGGAATGGACCTCAGAGATGCAAGCCATGAGCAAGCTGTGGAAGCCATTCGGAAAGCAGGCAACCCCGTAGTCTTTATGGTACAGAGCATTATAAACAGACCAAGGGTAAGCGAACACAAAGGGCAAGGTAGGCAAATCCAAACAATGTTCAACTTGGAATCTAATGTATTGAGGGCCAAGTTGTCTCTAGGAACAGGTATCCAGTCTTGAAATCTCAGGAGACTTGTTAAAATCTTATATTGTTTTTTTTTTTTTTTTAAATTGAGCTGTCCTGAAAGTCCCTTCTACCTGTTTAATAAACACTTCAAGTCTATTGAAAACACACAGAAGTAGGATTTATTGGTGGCCATAGGTATCTAGATTAGTACTCACTGTATATATATATATGTGTATATATATATATATATATAAGTTGTTAGGAGGAATGTGATATAATCACTTAGCTTACTAGTGTGTGACCTCTGAGTTCCTGAGAAGCCAGAGATTACATTTTCTTTATACGTACATCCTCTAGATAGAATTCCCAGCTTATGCAATTGCATGACCACCTGTGAATATCTTCAATGCATTTGTCCCACTGAACATTGTACGTAGTGGAAATTTAAGCAGTATGTTTAAATATGCATGATTTTATAACTGCTGCTTCCCAGTCATGATCGCCGTCTAGCTCTTCATCACTAGACAGCCCCTGGTGGAGACAGAAACCTACTAGCCCATTTTATCATCAGTCATGACAAGTCAAATGGCTTTAAAAATATTTTTAAAAGTACAGTGAATGCGTTTAAGGAATGTTGATGGAGAAGACACTAAATAAGTCTTTGTATATTTGATATACTCTAATGATTCTGAAGATGAAAATTACTCCAAGATTAAACTTTTTTTTTTTTTTTTTTTACTATTCCTTCTTTATATCTCAGTAAAAAAGATTATTTTCACATGCAACACTTCATAAACATATTTGGGCCACATACCTCTTGAAAACTTCTTCCGAAACATACATGTTTACTGAAAAGTTTGGGTATCATTTCAGGAGCTTCCTAGATTTCCTGAAACTTACAGAGGTTCTACTTCTGGATTTTAGTCAAAACAAAACAAAACAACCGCTGTTATACCTATTGTCTTTGAAGTACCTGCTCATTAGCTTTGAGGGTTGGTTGTCTTTAAAAGGCAAATGTGAACATATGTGAAGGAAGTTAACAGAACCATCTAAAACTTTAATATATACAATTATTTTATAATTTATCATTTCAAAATTAAGAATATAAGACATCTGTGCTCAAATGATAGAGAGTAGCAGGACAGCTCTGTAGATCAGTAAAAGTAACTTGTCATTGTGCTGTGCAAGGAATTCAAAGTGACCAAATTTATCCTGTTGGTCCTTCCTTTTGTTATCAAGACAGGTGTAGCTCTGGTCTGGGTTCACTGTAAGAAATGAATCGAGTAGTTCTTAATGTAAGCAGTTATCTTCACATCTGCCGTTTTTAATCACTCAGTTGTTTATTGTTAGGTAATAATTATCCATTCAGATGAGAAAATCTGCCAAATGGTCGGGCTGCATCATGCTGCATTCTCTTCAAATGATATTCAGTTTGTTTAAATAACTACAAATCCTTCCACATTTGTTTCCATTTATGTGTCAAACAGATACAGCACTATGGTGTTGGTGAATGGCTGTTTCAGTTAAAACTATTTTGTGTGTGTGTGGGTGGGTTTTATTCCTTTTGTTTTATTTTTAATTTCCACCTTTTATATCATGTAGGACAATACTGTAAACTGCTGAATAGGATTCTTCATAGTACTTTTAAAAACTTAAACTACATTTCTTTCAATGCCAGTCACTTTCTAATGAGCTGGGAAGACTTTCTCATAGACTTGGAAAACATTCCTGTCTTACTTTCTGAGGTATAATGATGCTTGAGTTTATAGAAATCATTCTGGGAGAAATCTTGTCTAGAGTGACATGTTTAGTCAAGATACATGTGACAGGATTCGGGGCGTGCTACCTCCAGATAGGACACCCTGGCATATTGAATATTTTAAACTGAAATAATTTAGGAAAAGACAGGTGCTGGAAGGACTCTGAGATCCCCCCCTTCTCCCCTGGAGCAGGTCATAAAAACCCTCATGTGAGAGGTCCCCTCCCCGTACCTGGAGGAAAAGAACATCCTTACCTCCAGAGATGCAGGGGCCCGGGTAAGAATCTGAATGAATGCTAAGTTTGCCCATTTCCCCACTTAGCTCATACTCTTTTGTCCTATTGAGTTTCCCTGTCTTTCTACTCTTCAGCAAACCTAGTGTCAAAATAGTCATATTTAACCATTCTTCAGGTCTTCATTATCTTATGAAGGCTCTGTGTCACATAAAAGTTAACATTAAATCAGTATAGATACTTTTCTCATGTTAATCTGTTTTTTATTACAGAGATCCAGCTGAGAACCTAAGATGAATAGAGGAAAGATATTTTTCCTCCTCTACATATGCATTCAGCTTTGGGAAATCAGAATTACTTTTGCATTTCAAATGAGATATATGTACTCTATTTTCAGTGATTTACTTCCTTATGAAAGAATCATGTCTTGAGTAATCTAAAGGAAAAAAACTCACAAATACATAAGAGTCTCTTAGTGGGAAATGTTTTATTTGTAGGTGCAATAAAACTTCAAAAAAATCTTATATATAGGCTGAAAAGACAGTCCCTTTAGCACATAAACTATTTGAGAATCAGAACTTCCCAGAGCTGAGAATAATAATAGTAAATTCCATACTTACTGATTTATTCTTGACAGTTCCATCAGCTGGACCACATTTCATACCAAAGGGTAGGCCCTATTCATGTGGGCCAGAGAATGTTTTTGTCTTCCTTGTGCTTCTTAGTTAATAATACTTCCATTCCTATCAGCCCTTCGAATTATAAACAGGAATTTCATCGATTTTTTAATAAGAAATGTGGCCTGTTCCTATAAACCTCTTCATAGTAATAGCTACCACTTCATTTGCTGTGCTCATGCTGTACTTTTATACTTTGCTATCAGGGCCAAATTCTAATCCTTTAAGAGTTGGAAATTGAAACAAATAAAAAAAGCAAAATAAAAAAACTAGAGCTCTCTCTAAATATTCCATTTCCAATATTCATTCCATTGGCATTATGGTTTTTATTTTCTTCATCGTTCTATAGAATTACAAAGGAAATGTAAAGCCTAAAAATTCCATGTATGAGGATTGGAAATAATTTCCACCTTCCATAGTATTGAGTTATTTTGCCTAAAATATGTTTTTAATCTCTGCCTAGTCATTTTTTCCACCTTAATAAATGGTCCTGTTCCTTGGCATTTGTGATCTTTTCTTTTGTAAAGTAGGAGTTGACATTTAAACTGAAAAGCAGAGAGAAAGTTGAGATGAGCAGAAATGTCATTGTGCCCATTTCTTTTTCCCATCTTCCCTCTGTAGGAAAAACATTGCAAGAAGAGCAGATTGAAAGGGTAATGTGGCATAAGCTTTAGTGCAGGCATACTGAGGATAGAGTCTTTCCAGAGTGTTCTCCCAGACAGGGTGGTGTCACATGACAACCTCTCCCTACTCTTGATGCTTGCCAGTAGGACTTTTTTATAGACAGAAGTAACACAAACATTTAATTGGAGCCAAAATGAATTTTAAATGTCTGCAATTTCCCCTGAAAGATGTAGTCAATAAAAGAAAAAGATAGCGGGTATGAAAAGAAGGAGAAGGATTTATTGTGCTGAGGAAATTACTTTCCTATTTTTTTTTAAACTATGAAAATGCTAAATTCTATCTGGCAGTCATCCTGCCTTTAATATGTATATTCAACTCCAATAGTCCTAGCACAGGGCATATCTCAAGCAAGCCACAAAATCTATGAGAAACAATCTAAGGCAGGACTTCAGATATATTCAAAGCCTCATAATTCCCCCTAATATGGGAACTTTTATAGGAAAATAAATCAGTGTTTCTACCTCCACAGAAAGTGGACAGAAATAGAGAATACCACTGAACAGTGGTTCATTTCTTTAAAATTGTTGATTTCATTTTTTTAAAAAATGAAAAACTGTTGATCTGAAGCAAACTTAATCTCTAGCCTGAGTATGAAAATTTTCTTTCCTGGGAAACAAGATAAAAGAATCATGAAGGTTACCAGTGATAGACTGGTATGTTTAATTTGCATTCAGGAACAGATAGACCATCTTTTTATTTTTACCAAAAAAGCATAATTTGCTTTTAAATGTAAACAAAAAAACGTTTATGGTTTTAATTTTGAAACTGTTTATTGTTCTGCATGGAACATAGATTAATGTAGAAAGTGGGCAAAACTTATGTGTGTATGTCTGTGATAGTGAAAATAAAAGAAATTTGGTATCAATTTCACAAACTCATTTCCTCCATAGTTTATGGCCAGGTTGAGATTCAGGTGTAGATCCAGGTCACTGGAGGTAAACCTTTAGTTCTAGACTGTTTAATATGATGTTGTTATTAGTTACTAGATCTGACAGGATCTGGTTTCACACTGTTATTTCAATCAGTACTTTGTTCTTAAAACTGAGTTGTGTTAAATACATTTCTTTTGCGCTCAGCGCCTCTTATGTTTCCTTTTAGAAATCCCCTTTGCCTTCCTTGCCGCACAACCTTTACCCTAAGTACAACTTCAGCAGCACTAACCCATTTGCTGATTCTCTACAATTCAACGCTGACAAGGTTGGATAATGCCATTGTCTTGCCATTGCTTTTTGCAAATGTTTCGTTCTTTGTTACTATGCCTTTGTCCTAGTTCACTGTTTACTAAATTTGGGCAGGGAAGAAAAAAACAAAAACAAAAACAAAAACTGTGTGTTTGGAGTGGGCATGCAAATCCTGTCTTAAGCACATTTTTTTTTACCAGAGCATATTCATTTTTATGAAATTAGATGGCCTTCCTGAACAGTAAGGGAGAATCGTGAGTCCAATGCCTTTCCTGTATTTGGTTATGAGTTAAATTTTCTGATATGTAAATTTTTGTTAATTGCCAAATACGTGAACTACTTTCACACAAAATTGATTTAAAGCCTTGTATTCATTTAAGTCCTTCTCAGACTTATACAAGGTGGTCCTAAAAAAAGACCTTCTGTGTGTTAATCTCTCTACAAATAATTGTGTATATGCAGGAGTGTGTTGAATATTCATAAATTGAATGTCCATGTAAATATCTGAATCAGGAAACATGTAACTGTTTCATTGCTTGGTAAACCTATACTTGGATGGTCTCATATTTTGATGAAATTTCAAGCCCAAAATTGAAACAGAAACTTACAAGAACTTGTATATTATAATTTGATCGTGATAAGGAAGAAAGCTTTCAACAATTTCCAGAAGCATTTTATGAATATTCATTGGATTTCATGTTGTTGTAATATGGATAACCAAAGATTCTCTATCTGAAGGAATATGTTTTCTGTTACTGTAGGAATTACAGAATTCAAGTAGAGTTACCTTCCGTTGTTCCCCAACTAACCCTTTTGCTCCCACACCATTTAAGGTTTGTCTCAGTGTGAAATTTTCATGAATCAGTAGGTGTGTTACAGTGTGCTATGTGTGTATGTTATACATGTGTGCATACATGGCATGGAGTGATTTCAAATGCACTTTGCATTTTTTTTTTTTTTTTGCCAATGAAGGCTAGCTGATCTTTGTTAAAGAGTTATATTTTCATGAAAAAATCTTAAGAAGTGTCAACAACAAGCTAATTACATGATTTCGTTGAGAATGAGGGTTTTAGGAGTAGTAAAATAGAACACCTAATTGCCCCTTTGTAAATACAGGCTTGTATTTGTTTTACGATTAATCAGTAATGTTAGGACACTATTTCAGTTTACTCACGATATGAAAACATTGTGCCTAAGTAAGGTCCTGAACAATTTTTTAGACTGGCAGATTTTGTTTTTTTCTTTGTTGTTGTTGTTTTGTAAATGGCAGCTGAGGAAAGTTATGAAGCAAGATCTCTTACATTTGCATCCATAAATTTATTAAAATTATGGGAAGTTTAAAGCAGATTTTGTTCCCCTCTTTAGAAATCAAATGGGCTTAATTTATACTTGCTAACATTTTCTGTTATTATAATTTTTAAATTTTAACCAGAAGAAAATGTAAATTATATACTTCGCCCCTCCCCAACCTTAGTATATTAAATGAACCTGGATTGGATCAAGTGAGGTTTTTTATTTGTCATTTTCATTTGCACATTGTTGATTTGAGAGTTTTATGGCAGAGCACTGTTTATTGTTTGCACTGGTACTTTTGGTCTGATGTGGCCAGTTGTGTGTAAACCAAACATTTTAACACAGTGGATTCTGTAACTTGAAAATCTATTGCCTATAAGTTTCTATCATTCAGTCCTCCTTTACTTTGCCAGGAATACAGTACTTGATATTTATTGGGTTCATTTTGGGGCAGCTTAGAATCCTGAAGTGGTATCTGAATCAACAAAGAAAGATCAGTGTTATATAGTTTTAGTATTAGGTAATATTCTGTGGTATTCTGATTCTTGACACCAATGAATAATTCCTAAATATGTGTGCATGCTTATCATTAGATGTGTTCTATAGGAAGTTTTTATAAATTGCAATCTTTCTCCAAATACACACATATAAAACAAAATGAGGTATATCAGAAGGATTTTTGGAAGGATAAAGGATACAGTGAAAGAGAGGAAAAATGTATGTTCAGGGCCTCAGGGACAGCTTCATACTACGATTAGAACTTCAGTGGGTATCTTTGACCATTGAATTAGTTACTGTCACTATGGAAATTGGAGGAGACAGCATGGCATAATAGAAAGTGCATTGGATTAAAAATTGAGGCAAAACAAATATAGTACCGTGTGATTTTGAACAAATCTTCTTATGGCCTCAAGTTTTTCATCTGCAAAGTGAATAAAATGAATTCAGTGACTTATGGGCCTTTCGAACTCTAGTATTCTATTTGATAATCTATAATATAGGAACCTGATACCAAGTCACTTTTTTGAAATAGGACCCATAGCCCTCAGTGTTGGCAAGTATGCCACACTTTGGGTTTGTATGAGGTGGTCTCTCATGTTTTTTCATTTACCTTGTGAGCTACCTTGAGAAAGGGATGATGATGTTGTCCCTTAAAACTGAGTCTGTGTGCTCTGTGCTGACAAACTGGCTCCCCTGGTAGGTGAACCTGCATGTGTCCTGCTCATTCTCATGGTTTTGTTAAGAGAGGCACTTGGAGAGAGGATTCAGGTAGCAATGAGGAATTCTTTATATATATAGTCTCACAAGCAACCTGTGAACTTCTTTAATTGCTTAATTAACTTACTTGTTAACTTCGTCCTAGTTTCTTGGAAGACTTTTCTAGATCCACAGAATCTTGCCCAGACCCCTGCATATTTATGAAAACTTTTGAAAGAGAGTTTTTTTTTCCAAAAGGAGGAGTTTGTCATTGAAGCCTTCAAATTGAATAATTCATTGGCCTAAAATACCAAAAAACAGTTTAATGAATTATGCTCTGAACATACTACTTTGTTTGGTATATTTAAACCTTACCTGAATCCTGTCTACCTATATATATATACACATATATATATATACATATATATACACACACATATATTATATATATACATATATGTATGTATACACACACACACACACACACACACACATATGTATATTTTTTTCCCATGATCTATGTGTCATGTGTTTTAGCACCAGTTTTTGACATTATACTTTTATTTCTTTTGGGTTTTTCTTCGTTCAACTGCGCATACCCACTTCATTCTTCCTGTTCCCACAGGCACCCAGTCAGTCGGAATCAGAGCCAGAAAAGGCTCCCTTGTCCACTGTGCCTCCGCCCCCTTCTTCAGCATTTGCAGAGATGAGCAGTGATCATACACAGTCATCTGCAAGCAAAATTTCAGAAGATGTGGATAAAGAGGATGAGTTTGGTTACAGCTGGAGTAAGTTGCCTTTTGTGATATATAAGAGACGTTAAAAATAGCTGAGTTTCTCCAGGCTTATGCCCTGGATGGATAAGTATGTTTCAGCTTTAGTTACACATACTGCAATTTTGTGTGGAAAAATTACTGTTTGTTTTGCCTGAACACAGCACACATTCTCCAGGCATGAGATCATGTTCTTCCTTTCCGTTAAAGGACCCGTCCTGCTAAAGCCCATTTTGCCATTTGTGTGAGCATTAAAGGGGGCAGGGCACTCTCAGAAGTACGGGATGACCTTGAACAAGTCATTGTCCCTCTCCAACCTCAGATTCCTCACTGTAAAATTGTAAAAGTGGTTGCTGTTGGTATTTTGCCTTGAACTCTGGCATTTTTGGTACTAGCGTGGTAATGTGGAATAATTGTGGAGATGAAAATTTGGGATGTCTGGCAAGTTGTAAAACTGCCTCTAAGTTTTTGCCTAGTGGCCATTCTTCTTTGGAAAATACTGTCCTTACCCAGGTTGCTAACATTAAATTTGAAATGTCTGAGAAATGCTAACCACCATGTCTGATGCACAGGAAGCATTCTAAGGCAGCTGTTATTAGGATCATTGCAGTGTCTCTTTTTTTAAATGAAATAAACCTTTATACAAGGAAATGTTAAAAATTTAGTGAAAAATTATCAATGTATCAGTGTTTTAAAAAGTTTTATTTTAAAAATAGAATTATTTCCTTTAAGAAACCATGGCATATGCTTTTGGGGAGTATACAGTGTATAAAAATTGTGCTGCTAGATTCTAGAAGGAATCAGGAAATGACAGTTTTTGAAGTTGATTCACTTAAGAATCAATATGGAATGCAAGACATCAGCTGCATCGTAACATAATTTGTAAATTTTGCAGTATTCTAAGTCTATTTTCAGTAGAATCAATATATTGCTAATCTACTGAGGTGGCCAGAATGTACTCTGAGAACATGAGACAGAATATTATGTCACAAGCCACCCCAAAACTTAATGCTTTAAGGAAACAGTTTATTATTGTGTCATGGTGTTGAGGTTGATTGGGCTCAGCTGCACTGGGCTCACTCACATGGCTGGAACTTCGTGTTGGTTCCTGGGTGGTTGTTCATCTGGGCCTATGTGGCCTAGGGCACCTGCATGTAGTCTTGTCTTCTCAGATTCAAGAATAAATTCTACCTCTTGAACACATGGGATGGGAGAGTTGAATGATCTCCTCTAATTAGGACATGTGTCCTAAAGCTGAGACAAGCATCTTGATTGTCGTTACCTGATGGCTGTGTGCAATAAGAAAATATATTCCTCTTATTCTGAATATATGTACCAAGCAGCTGCCCAACCAAGTGTGACATGCATGCCCTTTTTCCTATGGGAGAAAAGGTTCCACTGACCACTAAAGATAAATCCTCTAAATGTTCTGTTCTTCTCTGCAAATGACAAAGTGGCACTCCATTTTAATCAGAGTCTTTTGAGAGTTTGTTAATGAATACACCTAGGTGAACTGATCTGTCCAGACCCTCCACTCTCTGTGCTCCAGATGCAAAGAAATTTCCTCAAAGTTTGGTACTCCAGGAAACTGGTCTTGACACCTGGGTGGCCAGAATTTAGTTTTTTGTTGTTGTTGTTTGTTTGTTTTTTACAATTTGGTAATTGGGATTTACATTTTGGTCCAAGTAAATGCCCTTTTGAAGCTAAATAACCTTCCATAGTAAACATCGACTGTAAATTAACTCAGTACCTATAATTTTGTTGTTGTCGTTGTATGTAGAAAATGTCAGAGAGCGATATGGAACCCTAACAGGAGAGCTACATATGATTGAACTGGAGAAAGGTCGTAGTGGTTTGGGTCTAAGTCTTGCTGGGAACAAGGACCGATCCAGGATGAGTGTCTTTGTAGTGGGGATTGATCCAAATGGAGCAGCTGGGAAAGATGGTCGGCTGCAGATTGCAGATGAGCTTCTAGAGGTAAGTTCTTGTGGAAAACGCTGAATTTACTCTTGTTGAATTGGTGTACTGGAATCATCAGTTTCCAGAAAATCCACTCGGGCCCTATTTGGTGACTGAGAAAACTATTGCTTGCCTAATAAAATAGATGCACTGCAGCAAATTTGGCTGTAAACCAGATCTCTGCTAAGTAGAGTCCATGTTCCCATTAACTTCCATTAAAAGGTTGTGACTGGGTAGCACCAGAAACAGTTTTTGCCCCAAGACAGTAATAAAGATCACACTTCAAAAACATTTTTTTGTGTGCTGCATTTTTATTAGGAGCTTTTGAAAAGCCAAATGACCAATCCCTCTTCAGTAATGAGGTTGACCCACTGGACATTCTGGAAGTTGAATTCCTATGGTAGAAGTGATGGGGGTGGGGTGCCATGGGGTCAAGGTTAAGGCTAAATAAATGAAAACAGTAACTCAGCCATCCAAACAAAATAAATTTCTGGACCATACTTTATAGTGTTTCGAATTGCATTTGCTTGTTGTGTTTGTCCTTGACTTTTGGAGGCTGGGATCCACGTGTCTTCAGATTGCCTTAATCTTCTTTCTTGCAAAAAAAAAAAAAATAAATAAAATAAAAAAAAAATGTTCTTTCTTGCACTCTTGCTTCTCCACTGGCTGGCATGACTTAGGAGTGGCTAAATGATCAGATGCCTTGCACTTCCCAATGGGTACCGTTCTGCTTCAGCACTTTTCTGCTTCCCAAATCCCAAATCTGCCTTTGGGAGTGCTTTTCCCCATGGCCTCATCTCAAGCCTGGGTTTTGAGGTTAACTCAGAACTGTGATCACAGGGGACTTCCAGGGCAATCTGTGCAGGTCATTAGTGCTTCCAGGAGAGCCTGTGCTTTGTACAGAACACACTGGAAGCCTGGTGCCTGCAGGAAGTTTACTCCCTGCTTACCTACAGTGGGTCCAAGTGATGCCTTTGTCATCTGTGGGGATCAGACCACCTGCATGTCATTTTATTTTTTTTAAAGATTTTATTTATCTATTCATGAGAGACACACAGAGAAAGAGAGAGAGAAAGAGAGAGAGAGGCAGAGACAGAGGCAGGCTCCATGCAGGGAGCCCGAAGTAGGACTTGATCCTAGGTTTCCAGGATCATGCCCTGGGCTGAAGGTGGTGCTAAACCGCTGAGCCACCTGGGCTGCCCAACCTGCATTTTAAAGTTGGCTTTAAACATGGGCTTGTAGGGACACCTGGTGGCTCTGCAGTTGGGCACCTGCCCAGGGTGTGATCCTGGAGGGAGTCCTGGGATTGAGTCCCACATCGGGCTTCCTGCATGGAGTCTGCTTCTCCCTTTGCCTACGCCTCTGCCTTTCTCTCTGTGTCTCTCATGAATAAATAAATAAAATCTTTGAAAAAGATAAAAATGCTTGTCTTCATTCACCATCACAATCAGGCTCATGCTCTGGGAAGGAAAACACATATAATATTTTAAAGGAAGAAAAAAATGACCATTTTATTAGCTAGATAAGATAAAGAATTAGCAAAATTAAGATTTCAGGTTCAGTTAATGCTATTTGTTTCTCATAGATCAATGGTCAAATTTTATACGGAAGGAGTCATCAGAATGCTTCTTCGATCATTAAATGTGCTCCTTCTAAAGTAAAAATAATTTTTATCAGGTAAGCATTTTCTTTTCCTGGTTTACTAAGTACTTTTTGTTAGTCTTCAAGTCAGAGTTCCTTAACTGAAAATAAAACATTTATAAATGTATGAGTGTTATAGTCCCAGTTGCAGAATTTTCTCTAATAATCCTTCTGAGTCTTCAAAGTAAAAGAATGGAAATAATATGAATCATTATGCTATGATAGGTCAATGCTTTTTCTTTTAGAAATAAAGATGCGGTAAGTCAGATGGCTGTATGTCCTGGAAATACAGTAGAACCTTTACCTTCTGCCTCAGAGAATTCTCAAAATAAGGAGGTATGTGTCTTGTGTTTGTTTCTCTGGGATGATATGATTGATAAATTATGTATTAATTCAGCGAACAATTATAGAGCCCTTACAGGAATGTTAAAGAGAAATGACTCATGGTCATGGCCCCCAAGGAGTTGATAGCCTTGTATAAGAAACACTCATGTAAATAAGCACACCACTTACATGAAGGCCATCATTAGAGTCTACATAGGGAATAATGAAGGTAGAAAAAGTTGTCAGTTCTCCTTCAGAGATAGTGACAATGACTCCCTAGGTGAGGCGACAAATGGAGTATATGTTGGAAGTAGAAGATGTGAGGGGCAAAAATATTCCAAGCATAGGGCATGGACTAAGGAATAGCATGGTGGCTCTGGCAGATACAGGGAATGAAAATTGCAGAGCATCACTGAATAGTGGGAGGTGGGGAATGAGGAGCTGGTGAGGGAAAGGGTCATTGAGAAGGAGGAGATAGCGTCAGATCATGGGAATTGTGATGGAGGCCTTCTTTTTGAGGTCTCGGGTAACTCAAAGAATAGGAATTATATTTTTAAGCATTTCTTTGGAAATCATGTAGAGAAAAATCAGAGGTTTCAAGGGAGAGAAGCCAAGATAAAGGGAGTAAGAAAATCAATGGAGTAATTCAGGAGAAAGATAATGATGGCCTGAACTAATGCAAAAAAAAAAAAAAAAAAAAAAAAAGAAGAAGAAGAAGGGAGGGAGGTAAGAAAGAAAGAAAGAAAGAAAAGAAAGAAAAAGAAATGATTATGTCAGAAGTTTCCAAAATTTAGGATCCAACTTAGCAGTACATTATCCATAGTGAAATGTACTCAGTGAGGAGCAGTGAGTGGTTGAGAATCTATTTATATGACAAGTATTTATTGAGTATCTGCCTTATATCAGGTACTGCTTTTGGGGCTGGGAATGGGCTGGTGAATGGAACAGACAAGATGTAGAAGGCTTCCAGATGACTGACTTGGTGAACAGCTGACTTCTACCAAAATAGAAAAAAAATTAAAAAGCAGATAATTTGTAAAAATGGAAAACATTCTAATTGAGGCACCTTAAGAAAGAAGTGCTATTGAAAAGACTGGTGGAGATTTACATTAGGACATTTGGTCTACAGTTTAGAGATGAATTCCCATAGATGAATATTGGTCATTTGTTAGCAGTGGGATCTGAGGCTCTTAAGTACAGAGAATACCTAGAAAAGAGAAGAGGGCCAAGGTCAGAATTATTTAATAACAACAAGGAGGAAGCCTAACAAAGAATGGTCAGAGGAAATGAGGAAGGACCAGGCGGGTATGTTGCACAGCAGTGGAGGAGCACACATTTCAAGAAGGGTATATTCTGCAATCCTGAACGCTGCGAAGAGGTCAATAGAGTCCATTGCTCTTGGCGCCTAGCTGATTACTAGTGTTTTCTGAGAAAGCAAATGATGGATTTAAAAAATTAGGATAGAGAAGACAGTGATTAGAGGGTAACATAAACTTTAGAGTGTTTTGGTGGGATTTTGATATGTGTAAGTTTCAGATACTCATTTAGGATGGATAAAAGGAGACATAGAGAATGAAAAGTTTAAAATGAGAGGAGCCGTGATGATTGCAATGTGAGAAGGTATAGAAACGGAAACTCTCCCCTAAAGGAGTATATAAACACTGGCCTTATCTGTCCATGATGAATGTCACTCATTCTCGTGATCTGAGCAATCATTCATAATGGTGAATAGAGTCAAGTGGTTTTTCAAGATTATAAAGGAGAAAATTTTATGTTCATATGAATGGTACTACATATAGAGCCCTTAATAAAATGGAATATTTTAATAAGTTTCAAGCAAAACATTTAAAAGCTGCTAAATTTACTTGATGACTAAAACTGTGAATCATAGAGAATGGTGCCTCTGCTAGTGTCCTGTGTGTCAGTGAGTTGCACTGTTGGGTAACTGGGTTGCTATTCGACTTCATTATAGAATAAATCCAGGTAGTCTTGAGAACCACTGTGTCCCTATGCTCTAAAATAATTTTTGTCTAATCATATCTTCTAAGTATTTTCAAGAGAATATAATGTTCATAAACTGCCTAATGAAATGTTAATAATAATGAATTATAATACTTGAAATAATTTTGATTAAGTGGCCCTCATTAAACAGACAATTTTTGTCTTTTTTTTGCCATTTCTTTCCCTCTGTTTAGGCCGAGCCAACTGGTACTACTTCCGATGCAGCTGTGGACCTCTGTTCATTTAAAAATGTGCAACATCTGGAGCTTCCCAAGGTAAATCTGCTTTGAATTGGATTGAAATGATGTGAGCACCTTTTATACCAGTGACCCAATTCACTAGTTCTCAGAAGCGTGGTCTCTAGACCGGCAACATCAGCATCACCTGGGCTCTCGTTAGAAATGCAGATGTTAGGGCCCACCCAGACCTATTGAATGAGAAATTCTGGGGGTGGACCCACTGTTGAGTTTTTATAAGCCTTCTAGGTGATTCCAGTGCACACAGATGTTTGAGAGTGTCTGTGTTAATTGATACTTTAGCAGGGACTAAGCTTTTTCCTGCGTTTATGATTATCCCAAGGGTGTGACATTTAGCAGTCTCTCCTTTGATTCATTTACCAAGGATCTGCTATGGAGGAAATAAAAAGAATAAAGAAACAAATTATAGTCTTTGTCCTTCATAAAACTGAAAGCTCAAATAACTAGAAGTTTCCCTGATACCAGTAAAATATTTACTTTTGAAAATATCTGAACCTTAGGTTCAAATGACCACTTTAAAGAGGTGGTTTGCTGAACAGAAAAGTGCAGCAGGCTCATGCTGGAATGCAGTCTGCGGGTGGTGGAGGGAGAATATTCGCAGAGAAAGCCTTGAAGTGCTCAGGAAGAAGAGGAAGGCCAGCCAGGGGCTGGCATGGAGCAGGGGGATGTTCACTGCAGGCAGGACAAAGAGAAGTGGTCCATGTGCCCCTCTCCAGCTACGAGGCAGTATAGCATGGTGCTCATGAGCCTTGGCCCAAGAATCTGGGTTCAGTCCTTGCTTCATCGTGTGTGTACCTGACCCCATTACGTGTCTTCCTTTGCTTCAGTTTTGTCGCCAGTAAATTAGAGATGATAATATTACTTTTGACCTGATTGTAATGATTAAACGAGCCGTCTGAAAGTCATTGGCATGATACCTGGCATATAGTCAGACTTTGTTAAACATTTAGGGGTGAAAAATTGACTGTTATTCTGTTGATTTGGTTTCTTTTTTTTTTTTTAATAAGTGTGTGCAAAATGGATTGCCCTGGTCGTCCTTACAGTACATTTAAAAGAAATCATTATTACCTGCAGTTTGTGTTGTAGGTAGAAGGAGAAGAGCAGAAGTCAGTAAAGCCTTTTGCTTTTTCTACCAAGAAGTTCATATACTTTAGTCCAAGGAAGGAATCCCTTGCTCTCATTTAAGAAAGAAGATACCTTCCTTTTTCCCCTGGTGTTTTCAGATTGAGTTTACTTTCCCTCAAAAATCCAGAAGTATCAGAATTTCTAGTAGTTAACAGTGTAGTCATTTCCCTACAATTTTTGAATCATGAAGCATTAAATGTGTGTGCTGGATTCATTATAATGTGGGTTTTTTTTAAATATAGGTTTATGCTTATCTTTAGAAAAGCCCAAAATAAGATCATTTTTTTACACATATCCTTTCATTGCATTGATCGAATTTATTTATGTAGAGTTTAGAACATCCTAAAATATAATGAGTGCCCAGGAAATGTTGGAGGAATGACCCTGTTAAACAGGTGAAGTACAAGCAGAACACTGTAGTTAGTGGTTGGGCATGGAGACTTACAGCCAAACCTCCTGGGTCAGAGCCCTCCTTTGCCTCTTCTAGGCTGCTGTCTGTGACCTTGGAAAGGGCTCTTAATCTGGACAATTTCCCCTCTACCAAGTGGAGATGATAGTAGTACTCACCTCATAAAGTTGTAGTGAGAATTAAATATATATTGTGTGAAGAGTCCAGTACCTTGCACACCTGTGTAACTACTGTGTTCTTTTTATTGTCATAATTATTAGGAAAGAACAAGCTGGCAGAGAGACGTTTGCTTCCTGGGAACAGTTTGCTCTGATGCTGTCTCCTCCTGCCTTGGGCTACTTAATGAAGGTGTTCTGTAGATGTTTAATCATCCTAGTCCCCTATTCAGAATCTTTCAAGGACTTTCATTCTCAAATAGATAAATTCAAGTCCCTTGGCTTGGCATTCAGCACTGGGGGGCAAGGGGCAGGGATAGAGGCCCTTCTGAGTGATCTCTGATAGATCACTTGGAAACTTGATCTCATTGGTCCTCACTCCTCTTCTGTAACTGGGGCTGCCCTTATCAAGGCTTACTGTTGGGATTCTTTAAGCTAATAAGCAAGCTGCCTTCATTATGGCAGTCAGTATAAGAGCTAGTCTCTGTCTTTAGCCTCCTGCTGATTTATGTGGCAGGTGTCTATTATGTGCACATACCTCTCTGAAGTAGTTGCTGTAGGGGAATCAAGAATTTGAAGAAACTTCAGGTTTTATTGCCTACAGAAAGCTTCCATTTATATGTAGATTTCAAACAAATCTAAAGCTTGGCTAACTACAGTGTATTTATTGATGAAAGCCAAAGTGAATAAGAATCTTTTATTTATTTTCTTACCCCAAGTTCTATTCTTTTTTTTATTGGAGTTCAATTTTCAACATATAGCAAGCATATCACCCAGTGCTCATCCCATCAAGTGCCCCTCTCAGTACCCGTCACCCAGTCCCCCATCCCCCCGCCCACCTCCCTTCCACTACCCATTGTTCCTTTAAAATCAGCTGACATTAGAAGCAGTCAACTGTGGCTTAAAGTGTGGGCCTTAGGAGCCCCTCAGCTTTTCTGGACCTGTTTCCTTGTCTGTAGGAGAGGTAAATAATAAAACCTTTATATTAGAAATCTTTTTGTAAGGATTAAATGAAAGAATCTGTATAAAGCACTTAGTACTGTGTCTCTCCCAACTGGATGGAGGCTCCCAGATATGGGGCAATGATTGTGTGGAAGCCAGTGATGCAAGGGGTAAAAGAATTCACCTGAGACAGAACAAAGGCGATAGAAGTTTATTGGAAACATATGGAAGAGGTGGGCAGGACAGTAGAGGAGAGGCTGTCTACCATGAGGCAGCGGGTGAGGGCTATTTTAAAAGAGGGAAGGTAAGGAGGTATGCAGAGGTATGAAATTTTTCCTTTTTTGGTAACTGTGCCTAGTGGTAAGGAGCCCATTGGTCAGTTAGGGCCTGTGGATGTTTTGAGGTAGGTGGCCTGATGAGCCAGTCTGTATTCAGCTGGGGAGTGGGGAGAGTCACTGTGGGGCCTTTTCTGCATTCCATTGCTCAAGCCTGTTTGCCTAAAAGCAGCCTACACTTAGCACAGTTCAAGTTATTTTCCTTAATAATTTAACTGTAAGGTTCTGAATGCTTCGCAGAATATGTTCTTAAAAACATTCTTTGAGGCAGCCAATGCTAATGCTAAAAATGAAAGATTAAAAGACACCTGTCCACTCAGAACCCCATTATTAGCTGACTCTAGGAACAAAATTCAAGAAAGCAAAGAAGGGAGAATTAATTCAGCCTTCTAATATCCATACCTCATCTGCAAGTCTTAAAAATACTCTGTATTTTTAAAAAAAGTATGATTATTTGAAACAATTTAATGACAAAGTCACATGTGTGTTACGTTGTTTACTTTTCAGCAACTCTGATTTTTTTTTTTTATTCTCATAACTTAAAATGAGAGAGTTAGAACTTACATTCTGGTCTTATATCCCCAAGTCCCATTTTTTCCATTCCTTATTTCAGCTTGAGACTGGGGCCTATTTACTTTTCCAAAACACCTATATATTTCTTATAAGAATCTTCTACTTCATTCAGACTGACTCGTATCAAGAGTCCATGGTGGGCACCTGGGTGGCTCGGTGGTTGAGCATCTGCCTTCGGCTCAGGGTGTGATCCTGGGGTTCAGGATCAAGTCCCACATCGGGCTTCTTGTGGGGAGTCTGCTTCTCCCTCTGCCTAAGTCTCTGCCTCTCTCCCTGTGTCTCTCATGAATAAATAAATAAAATCTTAAAAAAAAAGAGTCCATGGTGATTTATTTTGAGAATTCTTCCCTTCTTGCCTTTGCTTATACCACATGGGGTACCTTCTGCTTTCTTTTAGCCTATCTAAATCCTATATAACTCAAGATCTAGCTTAATCTCATGTCTGTTTATTTTGAAATATTCCTTCAACATTCTAACCTATATAATGTTTACTAGTAAGTTCTTCATTTATCTGCCATTTGACCGTGGCTGGCTTTAACGTGTCTCTTGCAGAAAACACTCCTGTGGGTAAATTTTCTATATGTCTGTATTGCAAACATGTTGAAAAAGAAGAAACTGTTACACTACTTCGATTATCTTACATAGTATGGGATACCATGGTTAATACTAAGTATGCAGGAGGGAAGAATGGATGAACACTGACATGCTGTGCACACAAGGGAAAGATCCAAGTATGGGATAATTTTTATAACTGTTTCAAAATAGAAATTGTAGTACAAGTACATTTCTAGTTCTGTTTTCACTCCTTAGAAGCTCTCCAGACAGGTTGATTATCTTTTCTGGGGGAAGGAAAAAAGGAAAGAGTGTAACTGGGGTATAGGTGGAGTAGAGTGGTGCAGAGGGAGAGGGAGAAAGAGAATCTTAAGCAGACTCCAGGCCCAGCATGGAACCTGACATAAGACTCCATCTCATGACCTGAGCTGAAATCAAGACTCAGACTATTAGCTGACTGAGCCACCCACGAGTCCCGATTATCTTCTTTTTCTTTTTAATCCCCTTTTTAAAGTGTGAGAATAGAAGTATAAACAGAAAGTTTATAATGTGTATAATCTAAACCCTTAGTGACTAAAATGCTAATTCAATTTATCAGACAAAATACTTTTGATTACAGATTTGTTTTAAAGCACATTTTACCCTAGGAGAGTACCTGTCATCAAAAGCAACCTTACACAATTTTTCAGAGATACGTTTCATGTCCATACTGTTTTATAGGGTCAGAGTCTTCATATAGCATTAAGATTTTTTCTTCTGTATTTTTGGAGCATCTTCCAACTTCAGAACAGCTCTCCTGATAATAATGATGGGTTAGCTTCATCCCACTTTTAATTCTTATTCACTTTTTTCTAGCTGTGTAATGATATAACTGTTACTCCATGAATAAGTTTCCCTAACTTGTTTCACCTTCTCTATATGATGGCGTTTTAGTAACTGGCTCAGAACAGTGTTTCTCAGACCTTTTCTGTTCAGGACAATATGTCCTGTGGCAGCAGTGAGGTGGAGAGCTGAGCAGTAAGCTAGGAAACTGCACTCACACCCTCTTACCCTTACTCGTATTTCATCCTCCTCTTCTGATATCAGTAGATTGTCTGTAGCTGTGTTTATGTATATGTGTTTATTTTTATAGCATTGTAAGTGGCATTGAGCATATTATATATGCAGATGTGTAGCTTATTGTTCCTTTTAGGACCCTCCCTGTTGCTAATAACAAAAACACGTCCTCCTACAGGCTCAGTGGAAGAAGGGGGTTTATGGTCTCAGGTTACTGGGCAGTGATCTTCCAGGATAGTTGATCTGTGGCTCAGTCAGTGGTGTCATCAAGAGCCAGTTCTTTTCCTCTCTCTGCACAGCCATCAGTGGTCAGGTATATTGCAAGGGTGGTCTTCCTCTCAGTTTTAGAATGGCTGCCAACCATAGTTGGGGTCACGTGCTACATCTTTCATGTGCAGTTGGGGGCTGGAGGGAAAGTGGCTATCTCATAATTCTGAGTAAAATTCCTCAAATCCATGCTAGGTGAGCCAGTTCAGCCCGTGCCTACTCCCGAGCTAGGGACTGTGACCATGGGAATAGAATTCCTTGGAGTTATTTCTCCACTGTTACATAAATTACCACAGAATTTAGAAACTTGAAACAATAGACATTTATTATCTCGGTTTCTGTGGGTCAAGGATTTGGGAGCAGTTCAGCTGAGTGGTCTGGTTAGACTCTGTTGTACAGTTTTCCAGCACACTGCCAACTGGGCCTGCAGTCATGTGAAAGCTTGAGCAGGGCTAGATCCTCATCCAGGATGGTTTACTTGAATGACTACTGGCAGGAAACCCTGTTTCCTCTCTGTGGTGCTGCTTTCTTGTCTTCATAATATGGAACTGGCTTCCCCTCAGAGCAGGCGATCCAAAAGAGCAAGGAAGAAGTCTTGATGCCCTTTGAACATAGTTGTGAAATTGTACACCATTCCTTCTGCTTTATTCTGTATTTTACAATCAGGTAACCCTCTCTAGTGCACATTCAGGACCCCCTTCTTGAAGGGAGGAATATTAAAGGATTTGTGAGCATATTTTAAAATCACCACCCAAAACATAGGCAGAGAGAAAGAGAATGAGCAAGAAAGAGAGCATGCCCCTGTATGTTGTTTGAGGCAGCAAGGGGTGGGCAGGGGGCTGGATATTCTGACAAAAATCTGTGAGCTTGTATGAAAGAATAAGATGAGAATGGTATTAAATAGATAACCAGCAAGTGCCCACTGTACTAAGAATGTACTTTCCTGACTATAGATAGGCAATAATAGAATCAAATCTGAGTTGAATACATAGAGTCATTGTAGATGTAGAGTATTTCTTATTCAAACAAATGTTTCTTTATGGTAACAGGAAAGATCATTGGTGTAGAAAATCCCAAATAGAGGGTTTAACTAAATCAGGTGTATTTGGCATTGGCATTGGGATTTTGTCTTTTTGGTAGCACATTCACCTCTGGATTCATTAAAACTGATTCTTTCCCCACTAGATCAGGATTCAGGGTATCAAAATCCTGGCAAGTTTAGAAAATATATCCAAAGTTAATGTAATTTTATCCTGTAGGGTAATAAGTAGAAGGAATGCATGTGTAATAATAACACTGTATATAGTGCATCAAGTTTTCAGTCCCTTTCTTATTATACCTGATCCTCACAGCAGTCTCATGGTTGGGCTGTGAGGTCCACTTATAGGTGGGGATTTTTGATGAATACCGTGTAGTACTACAAATGTATTTTCTCTTTCTTGCGATTTTTCTTAGTACCATTTTCTTTTCTGTAGCTTTTTTCATTGTAAGAACATGGTGTATAATACATATAACATACAACATGTGTTAATCACCTGTTTGTTATCGGTAAGACTCCCAGCCAACAGCAGGCTCCTTGTAGTTCAATTTTTGAGGAGTCAGAAGTTCTTGCATGGATTTTCAGCTGCACATGGGGGACTGCAGCCCCCACATCGTTCAAGGGTCAGCCTATTTCCCCCTTTTTAGAGAAGAAAACTGAGGTTTACACATGTCATGTGGCATATCCAAATTCCTACAGCTAGACAGTAAGTAAGTGAGAACTGAGCTCTGCTCACCCTAAAAGTGCAGTTTTCTTTGCCTTAACCAATGTGTGACTGATAGGAGAGCTGTGATAGAGAGCAATGCACAGTGACAGTCTGAAAATCATCAAACACAAATAATCTACCTCTGAAAAGCCACAATGCTGATAATCTTTAAAATGCTGATGTGGGCCTCCCCTTGATGTCATTGTCATGACCCTTGATGCCTGATGGCAGGTGTGGACCCCATGTGCACATTTCATAGAAACCATGGTAGAATTTCCTTTCCTCTCTTTGGCTTCACATTTCCCTGTGCAGAAACTGTAATGAAAATGGTTGCTAGCTCTAACCAGAATGAAAATATTCAAAACCCTATTTTAATTTTATTAATGTAAACATTACAGAAACGTAAAAGCTGATACTCTGGAACATTTGGTCTTGATAAAAGAAAATGTGGAAAATATAGACAAAATATGTATTGCTCTCTCAGCTTGGCAGGCTTTCAGCACACGTCTTTGGGCCTAGAGTTGAGAGATTTTCACTCTGTACCAAATCAAAACACAAGTGTCTGGGGAAACAATACTGGGTATTCAGCCCCAGAAAGGACAGAGCATGCAGAAGTAATTGTAGTCTGTCTGCTAAGAGAAGAAGGGTGGGATGAAGGGGCCCATTTTGGTGGTTATTTCTTAGCTGTAGGCCAGAAAGAGGAAGCAAGATACTTTGATTTGGTTTTAAATGACTTATTCCGTCGGCCAGTTACACAAAACTGCACTGGCAAATGCTGTACATTCAATGAGTTATTGAACGCATTTTGTTCTCTGGATGTTTTGCTGAAGTTACTAGAGATGTGTAACTGGATATATATGATAAATATACTAGAAATAGTAAACATGTGGGAGGAATGAATACATTTGAATATTTGATAGAAAAGAATTTATTTCCATTAAAAAGTTTAAAAGTTTGCTTATGAAGAGATTTCTATTAGTGAACTTTCAGAATGGCTTTAATCAGTTTTCTAGCCCTTGGATAGAAGATAATATTCAGAAGTCATGGCCACATACTTTTCCTTTGGATCAATTTAATCTGCTTCAGGTTTTCTAAGTTGTTATTATTTCTCTAGGATCAAGGGGGTTTGGGCATTGCTATCACTGAGGAAGACACGCTCAGCGGAGTTGTCATAAAGAGTCTAACCGAGCACGGGGTAGCAGCCAAGGTGAGGCTCTCTTGCTCTCATAAAGTGGTGGAGAAGGGAATTACTTCCATAAAATCAC
This sequence comes from Vulpes vulpes, assembly GCF_048418805.1. Taxonomy (NCBI): domain Eukaryota; kingdom Metazoa; phylum Chordata; class Mammalia; order Carnivora; family Canidae; genus Vulpes; species Vulpes vulpes. The sequence goes on from NC_132791.1 coordinate 40,875,393, forward strand.
CCCAAATCTTAAATGTTTCCATTTAGGATGGACGGCTCAAAGTCGGAGATCAGATTTTGGCTGTAGATGATGAAGTCGTTGTTGGCTATCCTGTTGAAAAGGTAAGTTTCCAAAAGGAAGCAAATAACACTGTGAACCCATCTATGGGCATGGCTAGGGCGTGTGTGTGTGTGTCTGTGTGTGTGTGTGATCATAGGGAATTGGAACCATACAGCTATACCAGACAGATTATAGAAAACAGAGATCATTAAAGAAAAGAAGAGAGTATACGGAAGTTCTTCAGTTTCTTTTTTCTATTTTCCAATCAAATGATGTTAGGATATTTTCTATTGCCTAGTAAATCCAGTGTCGAGTGGGCATTTTTGATAAATATCATTTCTATTTACCCTTAGAAAAACTTGAAACTTCTAATATAAAAGGTCAACTTAGTGTTAAAACCAAAGAAATTTTCATGAATATTTGCTCCAATAAATATTCACTGTATATATTGCTTTATAAAGTGTCTCAGTCATGAAATGCCTTACTCTCATTGGGATTAACAGTTACCTATGAGTTTCCTTCTCTTCAGAAGTGGTAATACTTAACTAGTAGTCTCACTTGCGGCCTTTCATGGCAAGTGCTAGAAAAAAAAGCTGTGTTTCTCTTGAGATTTGGTGTGCAAATGTTTTTATTTCTACATTGGCCAGCAAGAAGCTTAAATCATTTTTTAATTTTTACTTTTTTAATTTAAATTCAGTTTGCCAACGTGTAGTAGAATACCCAGTGCTCATCTTATCATGTGCCCTCCCTAATGCCCATCACTCAGTTACCCCATCCCCCAACCTGTCTCCCCTTCTGCAACCCTTTGTTAAACCATTTTTTAAAATTCAGCTTTAATAATTGTCTGGGTTGGACCCTTTAGCCCATGTGTCTATGTTCTAACTTTCCATTTGGCTTGACTGTTCTGTTGCATAGTTTTCCTTACCCTGCTTTTAACATAAATGTTTCCATTTTATTAAAAGTGTCTGTGTAAGCTGTTTCAGATTCTTAGTAGAATCATGAAATGGGTAAAATACCCCATCTATCTTCTAAGTTTGTAGGGATTCAGACAAATGGGCGAGATTAATTAAAAATGTCAAAAATTGAAAACCTGATGCTTATATAAAAAAGGATATGGTCACTGCTAGACTTCTAATAGGAATTCACTGTGGCCTTAATATCAGGCAACTGAGAAACCTTAAGTTCTGATAAGGAAAATGATTCCAACTATAACAGTGACTTACTAATGTGCTTCTGAATTTTGTTTCTCTACCACACCAACACCCTGCCAGTTTATTAGCCTTTTGAAAACAGCAAAGACAACAGTGAAACTTAGCATTCGTGCTGAGAATCGTGACCCTCAGGCTGTGGCTTCAGCGGCGGGTGCAGCCAGCGGAGAACAGAAGAGCAGCTCCTTGGCTCTGATGGCCCCATCTTCTGGCTCCCCAGAACCAGAGTCCATCCCAAGTAAGGGCCAGTCTCCCATGATTCCTGCTTGTGTGGCACACCCAAACCCAACAGCAGGTTCCTCCTCGGGAGCCTGCTGCCTGTATGTCACTCACTGTGTGACAGGCCCCAGTCAGGGAACACTTTGGTGAAGATATGGTATAAAGAGAGGGGCTCCTGAAGAAAGATCACCGGACTGTTAGGCAGGGTACCTGTGTGCTACACGTTAATCACCCAGAGGGCCTTAGGCATCCCATCCACTGGCTCTGAGACTCGGCTTCTTCTGAGCGGTACGCTTTACTCCCTGAGTATCTTTTGTTGAAGGTTCCTGTGATTCCAGGCATTTGACTAATGAAGTAACAACATCATTTTGAATATTCCTTTTTTATATTGAGCAAGTAATTTAACTTCTTTCAAGCCTCAGTATTCTAATCTGTAAAATTGATACAGTGATGCCACTTTACCAAGAGTCCACAGTGCCTGGCATTATAAGAAACTCTTAAAAATAATGGTCATTGCTATAGTAAGCATAATTGATCTGAGTTCTGTCATTCAGGTGAAATAAATCCTGTTAAAATAGATGAAATGGTTGTATGTGGACCATGGTATGAGACGTATGTGTCATTAAAATGCCAGTCCAGTAAATTGAGGCTAATTATTCCTTTAAGCTACTTTTTGACAAAAATTACACTAGTGTTTAATAAGAGAGCAAATTTCAAGCTTCGTAGCATTGAGAAAAGTACTTAAACACATAGACTTTTTCTGCTATGGGAGGAAAAATATCTCTTTCAGCCTCCAAACGGAAACACTAAGTTCTTTTGACAGGTTTTAAAGGAAATAGCAGTTTAAAATATATGTAATATAGTTAGACAAAAAAGTCTTAAAGTAATACATATCTGATAAAAGTAATCCTTTATTTAGAAAGACTGGGTAATTCACTGAAATGTTAAAAGGTTTTACGGAAATTGTCTCCTTTTTCAATTTTATGTTGTTCCCAAAATAGCATTGTCTATAAAAGTACGAAATGCTAAATGAAAATGTAACAGAAAAGAAAATATCTTACACCTGCTCTTACCATTTCAGGAGCAAGAATTATTAGTCTGTCTCTGATTTTCTAAAAAGAGATCCTCTTGCCTAAAGCTACTCAACAAGCGTCTCAGCTTTTTCAAAGCATGACATGTATTGTATGTTCTTTGGTATATCATAAAGCATATGATATGAAGACTATCATAAAACAACGTGTGAAATTATATTCTCCTTGTTTTCTCATAATCTATTCTTATCTCTTCAATCCTGAGCATATATGCATCAGAATTTAATATCTGAGTTTATAAAACATTGAGACATGCAAAGAAAGAAACTGCACGAGTCTCACTTCATGTTTTATAAACTCAGATATTAAATACAGTTGTACATGTGCACAGATTTGATTACATAAGAGGAGATACCCTAGGATAAGAAAAGGAAAACCAAAACCAAAACATAAAAAGCCTTGAAATGCAGGCGCCATGAGCGGAATTACTGATGTGCTTTGTGTTTTGTGGTCTTCCCAGAATGTGTTTTGAGATTACTGCCACGTATTTCACTTCTAAGTTTTACAAATCATAATTTCATCAGAAGTTTTTTGGCTCTAGTGAAATGTAGAATCTCAGCATGAAACTAGAGGCTCACTTCAACTCTCTACTTTTATTCCTTTATATGTATTCTCTCTAGCAATTTAGAAAAGATGCCATAGTGCAAAAGGTAACTTTGTACCTGCCGCCCTAAATTAATGACTAATCATTTTGTTTGATATTTTAAAAATATAACTAAAAGATTAAAGTAAATCCGAAGTCTTCTTTGTCTCTAATCTTGGACCCTTTTTCTGCTCCATCCTCCACAGGCAACCAGTGGGATGAGTTTGATGTCTATACCATCTAATCAATTTGTATTTGTATTTCATTTCATTTTAAATTTATTCTTAGGTACAAGCAGGTCATCAACACCAGCGATCTTTGCTTCTGATCCTGCGACCTGCCCCATTATACCAGGCTGTGAAACAACAATTGAAATTTCCAAAGGGCGCACAGGGCTGGGCCTGAGCATTGTTGGAGGGTCTGACACTCTGCTGGTGAGGACACCACCCCCAGATGCTTCAGATACACACATAGCCTCTTCAGTGGGCCCTAAAAGAGATCTGTCAGGGAGATTTATATCAGTTTTATTAAATGAAACATGAAGGCTTAGAAAAATGCACCATCCTTTGTTATTTTAATCTGTAGAGCAAATACCAAAAATTGAGAGCTGAGACTTTCATTTTGAGTCCGTCAATATTGACTCAATAAGATAGTTAGACTTGTGGTTGTGACCTTTAGGTTCAAAACATTTCTGTTTGTTTACCAGTCTTTGCCATGTTTTAATTTATCTTTTACTGACTGGATATAGTGGGGTTGATCCATATCGAGAGGAGTCTGAAAACTGGATAATTATAGACAAAATTTTCTAAAAGTCAAAAGGCTTTAAAAATCTAATTGCTGCATTTGTGGATAGGAAAATGATGTGTATCTATTGATTTCATTTGCATAAAGGAGGGGTGATGTATATCCATTGTGTGTGTGTGTGTGTGTGTGTGTGTGTGTGTGTATGATTTATGTGTTTCATAATTTTTTCTTTAAACTTCCCTCTCATTAGAAAGATATATAAACAACTTTGAGCCTTAAAAAAAAAAAAAAGCTTCTTTGAGCCTTGTAGCAAAAATTGCATTACACTTTCCTTTAATTTTTTTGTGACTCACTATGGATCCAGTGAGTATATAACCCACATTATCTTTAAAAGTACAGTATGTTTTGACTTTATTTCTGCTCACCAGTCTTAGGGAGGATGAGCTAAAGTATGAGTATGTTTTGTCTGGGCCCTTAGGGTGCCATTATTATCCATGAAGTTTATGAAGAAGGAGCGGCATGTAAAGACGGAAGACTCTGGGCTGGAGATCAGATTTTAGAGGTAACAATACTTCTAATAAAGAAAAGGTTACTCTGGGGAGGGTGGTCTCTGTTTCTTTCTTTGTTTCTTTCACTCTCTCTTTGCTCGCTCTTTCTTTGACTCCCCTGGCTCCTCACAGTGCCCCATTTCTGTACAGGTGAACGGAATTGACTTGAGAAAGGCTACCCATGATGAAGCAATAAATGTCCTGAGACAGACCCCACAAAGAGTACGCCTAACGCTCTACAGAGATGAGGCCCCATACAAAGAGGAAGATGTGTATGACACCCTTACCATTGAGCTGCAGAAGAAGCCGGGGAAAGGCCTTGGATTAAGTATTGTTGGGAAAAGGTATGACTGAAGAGGACAAACCTCATGACCTTTAGGAAATGATGAGTTTTGGTTCTTTTAAAGAAAATTCACAGTTGTTGTATCTTTATCAGCTGCTGGTGTTCTATGGGTGGCTCTTGTTAGCCCACTCAGTAATGGAGCATCAAAAGACCTCACTTTTGAACTTTTCAAGTTCGTATTTTGGGGGCTCTTGAGGCTACTCGACAAAAAACGATTTGATATTTCTTCAGCACCTTCAGTTCTAGGGAACAAAGTTAAATAAGACATGGTTCCTGACCTCAAAAAACTCATGGTTTGGTCAACGAGAATTAAATATGTTCTTACAACAAAGGATTCTGTTGATAAGTGACAGAAACATATTATGGAGGAGTCTAGGCAGCAGAGCAAAAGGAGACCAGTGATTCTATTTGAGAAAGGAGATTAGAGAAACTTCTCAGGTAATAGATGCCTAAGCTGAGGCTGAAAATGATTAGTGATAGTTGGTCTATTTGCAGGGAGCAGAGGATTTTCTGGGGAGAAGGATTGGCTCAAACATAAACATGCCATCAGAAGAAAACAGAAAGTAAGAGGCCGAGGTGGTAAATTGGTGAATATATGTATAAATTTAGTATCTAATTTATTTAAATATTTATAGATAAGTAATATTAACAAACATATAATCCAGTAAGTTCCAACGCCTTTATTCTAAAGATGGGAAAGCAGAGGATCAGGTGGTGAAATGGTGCCCTTGAAGTCTTGGCCTTGGCAAGAAGTGACACAATTGCATTTTCACTATGCACTTCTACTTAACAGTTGTCTTTGTATCTCAGCAAGAAGATGCTGAGTTGTCTGTAGTTTCATGAATGAAAGGAAGATTGGAATAAGATTACCATTTGTTTATTTTTCATAAATCCATCTTGCATACAAGTTAGATCCATAATAAAATAAAAGACATCATGGGAATGGTACTTAATCAAATAGTTTCAGTGAGAGGTACTTATTATTTATTTTCAAGAACATTTAATGACATTAATGATAATACCAACATGTATATGTAGCCTCAGGTCAGTATTCATTCAGGGTTTTGTTATGGTGTAGAAAGGACAATAGACTTAGCACCCAAAACTGGCACTTAAGTCCCATTTTTGCTGTGTAGTAACTGTGACCCATAAAGTGAGTAAACGGTAGTAGCCACTTCAGCTCACAGTACATAATGGTTGAAGAATAAATATGCTTGTGAAAGATATTTACTCCATGAAATACTATAAGACATAAGCTATTATTATCACAGAAAATAATTCTAATAATGTTGCCCCTGTGTTGCTGAAAACAGACTTTCTAAAGTCACAAAGATGGAGGTCATGTTTTCAGTTAAAAATGTTAGTTTTAAAAAAGTTTTCCAATACATAAACACTACCTTATGGTGGAGAAAAAATGGTGATGTTGAAACTCAAAACTATGTTTACAGAAATGATACCGGAGTATTTGTGTCAGACATTGTCAAAGGAGGGATTGCAGATGCTGATGGAAGACTAGTGCAGGGAGACCAGATATTAACGGTGAACGGAGAAGATGTCCGTAACGCCACCCAGGAAGCTGTGGCTGCTTTGCTAAAGGTAAAGATCAAGTGCCAGAAAGGACTTTGTATAGTAGTATGGAAGAAGGAAGAGATACTACATGGGCTACCATGGTCAAATAAGCACTGAATCCTCTTTATTTAAAAGTGTTATCTCAAGTAAGACACATTTTTAAGTACGATGCCATATTTTAGTGATAAATTTCTGAATAATAAATCTATAATAGTTCTTTATTATATTATGTATTTTCTATTTTTAAATGTCAAATAAAAGATTTTTCAAGGTAGACATCCATTAAGGTCACACAGCTAGTAAATCACACAGTAGGATTTAAACCAGCATGTCTAACTCCAAGAGCCTAGAATCACAAAATGCCTCATTATGCTTTCACCTTAGACTGTATAGTATTTTTTGCATGCCTATGATTTATTTGTTAGAGGTCACAAGGAAGTTGTCTTCAATCCTAATTTTATGTTGCTAGCAATATGGCTTATTTTAATATTGTGTCTTAGGTCTCTTCAGGTACAGTGTGGCCATACAGAGTTTGCCCAGTTATCTAAGCTGTTGTGGTGGTCATGGCTGTCTTACTGTTTCTCTTTTGTTTTTTAAGCCCTGAGTTACTTAGTACATTTGGCCTATCTAAACCAGTATGTTTCATGAGATAGTTGCTCAATTCCCTTTCTCTTTTCCTTGGTAGAAACAGTCTCCATGTAAATCATGAGGTCATAACAGACACTAGGTATTGCTGCTGCTGCTGCTTGCTGTCATTCTTTTTTATGTTTTAGAAAGGCCTCTTTCTTTTTTTTTTTAAGATTTTATTTATTTATTTATTTATTTATTCATGAGAGACACAGAGAGAGAGGTAGAGACATAGGCAGAGAGAGAAGCAGGCTCCATGCAGGGAGCCCGATGCAGGACTCGATCCCAGATCCCAGGATCATGACCTGAGCCAAAGGCAGATGCTCAAACCGCTGAGCTACCCAGGCGTCCCTAGAAAGGCCTCTTTCCACAAAGAATTGGAGGTATCCTTGACTGTGGAAATCCCAAAAGGAGGATGCCTTTCACAATCTAATCTTAAGGAGTGTATGTACTCCCGAAGATGATTGTAGCATCTTATTGAAGCATTTTCATAAAACAACCACTCCTGTAGTGTTCCCTAGGCACAGTGACCTTGGAAGTTGGAAGAATCAAAGCCAGTCCATTCCATTCAGAGAGGAGGCCTTCTCAAAGCAGCCAGGTGGGTAGCTGTGCGGTTCATCAGGGTGATGCAGTCCACATGCCAGAGGAACTCCGAGATGGCCCTGCTGGTACTGTGTACACAGGTCCGGCCCTCTGGCAGAGGGCAGAGTGAGGTGTGGAGTCTGGCATGGGGAAGACCAACAAGTGAGTGTGGACAGTGAACAAGGTGTAGCTCTTGAATAGTTTGTAAGTCTTCCTAGGGAGCTTAATTTCAACCATTTTTCTTTTCTTTTTCCATAATTATATAAGTTAACTGATTAATATATGTAGAGCCTACCAAGGTGATATATTTTTAAAGTATTTTTTGACAAACACTTATCAGTTTTAAACTGAAAAAAATCCCATGTAAGGTGAACTATAGAAGCTCACCACTATGTATGAAGCTCACCTCCATGTATGTTCAGGATTGCTGGCCAGCCCCTCTCCTTGGTTGGGTCTTCTGATGACAGAAGCCCATTTTCATCAGCCAGTGTTTAAAGACTCTTTACTCACCCCTTCAACACTGCCATTCATTTCCTGTTGACTTGCCCTAATTTTACAGTTTTTTCATAAACCCCAGTCTATGTACAACATCCATTTAAATTTAGGATTAGCTTGAATGAAATTACAAAAATCCACTAAAATTTTAGGTGCTTTGGGATCAGTCTCATCCATTCTTTTAGCCTCAATTTATTTATGTCCCTAGGCAAATTCTTCCATAAAAAAAGTCAATAGAAACTGTTTAATTTTCCCTTCAAATTATCAGATGCCACTGTTGCTTAATAGATATTTCTCTCTAGATACATTAAAAGAACTGAATTCTGAAATAAGTGGTATTTAGGGGATATTATTACTTCAAAACGTTCTAAAATAATTGTGTATTTTAGATGAGCGAAGGCAGCCTGTCATCGTTTACTTTTCCACTTTCTGGATCCAGTACATCTGAGTCACTAGAAAGTAGCCTGAAGAAGAATGCATGTAAGATTGGTTTGATATTTTAAGCATGATTACTAGTTTGAGTTTTAGTAACCGACACTGATTTTTTTCCTCTGTCTCTGAGCTCTCTTTCCCCAAATTATTTCATACCCTAATACGGGTGCAGAGGTATGTGTTAGCAAAAATTCTGAACAGTACGAAGCTGCATCTTTGTTGTCTGGCAGCTTTCTCATTTGTTGTTTTTTCTACATGGTATGCAAAACATCAGAATCAGGATTCTGTAATTTTTTCTTACTAAGCAGACTGGTGTAATTAATTTTTATTTCCTTTTCTGTTTATTCTAACACCAATAATTCAGAAGATTCTATTAAGTGAAGCCTTCTTTTTCCATGAAGATGCAAAAATTTTGATTGAGAAAGTCAATATGATCCTCCTGTGTTTTAATTACATGAAATCATGATGCAGAGTGTTTTTTGGCTTGAAGCTTTGGTTGAAAGTTATTCAAATTGAAGAACTAACCATATGGCAATCTCTGTTTGCATTGTGACTAATATTCTAGAAATTTAGCTACTTAAGTCCATGAATTCCTTTTAATGTGTCCATGACTATTTTTCTCAGCTGTGCACATCTATCTTTCGATCCAAAGCCTATTCTGCTCTTGACTCATTCAAAGTGGATTATGTAGTTATATAATCAACGATTGAAATAAGAAGGAAGAAATGGGATGGCGTGCACGTTTTTCCAAAATAAAGATTCCCTATGTGAGACAGATTTAATCATGTGTACTGGCAACTTTGAGCACCCTCTTTCAAAAAAAAATAATAATGTATCTCATTTAGTTCCATTCCAGCTTTGACTGAAATTTAATTGAATATGAAAATACTTTAATAACCATATTTTTTCACCCTTTACAGTGGCATCTGAAATACAAGGATTAAGAACAGTTGAAATAAAAAAGGTAACTTGGGGAAGAGAAAACTGTATAAACTCTGTTGACCTCAGAGGCATCTGCATATATATTTTCCTATTAGCTGTCTTACGATTTTACTGTATCATCAGAAAACTTATGCAATGTATACAGTGGAAATATCACAATACAGTCTTCACTGAATTTCCTGGTCACAGGACCTTGTATGAAAAATCATTGTTGGCATATCCTGTGTTGCCAAAAATGGCATCCACCCAACCCCACACAATGTTGTCATACCTCTCACTTGTCACACAGAGAACCAAACCTCTGCCTTCCATGAATGTTTCTTATTCTCATGAAACATTTCCCTGACAGCAGTACACATGAGAGAACGTAAAAGCAGCTACGGTGTAGGTGTATTGCACCTTTGCTATCTGCTGATCATTCTTGTAGCTGCCTCATGTTATCACTGGCTCATGTAATTTCTGCAGCCTCCGGTAGGAGCTCCTCTGATCTCCGTTTTGTCATTGAAGGTCTAGGAAGAGGGCTGAACTTGGTCAGTCCCAATATTTCAAGTGTGGGTCCCCGGCTTTAATACAGATCTTTCTGATTCCAAAATTGGGTCTTTCACTTCATTCACATACCTGCTTTTCATCAACCCCACAGCATGATTTTCACTTAAAGTGTTTTGATTTCTTTTATTTCCTGGACAGATGCTTATTTTCCTAAGTCACAGTAAGGACCTGTGTCAAATGAAGTAATGTAGTTTTCTTGAGTCTCATTTTCCTCACACCTCAGAGACCTGAGTTGCCATAGGATATTGGGCCAAAGAAACCAAACATCAATTTAAAATGCCACATTGACCAAAATATTTTAATCTCTTGCATGGCAGGGGCCTGCTGACTCACTGGGAATCAGCATTGCTGGAGGAGTGGGCAGCCCACTTGGTGATGTTCCTATATTTATTGCAATGATGCACCCAAATGGAGTTGCAGCTCAGACCCAAAAACTCAGAGTAAGTTCTGCTAATAACCCTGGCAACCCTTGCAAGTCTGGCAAAAGTTTTCATAAACCCTTTGAACCTTGCCCCTTGTTGTAGGGAGGTTTGAATATCTATATCTGCTTTTAAATCTGCTAATCCCACCACAGCAGAGCTTGCTTTGAGTAAAGGTAAAGAAAATGAAGAGAGGAGAATTGACAAGTCAATGATATGGAAGATCTGTCATTTCTTGGTATTTTTTACTTGTGTGCAACTCAGTGAGAGAAGTTAAAACAAAGTGTTTCACAACACCTTGAAATGAGATGAAATGTTTTCCTTACATGTGTCACTGGTTTAAATGCCAATTTAACTTTATTGAATTGAAGACTATCATTTTGTTGCAATTGATCATCAGTTTTACATCAAAGTTTTACTGGCTGGCTCAGTAGGTTAAGCATCTGCCTTCAGATTAGGTCATGATCTCGGGGTCCTGGGATTGAGCTCTGAGATGGCCTCCCTACTCAGTGGGGAGTTTGCTTCTCTCTCCCCCCTCCCCAAACCTGCTTATGCTCACTTTCTCTTTCTCTCTCTCTCAAATAAATAAATGAAATCTTTAAAAAAAATTTTTGCAGAAGTTTAATATCAATGTGACCTTCGTTGTAAAAATATACCAAACTTACTTCACAGTTGAGGGATTTTGCTAATGCAGGGCCCTATTTTTGCTAACTGCCCAGTTCTGAAATCATGTGAATATTTCATTAAAGTCTCTATGAAGTAAAATCTGCATGGCCTCATGTGTCAAAAAGGGCCTCAAAACTTAACCACCTCTTAGTTTCATCCCTAAACTGAAAATGGTTCAGTCCCTTTTGATATCTGAACTTGTGACTGACTGACACTTAAACATGGATTGTTGCATGTACCAAAAAACTTTTCTGTGCAGGATTGATAGTGAATACTTTGGTCTTTGTGGGACAAATGGGTCTCTGTTATATCGACTCAGCTCTGCCCTGTGAAGGCAATGAATAAGACAGCTGTCTTCCATCCAAACTCTGTCAACAAAAATAAGCAGTGGGCCAAAGTTGGCCTAGAGTTCCAGATAACATGTATAATAATAGTGTTCAAAGACATTCTAGTTCTTAAGGGGTAGCAGATATTTTATTCTTCAATAGGAAGCAATGTCTTACCCAGGAGAAATGAAGAGAAGGGAAGAGTGATTTTCCACCTTCCCCCAGAGACTACTGAACTCAAACATTATGTACAGCTTCTTTTTATAATTGCTACTTCTTGAAATTATTGGCTTCCTTGGTTATATTTCAGTTGGTGAGAGCAATGTGTATGTGATGTGCAAGGTAGAGAAGGAAATCTCGTTCAAGTGTCAGGGTCTCACTCTCTGTGGCTGCTTTAGCAGATGCCTGATTTCTTGTCTCCCTTGCAGGTTGGGGATCGGATTGTCACTATCTGTGGCACTTCCACTGAGGGCATGACTCACACCCAAGCAGTTAACTTACTGAAAAATGCCCCTGGCTCCATTGAAATGCAGGTAAAAGTCTCATCCCAAGCACTCTTCCCAATATGGGTAGCTTGAGGACACATAAGCTTTAGCATTAAAGAAGTAAAAGTGCTTAATATTACTACTGATGTTATTTTATTTAGTAAGTCCCTTGAACATAAATGATTACATTGAGAGTTCCAAGAAAGTGTGTAAAAAACATTTTATCCTGATGTGTTTATTGTTTCATGCTTTATATCTAAAGGAAAAAAACCCCACAAGGTCTTGGCAGTAAATGATTAATTGCTAGAGGGTTAAATGGTGTGAGTGGCTCTGTATTCTAAAGATCTTTAAAAAATAATTACATATGAGACCATGTTTGAAAAACATCAAAGAACTTTGTAGAACTGAATTATTCAGATATTTTTACTGTCAGTGGAAGAGGCCTCTGGACCTTGTGAAATTTCTATTTGGTTGTATATCAGGTTAACAGAAATGATTAAGTGGACAGTAAAGTACATGTCTTAATCCTGTAGCTATTTTTGAAGAACAATTACTGATGTCTCTCTAGCCACACAAATGTGTTTCTCTCTTTCTGTTTCTCCCATGTACAGGTAGTTGCTGGAGGAGATGTGAGTGTGGTCACAGGTCATCAGCAAGAGCCTGCCAGTTCTAGTCTTTCTTTCACTGCACTGACATCAAGCAGTATATTTCAGGATGATTTAGGGTGAGTCCGTGTATTATGGTTTCTATGTCCCTACCACTCACAAAAAGGTGTAAAAATGGGATGAGGTATGAAGATATGAAAACCAAGTGTTTCTGAACTGTTAAGTAATTATGGGATGGATTTATTTTATTGAACATAGCTAGATAGCATGCTGTTCACCTTCCCACGTTTTTTGGCTGAGTTTTGGGGGAATATTGTAGTCTGGACCTCATTACCCTGTGTGACATGGAACAGATCAAACCTATCCTTTTTAAATTTCACATTGCCAACTCATTTAATAGATCATCCTTTTGATTAAATAATTTATAGCTCCCGAGCTGTACAAAAGAATTGGGATATAAAGAGAGGGGAAGAGAGGAAAATATTAGAATTTTTAAATAATTTGAGGCAGCCTTTACATTGCTAGTTAATAGATTTTTCTCTCTGAGCTTGGGAGTACTTTCATTGCCTTATATTAATGACTTATTTAATGGTAGTCCTCTGTGCCATAGTCTTCTTCCTTTAAACTGTAAAAAGAATGTGCAAGCATTCAACGAGAACATGTCATGAACGTGTTAGTTTAGGGGAACTATAAATGAGTAATAGAATTAGAGTGTTAAAGTAGGATTTTGTTGGATTAAGTAAATTTAAAATACTGAGCATAGCCTGCACCGACAGTTCAAGCTCCCCAAAATACTCATAGTATACTTGCTGTCAGTAGAATTGAGATTTATAGTGGTTCTAGGTGGATGTTAGATAATCCGTAATTTACAGATTTGACTTTAAAAATCAGAAACCTCTTCTTTCTTTCTTCCCTTTCCTCTAGACCTCCTCAGTGTAAATCTATTACACTAGACCGAGGACCAGATGGCTTAGGCTTCAGTATAGTAGGAGGGTATGGCAGCCCTCATGGAGACTTACCCATTTATGTTAAAACAGTGTTTGCGAAGGTAAGCTTGCACATTTTAACCACCTCCTTCCCCCCGAAACATTCATTAATAGTGGTCAGCAGCTGGCTTATTAGTTTATGGCCTGAGGTAATGCCAAATGGTTAACAGTTGATCATTTTCTTTTGGAACTCCCTTCAGGAACAGGTCATTAAATATTTTTGTCCAATTTGAGGTTTAGTTATATTTAAAGGAAAATAAGCTCAAATTGAAATTCCATGGGAACTCTTGACAATACGCAACAAAAATAGTAATGAACTTTAGTTAGACAGTAAGGGCTGATTTTTTTGTCCTTGGAAAACAGGTTGCCTATGATTGAATGTCTTTTGAAAACAGGACATTTTAAATGTGTAAGCTGTAGAGTGCTGGCATTTCTTTTTCTTTGTGTTTCTTTTGTTGTGGAATATAAAATAGACGTGGAAAAGTACATAAAATAGTCCTGCAGGTTAAATAACTAATAGGGCATTTATTTTATAGTTTAATTTTATTGAATAAAATAGAAAAAATTACAACTGAAAAAATTGCAGAATATCCAGAAGCTCTGTCACCTGCAGTAAATCAGCTATTTATAATCAGGGAATTCAAATTTTTAAGAAAATTGTGTTTAGTTGAAATGATACAATAAGTATTCTATTTTAAGGATATTTAGAATAAGAATAAACTTATTGCAACATTGGTGAAGCTGTTAAAATAATTCAAACCCATATAATTATCGTTAATATGTTCTTTAGACACTTTTCAGGAGCCACAAAATTGGACATAATTTCCTACAGGAGAAAATCTGGAATCTCAAGATTTTACAGTGCAAAGGATCAAACCTTATGGCCGACCTATTAAACAGTTTGATACAGGGCTTTAGATTAGCACTGTAGTCCTTTAAAGTGCCTACCTATGGAGGTTTTAATTCCATTATTTTGAAAAAGAATTATTATTTTTAACTAACTTAAAGTGCTGTATCTACAGCAACCTAGTTAAAGGCTTAATTTATGAGATTTTTTAAAAGCCATTGGTATGTCCAAAAATACAAACATCATTTGTCAGTGAATAGAAGAGTCATGCAGTCCTTTTCCTCAGCCTTGGAACAATTTATTTAAGGCATGCTAGTTAGAACATATTTTAAGAATTTCATCATTATGGATTCCTCATTAACTTTTCCATATTTTTAATCTTATATTTAATTGCATAATTGCCTACTATAAGCATGCCTTAAGATGGGATTCTTTTTCAAATAGCAATGTCTGAATCATTTGAGGCCCATAAGAAATATGAAGACCCCCTCCCCCCCACCAATACCCTTGGGAAGTAAAGAACAAGCAGCTCAAGCAGCCTATTCAAAGCCACAGAAAGAATTACAGTTAGACTTAGGACCACTTGCATCCTGCCCTGCCCTGCACTTGTCAATGTGCATGTGGGCTTTATGCTTCTGCAGACCTTTGCCTCCATGCCCTGATGCCCTTGTCCTGTAAAACTGCTTTTGTTCCTGTCTAATCCTTTGTCTTCTTCTGTAGGCCTTCTTTACAGGATAAAAAATCCTGGATTCTATGAAATCATTCCTGCTAGGCAAATTCCCAAATATTCTTTATTAATTTGAGTTCTCACCAACTGCTGTGCTGAACAGCCAAGAACCATCCAACTAATCTATTGACTGCTAAATTCTCTCTGAAATTGTTATCTTAGTGCCGAAACCATTTAGGAGCAAGACCTCCTTTGTGTCTGTTCATCATTGCTTAATGGCTGTGGAGCACCCGTGGAGCACCCAGAGCAATGTGTGTGTACATGCAGAGCAATTTACATTCTTGTTTAGATCTTTTTCTGTTGTGTAGCTGCAAGGCAGCATTTTTTGAGAAGCAAACAAGCCTACTTTATAATTGCAGGGAGCAGCCTCGGAAGACGGGCGTCTAAAAAGGGGTGATCAGATCATTGCTGTCAATGGGCAGAGTCTGGAAGGGGTAACCCATGAAGAAGCTGTTGCCATCCTTAAGCGGACTAAAGGAACTGTCACTTTGATGGTTCTCTCCTGAATTCACTGCAGAGTGGGGCCAACTCAACAACCCCTTGCTCACATCCCACACTGTGAAGAGAATGGAACTGGTCTTGTGGATGACTTTCCCTGCATCATCTTCATCAGGCTCTTCAGAACTCTAGGGGGAAAGTATCATTTAAGTTTGTTTTTCTCATGTGGAAATGATTTTCTTACAAGCTAGCATCATTTTTCCTTTCTCCTTAGATTCTTGTGAACCTAAACTCAAAGGGATGGACTGTGTGCATAGGTGAATCCAGTCTTTCTTTGTAAAGATGTCTGACATTTTGTAGTCGCATGTGAAGAAATTAGGTGCTGACCTGATTAGTAGAGAACGAGAGAAATAATTCTAAAGCTAACCTAAGAGAAATGGCTTTAGTAAATTAGGGTGAGAATGAAAATAGAAAATAAGGAAGAAAATCTCAAGGTTTTTTTTAAATGCTTCATTTTATCCCCATTTCTAACTAGAAAAGAAAATAAAACATTTTTTCTATTGAAAATCTTTAAAAACATTCTCAGTATCTAAATTATTTGAGTATTATAGAAAAATTGTATCTCCCCACCTTTAATATACACATACATATTTTCATCCAAAAATGAGTTTCTAAGACTGAGTAAATAGTAATTATATGAAGCAGTGTCCCTAAATTGGTAAAGAACACATTTGATGTGAATCTTGATGTTCATTTTTATTTTTGACCTGTTATAAAATATTTTCATGTTTCTGTAAGTAAAATGGTGATGCCACCCACCATTGACTATAGTTTCTCTAGAAAGCAGGCATGCTAACCATGGAAGAACATAGAAGTCTCTCAGAATCTTTAATGCTGGTTTTAACCGATGCAACACTAAAAATGTGTTAGCGTGCTGTGCAATTGGTTTTCAATTACTATTAATCTTAATGACAGAGAAAAAAGCAATGTGTTAGTAATTATTTTGGTTGTGTGCCATTAGTAAATTGATAGAAAAATTAAGGGGATTAACATAACTTCATTTCATTGCCTTATATTAACATCTTATAATACAATAGTTTAAGACTAAAGGAAACAGATGGAGCTGTTTATTGAGACAACTGGTGAGGAATTATCATGTGTTCATTCCCATTTTAGAGCGTGAAACTCCTACATTAGAATATATAAAGTCACTTTAAATATTATCTATATTTGTAACAGAAGTAGTGTACAGATATTTTATTACAGCACTTTTGTGTAAACGCAGAATTGAAGTGAATAAATAACAAGTTTCATGGTGCACAAATAAACAGGCGTATTTTTTTGTTCTTTTTATTGGAAAAAAGGCTTCATTAGGTTGTTTAAGATTTACAATTTAAAATTGGTTTTTATCATGTCTAACTGAACATATGGTGTCCATAGTTACAGAGGAACTTTGGACAGCATCATTATGAAAAGCTCTGTTTCTTACATCCAGGATTTTTACTAATACTGAAGTGCCCTGCCTGTATTTGTTTTTCTGAGATGCTATATTAATGTAGTAATATTGTAAATTGTTTTGGGGGGTAGTCAAGACCTAAAGTGAGTTCAGATAGAAAAATTAATATAAATAATAGATGAGAAGAGTATGATTTGAACACTGAGCAAGGAATTGGAGAACATTTTGTTCTGCTAGTTCTGCCCCTAATTAGCCAGTGAATGTGTGTGTTCTGTGTGATTCACTCACCTGTAAAGTGATAGGTCATCTTATCTCAAAGCTTGCTCCGAGTTCTAAAATATAAGAATTCTGTGGTTCTTACACAGAATGTTCAGAACCAAATTAAAGTTTGAGTCAATATGTGGAAGTACTCCCCACAGAAGAACAGGCCCAGTTAAGTGTCTGTACTTGCCTGAGTAGCGTCTCCCCAAAATTCACAGCCACAGGGAACCGTAGAATGTGAGGTCATTTGGAAATAGAGTCTTTGCAGATATACTTAGTTAAAATGAGATCATTCTGGATTACGGTGGACCCCAAATCCCTAAGGTCAGATAGAGACACAGAGACATAGCAGAGGAAGGCCATGTAAAGAAGGGACCACAATCAAACCAGAGCCCACGTTGGAGGCTACCAGAACCTGGAAGAAGCAAGGAAGGATTTTTCCCTAGGGTCTTTAGAGGACAGCTGGCCCTATTGACACCTTGATTTCAGACTTCTGGTCTCCAGATCAGTGGAAGAATAAGTATCTGTTGTTACCATCTACCCAGTTTGTGCTACTTTGTTATGGAGGCCCTGGGACACTAGTCACAGTGTCTCAAATGTTTTATATTCACAGCTGCTATCATTGAACCTGGCTAACAAGAGAAGTGCTAAACATGTTTGTTGAGCGTGCAAATGATTAAACTATAGGTCATGATTCATTTCATGGTGTTAATATTGCTTTAGTTGGTTAGCTGCAGCCTTCATGCTAACTGCAGAAAAAAAGAAACCATGGGCATGCCACTGTAGGGATATAAAGACACTGAGGAAAAGTTCACCTCCTGAATTGCTACTAATTGACAAAGTCAGCACATGAAGGAGGAGGGAGACAGGAAGGAAGGGAAAGACTGAGAAGAATATAGATTCATCAGCATTGAAGACACGTGACAAATACTTCCTTTTTATAATTTTGTGTAAATATAAGAGTTCTCTGTGGAAGAAAGTGAGTAGAGTCCGAGGACTTGAACCTTATAATAAATGCTATGTACAATTCAAGATAGTGGATTGCCCATAATAGGTGCCATATATTTGCTTGTGTGATTAAACCACACTGGTGAATACGACACATTTGTGGTGTTCTTTGTGATCCCTCCCAAAGGACGATGATGATAATAAGGATAACAATAATAATAATGTGTTTAATTTCAGCACCAACTGGTATGTAGCTGTGGGAGTCGCCATGTGGTGTTGCAAGTCAGTAGGCTCCATACATCAGAAGGGTGAGGGAGTCGGAAGCATGAAAACATTAAAATTCATGGAAGATGAAATGTGGAAAAGGACAAGTTTTTGTTTTGTTGTGGGGAATAGCGGTAAAGCAGAGTTTCATAGGTCTGGTGAAGCAAAGGAAGCTCTTCCTTGCTCTGAGGTATGCTGTCCTAAGTTGCCTTAGAGCTGGTCAGCTGGCTTCTTGTCTGAGGATGGTGCGCGGTGATTTAAGGTCTTTCTTCGTATCTCAGGCTAAGTAAATAGAGCAGTTGAAAGGATACCTGCAGGGAAACAGGACTAAACAGCGTCTCCCTTCCCTTCCCTTCCCTTCCCTTCCCTTCCCTTCCCTTCCCTTCCCTTCCCTTCCCTTCCCTTCCCTTCCCTTCCCTTCCCTTCCCTTCCCTTCCCTTCCCTTCCTCCTTCCCTTCCCCCTTCCCTTCCCCCTTCCCTTCCTCCTTCCCTTCCTTCTTCCCTTCCTTTTTCCCTTCCTTTTTCTTCCCTCCCTCCCTCCCTTCTTTCTTTCCTTCCTTCCTTTTTTTTGGTCTAGGTGTGAGAATGCCAAAACTATTGTCACCTGCTTCCAGCAGCCCTGGTGTGTTGTTTCATGTCAGTGACAGGTATTCTGGAATGCACTTGATTTATGCAAAGATGTTCTTTCATTTGGTCTACTAGGAATTAATGTTTCACTTTGCCCTTTTGAAAGAGATTTATTTGTAAGACAGGATTGGCCTCTGTTACCTCAAGTGGGAAAAAAAAATTGTGGGTGGCAAGAAAATTTCTAAATGAAACAACATGAAAACTAGGCAGAGCAAATGTTTTAAAAGTGATGTTTGTGTACTTGATATTGCTGCTGCTTATTCCCTTCAAAATATACCTGGGTAGTCCATATTGCTCATTTCAGTGTAAATTAGGGAAAAATCTATTATCTAAGAATTTTACTTACTGATGAAGTACTAAAAGTTCAATAGTAGGCCCTTAAAAAAAATTCTGTCAAAAAGGAGGCAAATCCATGGTAATGATCTTCAGAATTCTTTCACTAAAAATGTTTCTTGAAGTTTCTAAAAGTACTACCATCAAAAGACTGCTTTAGATGGCTTTGAGGAGGAGCTTCAACTTGTTCATTTAACACTGGGCATTTTTTCAGAGGCTGGTGTCATTTGGGTATACTTTGTGGTTCTTTCTCCTTCCCTCCCTGCCCTCCTTCTCCTCATACTCACACATATTTTCAGAAACAGCACACTTATCCTTGGAAAACATACTTTTTTCTCTCACATCTTTTCTTATTAATGTACTAGAAATTATGATTTTTTTTTTACTTGAGTGTACCTTGAAGTACTTGACATTCAAAGTTCTACTCCCCTGAACTTCATTAACCCAAAGGAACTTTATTCCATTCAGTAAGATGTACAGGTTTACCTTGCTTTGGAAAATCCAATGTATATAAAGCATTGATACCATGCAAGGGTAATCTATCAAGGAATGGCAATAGTTGTGCATATATGTTTTATTCTGGTAGATAGAGGGTAATAGAAATTCAATGGCTTTCTTTAATGACCTTCACTTTTCATTTTTGTATAATATTGTCTTTTTTCTTCTAAAGTGTGTGCAAATCAGTTTATATCAAAATCCCAGTTGTCATGCAATCCATGTTTTCTATATCTCTGTATTTTGTTATAATATTTAGTAATTAATATAATTACTAAATATTTTTCTTTAAATACAGACCAATTTTTAACTTAAATGTGTTTAAAAGAGGAATTGTGTCTCAGGACTTTAAATGGAAAACTAGTCTCCTTTGCCATAAGTATAAAGTAACTACAAGCAAAACCCAAGTTATTAAATCCATCAGGATACTCTTGCCTACCTAGGATCAGAAGGCCTGCTCACTTTGTAAGAAAGGGAGAAATAACAAATGTACAAATGTTAAAATGGTGGTGACTCTGCAGGTAACTTTTTCTTAAAGGAACTGAAAGAAAATACCTTTTCATTATGTGATTCAGTATTTTCTAATGCCTGTCATTGCCACCTACAACAGTGATCTCACCAGATACTCTGTCTTCGGAAAAATTCTGTTATACCAAAGTCAGGAAGGTTTTGTTTGTAGGCTTCTTTTTTAAAAAATGTGAAAGCAAGCCAGTCAATTCCTGTTCTTAAGAGTATTCTTGCTAATGAGGTTAAGATTTTGTTTATAAGGCTTTCTCTAAAACCAGAATTGGGTCATCACCTCCAGTGCTTTTGTTTTGGCAATCTGAGTTTGAAATAAAGGACAAATGACATAAATTAATGTAGTAAAATTAATGTTGTGGTAATATTAAATAAAGCTAATGCCTCTTGCACCTGGAGGGCTATGCAGATGGCAGGCATACCTAATTATGCACCCTGCTGCCTTTAAGTGTACTGATAAAAATCTCTTAACTGAGTATAAAATATGTTCATTCACTGGCTCCAGACAAATTTGAGTGCAGCAACACAATACATAAACACAGCCTGACATACTTCTTTTTTAAGGGAAAAAATGCAATTATGTAAGTTAAATGAAATAATTAAATATTTACCTGATATTAAAAATGAGTAACTACTACAGTCATGCAGTCATGGTCTTTTGTCCTTTCTGTGAATATCAAAATACCTATCAGTCCCATAAGAAAAAGATTGCTCTCAAAGCAGTCAGGGAATACTTAAATTTAAGTTTACATCTCACTGGCTACACATTAATTAGAAAGATGAATTTACTAATTGAATCCTAACAAACTTTACTTGATGTCTCACTGTAGGTGTAAACTGGGTTGACCAGTTCTTGTTCAATATTTTAAGAAGTAGCTACTTCAAATATATCAGTATAATGAAGTATAGAAACAGTTTGTTTTGCTACAGGTATTTCAGAGATGTCAATGAATTTTTTTAAAACTTTCTATGAGTTATCTTCATTTAAGGAATGTGAGTTCTCATCAATTTCATTTTGTGGCCATTGAATACCTATGCAGTTAAAAGGACAACCAGCATCTTCTAGTTTTAGCATCAGAGTGATTTTTTTAAATGCCTTCATGAGACTTTTTATACACACCTATTATTTCTCATATATATTTGCTACCCACATTTTAAAAATAAAAGGATAAACTATTCTTTTTTAGACATAGTTTCCACCAAAATAGGAGATCTGGTGCCAGGCATTCATTGCATGATAAAGGTGCTGCTCCACTTTTAAGTGGTGGGGGTAGGGAGAAAAAAAGTGGGGGGTTTTTTAGGCTGAGGAGCATATAATTTCTATATCTTTTCATCTCAGAGTTAATAAAAAAATGAACTGTACATTTAAAAATTATATTTGTAGGGGTTTCTTTTGCCATTTGGATAACAAACTATGCGGATTATTTACACCCCATTCACCTACCTTAATCTATCAGTCCCTGGCTCTTATTTCTTCTGTTTGGTAGTTGATTTTTTTCTAAAGTTTTTCCACCTCTGTATGTTATAGGTATTTATATAATGAAGTTGTCAGTGTCTCAACACCCACTTTGTCTTGCATGAGTGTCATAGCTGATAAATGTCTTATGCTGAAGGAACCCTAGATTTCTCTGAAATATTTCTCTGAAATATTTAATAAAATATTAAAGAGTCTGGGCCTCTGGCTCCCAAGCCCTGGATTCATACCCTGGCTTGACTTCCAACAGGCAGGCAGCTAACATCTTTGAGCCTCTACCTCCTTCCTGTAAAATGGGAATAATAACATCGTCTTCACAGTTCGTTCTTTTAGTATCAAATGAAATGAAGGGTCCGCACATGATGGCACTGGATAAATGAGAAAGTCCATGAACTCCAGGGTTGTGATGGTACACATAGTGGAATTGTGGGGGTCATCTGGAGTGCACTATCACTAGTATTGATATATATTCTGGCTTTATTATTTTTTTTTTATATTCTAGCTTTAAAAATAAACTTGTAAAATGCCCCTTTCTCATTCTAGTAATTGTCTCATAATTTCTGCTAGAATGGGAAGCAAAAGCAAAGATAATTCCAAGAGAACTGAACTATAGTCCCATTGGTTGGTAATGTGGATGTGCCACTCCTTAATATTTTAAATAAAATATTGGGATGGGAATGTTTTAAACACAGCGGGAGGTTTTATCAACCTAGCCACATCTCTTGCATAATAAGCCAAGTATCTAGTTTTAAAAGTAAATGGGGAATTATACAATATCTGTCACTCGCATAATCTATCTCCCTCAGTCATCTGTGTTCATTGGGATAAATAAATTTTACATTCATCCTCTTTTTTATGTGCAATCCCTTTTCAGAAGGAAGAGAACAAAGCAGAAATTAACTTGGTAGACTAAGGCACCTGGGTAGCTCAGTCAGTTGAGCATCCAACTCTTGATTTCAGTTCAGGTCATGATCTCAGGGTCATGAGATCAAGTACCCAACAGGGGGCTCAGCATTCAGTGAGGGATCTTACTTGTTCCTCTCCCTCCCCCACTTGTGGGTTTCTCTCTCTCTCTCTCTCTCTCTCTCAAATAAATAAAATCTTTTAAAAATTAATTTGGTAGACCAGTCTTCTAGAAGGAAGTTGGTGATATCAGAATGTCTGTCAGGTACTCCTTTATTCCATATTAGATCTTATTTCTCAAGTGACTGATACTAAATCATTTGGGGAAATGTAAAGTAGAAATTGTATGTACTACAAATGGTTAAATTCTTTTTAAATTTTTAGTGTTTAAATTTCTAAGGAGTCAGGGAAAGCCAGATTTGCTTTTTGACAGGACTTCTCCCAAGTGATGATCCCGTGATAATAAAATAAACTTCAAGCTATATGTAAGTTCATACTATTTAAGATTTAGGTGAGGGTTGGGAAAATAGAAACTTCTATTTGGGATTCTACAGCACACTTTTCCTTGGATGTGATGAATAGTAGTGTTTTTCTGAGCCAGAGAGCAGACTAGTCATTCCTAAGTTTGTACATTGAACGGTGTAAGTTTATAAAGCATTCTCAATACCCACTTGCTAATAAAATAGTTTATGAGTGCTCATAAAAGAAACAATATTTTCAGTTATCTAATTATTGAACATTGTGAAGCACCAAGAATCACCCTTAAACATTAAAGAATTGAGATCCCAAAGAATACAGTGTTTATAACCACCTGTGCAGAAGTGATCATTGGCAGATGGATGTACCCATGTGAAGCTGTGATGGCAAGTTCTAAAATATACAAGGCTTTGGTGAGCTTTGCTCTATGACCCTGCATCACTTTTTTGGTGTGACATACTTATCATAATGTTATTGGAAAACCCGAGCTTCTCTGTTTTTCACCTTCCACATGAGAAAAAGAAAAGGATATTAAAAAAGTAACTTAACTTTCCATATGGGGATTCTGAATCTTGGAGAGAATATAAATTTAGTTACTAAAGAATTTGAACGGGATTGTGAAAAATGTTCCAAAATTCAAAGGAGGAAAAAAGGAATTGGATCCATACTAGGATCCAGTGTTTACTAGGGCCAGATACTTAGTTTCTCTTAATATATTTCTTCATGAGAATAATATCTTCCACCAGGTTTTTGAAAGTCAAACTATATAATGAATGTGAACATTTTTAGTCTTAAAGCATAGACCATTGCTACATACTAGGTGTAAACCATACATTTATAGATATTTTGATTAAAATGTTACCAAATTGACCAATGCTGTCTATCTATGCTGTCATTTTTCTGTTATATAGCCCTAGAAGTGAAACATTTCTACTAATAAAGTACTTTATTAGTAAATCACATGTATCCCATTTTTCACAGTGTATGAGGTGGTATATAATTTTTTAATATTTTGCAGTACATAATTTTTTTAAAGGAGTAATTATTTTTAGAGACCAAGGATGTGTGAGCAAGTAAGCACAGGGGGAGGGGCAGAGGGAGAGAATTTCTCAAGCAGACTCCTTGCTGAGTGAGGAGCCACATGTGAGGCTTGATCTCACAACCCCTGAGATCATGACCTGAGCCAAAACCACAGGTAGAGGACACTTAACCAACTGAGTCACCCAGGTGCCCCTGCAGTACATAATTTTTAAAAAATATGCATTGTAGATCTGTTGAAGAACAAACCCACATCCATTCCCAAGTATGATATTTCCACCTTCTTATCTTCACTGTGTCTTGTACATTCACATTTTATAGGAAATGATTATACTTTGTTGCTTTATTTTGTCTATATTATGGACTGCTACTATATTGAAAATAATATTAGCTCAGGAGTTCTGCTCAGCAATTGGGGGGGAGGTGAGGGAGAGGCAGAAGGGTGGGAGGAATAAGGAAAAAATTATTTTTTTTAGAAGGAAAAAGTTAGTTTAGAGGAAAGATCATTAGCCCCAAGCATATTCTGATAAAATTTCTACCATTGTATATAAAGGCTAAATAGGGGCTTCCTCAGAGTCCATGGAAAACAAAAGAACACGGTCGATTCTAATTCTAATTTGAGGACAAAAAGCAGAGTTTACAAAAATCTCACAAATTGCATATAATTACCAAGAGCTTCATAAGTGTTTAGTGATTATAAATAAATGAATGATATAATCAGTTTAGGACAGATTTGGACAGATCAAAGAAAACCAAGAATAATGCCAATGGGGGCCATTGTTGGTTTGTATCTTCTGTCTCTTCCTTCTTTTAAAACTTTTTAACTTTGGGAAAATGAGACTAGTGATAAGAAAAAGAGAACAGTGATAAGTCATGGATATTTTTCACTCTTTGAGGAAATAGAAAAAAATGCCCACAGTCTCAAGGGCATGAAGGGCAGGTTGTAACTGCTGCTTGTTTCTGTAGACATTGCCAAAACTTAGGTCCAGTGGATGCTTTCCATGGGAATGGATGGTATCTAGCTGGCAGTATGGTTTATATCTTTCTGTGAATTCTTCTTAATGGATTGGAGTTGCTCACTAAGTAGTCTTTATCATAAAAAAAAGGGTGTTAAGGTGTATCTTATTTAATCACACCCACTTTATACAACATATCAAAATGGGTGCCCCATCTGCTGGACAAATAATAAATCTTTATAAAAATTAGCACTTAAGCCTTCTCAATCGCCTTGACATTTATCTTAGGTAATATTAATTATAATCAGAATAGTCCATTCCAAGGGTACTTGATATCATGCAAGGAAAAGGTATTTCCTCCCTCCTTTAGTCTGTGAACCACCTGAAGTCCTCTGAGAAGCATCATGACAGATGGGTTAAGAGGAGAAATGAAGTAAAGCCAAAATCCAGATATTTCAGATGAAATTCACTTTCTGGATTAAATTGCTAAGTAAGTGTCCCAGTCCCCCAGATAGTTTTCTAGAGTAGATTTGGCTAGAAGTATAATCAAACTACAGCAATAATAAAAAACTGAACACATAGGGCTATGGATTGTATATTAGATAAATAAGGTAAGAGTTGATGACCAGAGTAGTCTTTGGTCCAGGAAAGAAATATTTTTTTGTACCTATATTCTGCATGAAGTCTCCAGACAGTGAATGTTTCCTAGAAATGGATGATTGGTAGAGGCTCAGGGACAATAAAGACATCCTCTGTGGGATCTTCCCCACCTTTCCCTTTCTCCCCCACACCAAACAACTCTCCCTTTAGTGAAGGATATTCTTGCATTCTTCAAGTCCCGTTAAAGCAGTTCCCTTGCAATACTGACATGCTTTCTGTCCATATGATTATTGTTGCTCTTGTTCAAAACTATAGGAAGAATGATTCCTTGACTCTCTCAGAAATCAGTAAGAGCTAAATTCCTGGAAATGAAAGGGTGTGTGTGGTGTTTGGTTTGGATCAGTAGAAGTGGAAGGTGGCAGTGATGGCAGACCTTTCCTTAAGAAGGATCACAGCATTAAGGAGCCTGGTTCAGATGTGTGGGCTGAGAGCTCATTGCCTAAGGCTGGGCTGAGAGGAAAGGGCAATCTGATTGTAACAGTCAAGGGAGGGCTTCATTTCCAATCTGTTGTCTGACTACAAAGGCTCAAAACCACAGCTCATTCTCAGATTTTCACTAACATTTCATCTAGAAAAGGTGCTTGCAACCCCTTCTTGACAAATGTAAAACAAAATTCATGCAAGCTAAGTGAGTTAAATGGGGCATTTCATGAAGTCCTATTTTTCCCTGGTGTTCCATAGCTAAACATGACATCCCTGCTGACTAAGCCTTTTCTACCCATACCTTTGTTATCAATTTACCAATCTCTTGGGCTTTTGTTCTTTTTTTTAATTTAAGGTTTATTTATTTTAGAGAGCACATAAGCACATGGGCTGGGGAAGAGGCAGAAGGAGGGGGAGAGAGAGACTCTTAAGCAGATTCTGTGCTGATGGGGCAGGTGAGCCACCCAGGCTCCCCAGTCTCTTTGGCTTTCGTGTGGTCCCCCTCCAAACTTCTGATACAAATTTTATGATAGACTTGAAAGCTAAAGCTGATATCATAAAGGCATGATCAATAGGTAAACCACAAGCTATATGTATTACGGATATAAATGAGCAATATTCCAAGAAACACAGTCTGGGAACTGAAAAATAAAACTAAAAGGAGTCTACATATTTATTTCATTAATGAAATCTTAAATGTTATGCTCATTAAACCTTCTTAAAAATCTTTTGATTGACCTTTATCTTATCCTAATTGTCTTCTCTCAAAGAAAGGATAAAAAATTATATCACCTCCCCTACTTTCCAGCACTTCCCTCACAGTATGTGCTACCCCATTTCTTCCCTCCACCTTCAAACTGGAATGGCCACCTGTGTCTGCCAGGCCTGCCAGGTTGACCTAGAACTTCTGGACAACCCCCAAATTCCATGCACTCCTTGACTCACGGAGGGCAGCACAGAGTAGCTCCTAGGAAATACATTTAATCTCTAATTCTGACCACTTTTCTTGGTAAAATAATCCCATTACCTGATCTCAGGACATACATAAGTGATAGCAAACAAATAAAAAATATGCTTGGGAGACTGAGGGAAGACAAGGCAGGGTATGTGAGTATGTATAGCACAATGCGCAGATCTGTGAGGGGATTATACATGGAACTGTAATTATGTGTGTTTTCTATATGTTGCTTATCTCTCTCCCCCTTCCTCCTTTTCCACCCTTCTCTCTTTCCTAGTCGAAAAGCTTTTTTTCCCTTCCTCAGGTCACACTGAAATATAAGCAGAGTCTCGGAGTACTTGCTGGCAAAA
Source organism: Vulpes vulpes (assembly GCF_048418805.1). Lineage (NCBI taxonomy): Eukaryota > Metazoa > Chordata > Mammalia > Carnivora > Canidae > Vulpes > Vulpes vulpes. The sequence continues at coordinate 40,903,005 of NC_132791.1, forward strand.
ATGTTAGAGGAAAATGTTTGGGTGCCTAATGCATTATATTTTCACTCCCCTGAGTTATGTCAGAATAAGGCTGGTGAGGGGGAAGGAATAAGGGGATGGGAGACCTAAAGTGGAGGGAGGAGTGGAGAAGAAACTTCCAGTATAGGGAGCAGAAAGCTGTGAGGTAGAGACCAAGTCCCCTGGTGTCCTTGAGTGGCAATCTCTGGTTGCCAGTTAAGGTGCAGTTGACCAGTGGTCCCCTGACTCTGCCTCCTTCCCCACCCTATTACCTGTGGACAACCCACTGTGTGACACAACTAGTCACCATAAGTCCCCCAACTGATAGAGGAGGCATTGGATGACTTGGGTGAGTTTGGTGACATGGAGGGGGAAAAATTCTTCCTCCCTTTGGTTAAGGAGGTGAGTGTATTTCATTACCAGGTGGAAAGTTCTCTAAGAGGCAGGGCAACAAGCTTTATGGCACTTCTATTTCCCAAAATGCAAACTTTTAAGTCTCCATGCACAGAGGGTATCTCTAAATCTCAGGTGGCTAGTGTTTCACAATTTTACTTGGGGCCAGTTAGGAATGAAGAAGGTGCTGGTTGAGGATGGACTTCGGACATATTATACCAATGCTGTAGCCAATGGCCAGACTCTCGGTGTCCAGACTGGTTTGTTAAGGGGAGAACCTTCCTTCCTTGAACTGCAAAGATAATTCAGTATTGCCCTCTTCTCCTGGGCTAGGTCACTGGCAGAGGTCTAGCCCTGTTCTCCACAGGGTGCCCTGAGCAGAGACAGGAAAGGAAAGATTATACTGTCATTCTGCAATCTGCAGATCAACATGGTTATCTTGATTACCAGCCTTACCTTGATTTGAACCCCTACTTCCTTTATGTTCCACACCTCTTTTGTCTAGGACCTGTTCTTGTCCTTGCCCTTGGCCTTTATTGTCTTTTCTAGTCCTCTGCTTGCCTTTGTTAGTTCCCTATCCAGGGATCATACGGAATTCTGTCCCAAAATGCCAAATCTCACCTAATCCCCTACTACATGCTTTACATTTTCCACCATGGCTTGCCTTCCATTTGTCATCATTGCCGCATACCCATGCTTTGTTTTTTGTTTTGTTTTGTTTTGTTTTGTTTGTTTTTTTTACATACCCATGCTTTGAATGAAATACATGTCTGGTTTATCTTAGTGTCTCTCCTTTCTTGCCGTCTCTTTATCTGGATTGGGAGTGCAGATTGCTATGATGCCATATGTTTGTCCACTGACTGAAACCTGCCTTAAATCTTGCCAGAGTGTCCATCTTTCTGAGTGAATGGGTCCTCCTGCCATTTATCTGGCCACTCCTCTCTGGTGCTTTATAAAATGGGTTCCTTCACCTCCAAATATTTAACCCACAAAATGGATTAAAATGTTTGCAGTTTTTTTTATTATTTTTTTTATGATAGTCACACACAGAGAGAGAGAGAGAGAGAGAGAGAGGCAGAGACACAGCAGAGGGAGAAGGAGGCTCCATGCACCGAGAGCCCGACGTGGGATTCGATCCCGGGTCTCCAGGATCGCGCCCTGGGCCAAAGGCAGGCGCTAAACGGCTATGCCCCCCAGGGATCCCATGTTTGCAGTTTTTATCAAAAAAATAAACACTGCTAATACAGTATTCTGTTAACATTTAAGATAAACCACCTGAAAAACTAGTGTTGGGATGTTTCGGATGCTAATGTTTGAAGGAAACTAGGCTTCTCTTGTAGATAATTTGAAGAAAACTGCTGGACATGTTCAAGAGCTCTAGAAGTGAACATGGTACTGCTTCTTTATGAGCCCTGATTTTTACTTTCAAATATGTGGCTTTATTGTTTATGATCTATATGTATCACTGGCATTACTTGGACCAGTTGTTCAAACATGCCACTTGTTGCTCAGGTATGTCTCAGGCTTTCTACTATAGAGAGATAAGTCATACCTTCTGTAGGATTTGAGGCATCTACAACCTGGTTTCAAATTTTCCCTTATGATTCCCAAGTCTTATTCTGATGAAGCCTAAACCTATTGCTTGCTTTAATATTTTCCAAATGTGATTGGCGTATGCTGGCCTTCATGTTTCTATTTATACTTTCCTTTTTCTGGAATGACCTTTTCCTCAAATATATTCCTGGGTTATTCATTCTTCAAGACTTAGCCCAAATTCTTTATTTTTCACAAAGTTTTCTATTTAATGAGCTGGTACATGTTAGAGTAGGTATACTTCTCATGGAAAGTATACCTAGAACATAATCCACACTCAAAAAACAGTAGCTATTATTAATCAGAATTCATCTTTCTTCTTCTTGTGCTCAAAATTTTATCTCTGGCACAGTATTTTTCAAATTTTCTGCATTCACAAATCATGGTCCAAAAATAAATTGCTGGAATATTGGTTAAATCCAGTTAAAAAGATTTGATCTATGTCAGATTTATCAGAATGTCAAATATAGCAAGCAGTATATTGTAAATCTTCACTGGGTGTAGAATACCATTTTCCAAACCTGTTTGACCGGAAATATCTAGTAAGATACAAGCTTTAATGAATACCTGTTTAGGGAGCACACCTCTACCCCACTGGACTTTGATTTGTTGAAGCTATTTAACTATATTTTCTCTTCTCCAACAAATTTTGAGCTTTGAGACAGAAGGATTGGGTTCTCATTATTATTATTATTATTTTACTCCACAAAACTTAACAGGCTATAATACATTTTTTTTCTTTCTGAGAAAGATTTTTTTTCCTAAAGGAACTGGACAGGAGTTGTGTTTTTATTTTTGAGGAATTAGCTGACTTGTGAGTGGTGAAAAGGAAACCCTCTGTGTATAGTCCAACCTGCAGGAAGCATGGAGCTAGAGAGGGAAATATTGGGTTAGTGTTTGGCATACCCACTAAGTTGCAGCGAAACATGTTAGTTGATATTGGACAGTTAGGTGGTGTCGAGTACAAGCCAGTCTGTTAATGGTAAAATATGTTTCCAAGTTGGCTGTTTTTACTTGGTACGTGCCTATGCTTGGGTATATTTTCATATTCCAATTACCTACCACCTCTCTAGCTTGTTAACTTTGAACAAAGCATTGATCATATCCTATGGTCTGGCATGGCATCATTCCACAGGTGATACTAAGTAACATGCCTGGAAATTCCTGATTTTCAATAAGATAAAAAAATTTAAATTAGGGAAGAATCCACTAATATGGTTGAGTGATCTTCAGAGTTACCAGTTCTATGGTAAAACTAGGACTAAAACTCAAAATTTTCTGACGATGAGTGACCAACACTTTTAATTTAACACAAGTACATCAAAATGATGTTTTTAAAAGAATTCAATACTTGAAATAACTTATAACAATACTGTCTTACCATATCCGCTTAATTGAAGGAAAGTTAGCCAGATTGATCTTTGGCTCACCTTGTACAATTCAAGTTGGGGCAAAAGATGGATAAATAATAGTTTACTGTCATCATTAACTTATTGAATTGTCCTATCAAAAGTTCAGACTTTACACTGTTAGAGTTCATAGTCATCAGTATATAGAAATTTCTAGCAGGAAACTACTTGGAGGATATTTTTAATTCAGCTCTTTCTTTGACCGACAAGAAAGCTGCAGATGAGCAACTTGCTCAGCAAGTATTTAAAAAAAAAAGTCCTTGGTTTCCTAAACTGTGAGTTGGAGTTGATTTAAAGTTCATTTGCCCTACCCATAGCAACATAAGGCGAATGCACCTATCAGTACTAAGTCTTGGGACAGTTACATGAAAGCAAAACAAGGCAAAATTATATTTTGATTACTGTTGTGGTTCTTACTGGCACAAGTTCCCTACATAACTTTGATTAAATGTCTTTGTTGGTGTAATAGTGATGGCAATATCAGATGACAAAACAGAGCCATTTTATGGTAATTTAATATTTTGTGAAGGTTAAAAAGCATTTGTGTGCATATAGAGTCACTTGCAATTATATGTGATTATAAAGCACATTCAATAAATGGAAATGCATTTGAAATTGATAAATATAGATTAGTAATGAACGCTATTAAGATGCTTCAGGGTAAGTTTCTAAAAAGCACAAGTCCTCTTTGAAGGGAAAATTAAGGAATAAAAAAAATTAAAGATCAGCCTATGATTTTTAGATACACTATAAATAAATGTAAAAGGTAAAATAACCTTGCACCCACATAAAAATATAAGGCCTACTTCAGGAGCATCGCCATTTAGCATTCAACAACCAATGCCAGTTCAGGTGTGTACGAGCAGTGCAACAGTGACACCATTGGGCCAGAGTTATCTTAATTCTTCTTAAAGCTTCAAAGTGTAAGGACGTTAGATGTTTATTAGAAATGCAGGCACATGGAGAAAACGTGCATACAGTGCTGAAACTAGGCTACTGAATTTGAGAAGAAGGTGGGGGCACTTTCCAGGAATGTTTTTATAGTGCTGGTTCTGGGCTTGGTATGCTTCCTCAGTGACCTAAAAAAATAAAGGACCAGATGATAACTATGACTAATGCAGTAAAACGTGGCAATTCCTGATACTCCAGGAAATGTTTTCAATTGGTTAAAGACCTTTCCATTTAGTTTAAATTCTCAAAGGGAAAATAAAGCCACTAGAGAATAAAGGAAACAAGTGAAACAGGGTAATGGTCTCTGGAGCCCAGCCCCACTAGAGGGCAGTAGAGTCCACGCTCCTTTGCTTTCTCTTTCACTCCGGACCCTGAGCCCCCTTGGTCCTGAGCCCCCTTGGTCCCCAGCCCATCCTCATTCTGAGTGGCTAAATGGATTCTTCAGGAAAGGAACTGTTTCTCATTTCTAAGATCATTTCTAAGATCTCATACTGGATCATTGTATTTCCTCAGAAACATACCCAAGATACAAAGCAGAGTAGAAAGTGATATACACCCTTTTCCCCAAATTTGAGAGTTTGATTATGTTATTTCTGTTTCTATTAGAATTAGCTCTTTTTTCAAAGAAAATGCTTAGTGCAAAAAGAAGAGTATATCTTCAGGCTTTTCTGTGGTTATTGAAAAAATATCAAGCACTAAGTCAATGGATTGTTCAGTCAGTTCTTAAGAAAATCTTGCATTCCTGAAAATCTAACTTAAAGTCACAAAATATAAGTGATAAAGCCAAGCTCCTTGTATTCTGAACAAGAAAGTCTATATGAAGAACATTGAAATAAAAGCCACATGAAATACTTGGTACATAGAAGCCAGGCTTCTCACTGATGCTAATACTGCATATCATGGCTAGAATTTGAAAGTGAAAAATGACTTTTTAAAATCATTGTTTTCAGTTTTCTTTATCTTTCTCTCCTAACAAAAGGAAGATTTTCATTTCTAGTAAAAAGAAACATTTGTTTGAAACTTTCTTTGACTTAATTTAGACAGATTTTTGTAAGTGCTTATTTTGTTTTTTACATAATTAAAGGTTATGTTGTAATATATCACTGATAAAAATAAAATTATTTTTCTGATTTCTGCTTTCTGTGCTAAGTGACTGTCATTGCTAAGTGACTGTCATTGTAGTCTTCAACATTTTGTACATAAAATTTCCTCTTCAGGCAAAAAAAAAAAGTAAACTTAGCTAGTATCTTTGGTTTTGGAACACTTAGAATTGAATTTTTCTACAAATATACTTACAGAAATTATAATTTTACCATTTGAGAAATGGAACACTATAGAGAAGCATTTTGAATCAATATGAGATTCATTAGAAAACTCTATGAGACATGGTTAGACCTTTACCTATACTTTTGAATAACTATGTATTCCCAAGAGCAGGGCTGGGCATAGAGCAGATAGTCCATTTGTTCAACAAAAATTAGCACATTATTAAGTATCTGAATTCTAAACACTATGCTAGATACTCTTATTTCTTCCTTATGGGAACTAAAGTCTCTAGATTAATAAATGTTTGACATTGATAAGTCTAAGACAAATTAATTTTAACAGCGTATTTGCTAATGTTAAAGTTTCCACTCTGCACACAAAAGTGCTTTGCGACACATTTATTTTTCCAGGTAAAGAGAACTCAATAATTTTAGTGGAGAACTTTTAAGCAGATGTTGAGATTACTGCAAAGTAAACTACAGTGTCTCAAAGACAGTACCATCAATTACTGGCTTAAGTGATGAATTTTCTCCAAATTTCCTGTATGTTATCACCAAAATTTGCTTTTAAACTCCCACAAATAGCTTTGGTATTCTTTGCCCTTCTGTATAAATTCACTTTGGAGATTTGCAAAGGATTTAAATTCTGGATGTGGCCTAGGGCTTGACAAGTAACTTCCTGGAAAGGCTTTGCAAGAAGACTTTTTTAGACGCAAATCCTCCTGGCTCAGTTTAACTTTCTCCTTGGTGTGTAAGTCTGTTATTACTCACACCATGTTCTTTTTACATCAGCCTTTCTTAGGGAACTACAGGGACATGATCTTAAGGGACAGCGTGCTTATATCAAAGCAATCCAGTAACAATATTTTAAAAAGGGATTCCTTAGGAGACAGCCACCGTGAATTCTGATGCTTCGTTCTTAAAAAATACGTATTAGCCTCAAATATGTTACCGTTATCTCCTTAGTGCAGAGGAGAAATCCTTAGACCTTAAGGTAGGGAGCATTGGTATTTCAGGTATGAAGACCTGCATTTGTACAGTGACTTTTCTGGAATTGGAAACCTGTCGGAACTCCTGTCTTATCTCATGAATGCTACCCAATTTGAATGAGATATTTTATTTGGCAACTTTTACTGAGGAAGGTTTTCTTGGTGGGGGAAAGAGGTCTGCAAAGGAGTCCCCTTCCTCCCCACAGTTCTGATTATGCTTAGATGAGATGCTTGATAACATGAAGCTCGAAAGAGGATAACCTCACTTAGCCCAATGTTTAATCCAGGTCAACTAACATTCCATTTTGTACCACTTTGCCAAAATTCTCTCTGTTGAGTGTGAGGGCCAGCCTGCCTGGAGAGGAACAGTCAATTCCCTGTCTTCCAGTGGGCGGAATTGTTGTCTGCTGCATTGTTTCTGGGTGGCCTCAACATGTCAGCTTTTTGCATGAGACTCTGATTTCCTGGTCAACCACTATTCAGGGCTTAGGATGACTCGATTCACTCAAATACATTATAAAATTGAATAAAACTAATTGTGTGGTGGGAGCACTGATTCCATATGACATATGAGGAAAACCAAGATCACCTAGGTAAATAATTGTTCTAAGGTCACATGGTCCAAAAAGAGGCAGAGTAAGAAGGAAAGCCACATCTTTTGACTTCATATTCACTCTTGTGTTTGCCCAAAACCATAGCTGTGGCTGCATACCTGGAGCAGAAAAAATGGTATCAACTGGACTAAAATGAGATTTGAAAGCATAAGCCAGGCAAAAGGGTGGTTCCTGAATGGGAACAGTTGCATTGACCCCCAACAAGCCTTCGGGCACCTCCAGCCCCTGTCTCACCCTCAACCACATCAGTGAGGCTCGGAATGCAACTCTTCTGCTCAAGTCTTTAAACAGGGAGTTTGCCCCACATCTCCGCCTGGGATGTGCCAGTAACACTGCAGCGATTTTATAGAGCAGCAAAACAAGTTTGAGCAACCCAGATCTTTATCGGCTTCAGCTGAAAAGGCCAGTTACATTTTAATCTCAGTTATATAAATGATTGTTTTGAAAGCAAGCCAGCACATCTCTAAAAGGCTTTTTTTTCTTCCTTTAATGCTCATTAATTCTTCTTCTTCATCTTCTTTTTTTTTTAAATAAAGAGCAAATTGAGGTACAGTAAGCAGAGAAAAGGATGTGGGTCTCACCATTGAACAGGTGCTCTGGTCAGGATGTTTTGTGGAGTTAGACAATCTAGAGCCCAAATCACATTTACATTCTGTAAACTTATATTTTGTAAATGTATATTCAGCAAGATGTATCAGGTTTAACTATAGATCTTAATACATTTTGATAGACCAATCATTTCCAATATTCCCAAAAGTTCCATTGTGTCCTTTTGAGTCAAGTTCCTTTCCCCACAGAGACCTCATCAAGTCACAGGCAACCACTGACCTGTTTCTGTCACTACAGATGAATTTTTCTTTATTAGAAATTCATATGAATGAAATCACATAAAGTATGCATTCTCTCTATATTGGCTTCTATTACTGTTTTTGCAACCATCTATATTCTCTGTCTCACTAGTACATTTCTGAGTGGTATTTCATCATTGAGATGTCCACAGTCTGTCATTGGGACATTTGTTTCAAGTTTTCAACTATGGTAAATAAAGATGCTATGAGGACTCATGGAAAGGTTTTTGTGTTGATACATACAACATTTTTATTTCTTGGGTGAAACCTATGGCTAGAATTGCTGGGTCATGAGGAATGGGTGTGTGTGTGTGTATGTGTGTGTGTGTGTGTGTGTGTGTGTGTGTGTGTGTATGAATAAAACTTTAGAGGGAACTTCTAAGCTAGACCACTTTATATTCCCACAACCAAGGATGAGAGTTTCGGTTTCTTGGTATTTTCACGAACACTTGGTATGGTCAGACTGGATTTTTATTTTATTTTTTTTGAAGATTTTGTTTATTTATTCACATAGAGGCAGAAACACAGGCAGAGAGAGAAGCAGGATCCCTGCGGGGAACCTGATGCTGGACTGGACCCCAGGACCCTGGGATCACGACCTGAGCCAAAGGCAGATGCTCAAACACTGGGCCACCCGGGTGCCCCTGGTCAAGCTTTTTAATTGTGGTCCTCCAAATAGATGTGTAGCCATTTTACATTGCAATTCTAACTTGCATTTCTCTAATGAATGATGTTGAACAACTTTTCAGTGTTTATTTACTCTTCGTGTATCTTCTTGAGTGAAGTGTCTGTGCAAATCTCTTTTGAGCATTTAAAAAATTCGGCTTGTTTTTCTTACTAAGTTTTGAGAGTTCTTTATATATATTGGATGCAAGTCCTTTCTATATATTTTCCTCCCTGTTTATGATTTTTTCTTCATTCTCTTACCACTGTCTTTCAGAGAAAGTTTGATTTCTATAAAGCCTAATTATTACGTTGTTCTTCTATGGATCATGCATCTGAAAAACTTTGTCTACCTCAAAGTCACAATGCTTTTCTTGTATCTTTTCTTGTACATGTATAATGGTTTTAAGTTTTATATGTAGGTCTATGATTTGTCTTGATTTAATTTTCATATATTAGGTGAGTATGTATCCAAGTTCATTTTTTACTTATGAATGATCAGTTATTTTAGCACTGTTGATGGAAAAGACTATCCTTTCTCCACTGAATGATCTTTGGTGGGGAAGATCAGTTGTTCATATATGTGTGAGTCTATTTCTGTTCTTTTTGTTTATTTTACTATCTTTACATTAATATCACACTGTTTTCAATATTCTAGCTTTAAAAGAAGCCTTAAAATATCGTAGTATTAATCCTCCAGTTTTGTTCTTAATTTTCTAAGTACTTTTGGCTATAGCGAGCACTTTTCATTGCCATAGGAATTTTAGAATCAAATTTTCAATTTCTACAAAATAAACCTTTGATGATTTAGAATGGATTACTATTAGTATATGAATCAATTTGAGTTGAAGTAGCACTTTCAGAACATTGAGTCTTTAGACATGTGAAACAAGTATATTTCTTTTTTATTTAAGTCTCTAAGCAATCTTTTGTAGTTTCCAGAGTATAAGTCTTGCACCTTTTCTTAGGTTTACTCTTCTAAATATTTTCTATTTTTGATGATATTGTAATCAGTATTTTCTAAATTTCTGTTTCTGGTTGTTTTTCACCAGCATATAACAATGCAGTTAATTTTATATATTGATCCTATGTTCCGCAAACTTACTAAATCACTTACTCTAGTAGTTTCTCTGCAGATTTCACTTCATTTTCTATATAGGAAATCATCATCTGTGAATTAAAGCAGTTTTTTTTTTCTTTCCAATATGGACAATTTCAATTTATTTTCATATCTTATTACATTAGATAGAAGGTACAATGTAATATTGAATAGAAGTAGTGAGAGCTAATATCCTTGTTCTGTTTAGTTTTTTACTGTTAAGCATGAAATTAAATGTAGGTTTTTTTTTTTTTATGCCCTTAATTAGGTTTAGGAAGTTCCCTTTTTCCCTCATTTACTGGAAGTATTTATCAGGTATCTTGGATTTTGTCCAGGGATTTTTCTGTGTCTGTTGAGTTGGATTTTTAAAAGTTTATTAATATGGTAAATTACCTTAATTTATTTATTTTCAAATGTTCAGCCAATCTTGAATTTCTAGGATAAAGTCAGCTATAATGTATTATTTTTTAATAATATAATATTATTATTTTTTAAATATTATTTAAATATATATTTTATATATATTATATAAATTTAAATATATATATTATTATAGATAAATTTAAATATATATTATTATATATATAATATATATTTATATATATATATATATTTTTAAATATTATTCAATTCAACTTGCTATATTTTGTTTGGAAGTTTTGCATATATGTTAATAAGGAATATCAGTCTATAGTTTCCTTACATGTCTTTATACTTTGTTGTCATGGTTATAACATTGGTCCTCATGAAATAAATTGAGGAATACTCTCTTCAATTTTCTGGAAGAATTTATGTAGAATTGGTATTATTTCTTCCTTAAATGTTTGGTAGAATTTATTAGTAAAGCCATCTGAGGTTTTCTTTGTGGAAAGACTTTCAACTACAAATTAATGTGTATTCCACTCTTGTGGGGTGGAGTAGTCATTGAACAGGTCAAATTCGTTGATAATGTTCAGATAGGGATATGGCAATCTCTTACTCAAACTGTGAATTTGTCTTTGTAGTCTATCAGCTTTTGCCTCATGTATTTTGGAGTCATATTACTAGTTTAAAAAACATTTAAGATAAGAACATTTTTCTTTAAGATGTATTTATTTGAGAGAGAGAGAGAGAGTACATGAGTAAGGGGGAGGGCCAGAGAGAATGGGAGAGGGAGAGAATCCCAGTGGGTTCTGCTGAGCACAGAGCCTGACACAAAATGGATCCCACAACCCCTGAGATCATGACCTGAGCCAAAATCAAGAGTTGAATGCTCAACCGACCAAGCCACCCAGATGCCCCTGCTATATTCCCTTGATGAATGTCCCTTTGTGATTACTAAATGAAACTCTTAATCTGTAATATTCTTTGCTTTGAAATCTATGTCTAATATTAATATATAGCTACTTCAGATTTCTTTTCATTAGTGCTAGCATTGTATCTTTCTTTGTTACTTTTGACCCATATTTTTTTCATTTGAAGTACATTTTTTATAGGCAGCATATAGTTGGGTCTTGCTTTTATATCCAATCTGACAACCTCTCTTTTTTTATTAGGATATTTAGGCCATTGATATTTAAGATGACAATCATATGGTTACTTTTAAATCCATCATTTTGCTACTTGTTTTTTTCTTCACCTCATCTGGTCCCTGTTCCATTTTTCTTTGTTTATGTATCCTTTTGCACTAGTTAAATATTTCTTATAATTACACTTTATCTCCTGTTATAACTATAACACGATATATTTAATTTAGAAAAATATACATTTTTCTATTTTAATGATTTATGGTATTCATCTTTAAGTCAACACACATCTTCAAATTATATATTGTCACTTACTTTTAGTATAAAAATCTACAATGGTATGCTTTTAGTTCTACCTTTCTGCAATTTATGCTGACTTTCCTATATGCTTTACTTTTATATAAGATATTAACTCCACACTGCATTGTTATTATCATTAAGAAGTCAATTATCTTTTGAAGAGATTTAAATAATGAAAAATAAACCTCAGATATCTGCATATGTAGTTATCCTTTCCATTGTTCTTTTATTCATTTTTGTAAACCCATATTTCTATCTAATATCATTTATTCATGTTTGAAGGAACATTTTCTTTAGCATTTCTTATAATGTAAAATTTGTTGGTATTTCTTTCAGCTTTTGTAAACCTTAAAAATGTTTATTTTGCTTTCATTTTTGAAAGGTATTTTTACTGGATATAGAATTCTAAGTTTGAAGCTTTTTTTCTTTCATTAAAGATGTTGCTCCACTTTTTTTTTTCACTTGCATGGTTTCTAATATCTGCTATTGTCTCTATTTTTCTTCCTGTGTATAGACTGTGTCTTTTGTCTTTTAAAGATTTCATTTATTTATTAGAGAAAGGCAGAGACAGAGATAATGATCAAAATAGTATAAGTAATGAGGAGAGACAGAAGCAGGCTCCACACTGAGCAGGGAGCCCAACACAGGACTCGAGTACCACAGACTCGGTACCTGGCACCTCTAGTAAACTAAAACATCTGGCTTACATATTTTCTGAAATATGAATTCTGATACTGTTTTCCTCTTTATTTCCCAATATGTAGTGTGTCCATTTTTTCTCTAGTTTCATTTAAGAATTCTCTTTGCAATAGTTTTTCTGCAAGTTGATTATGGTTTGTTTTGATGTAGTTTTCTTTGGGTTTATCTGCTTGGAATGTGTTAAGTTATGGATTTCGTCAGATTTGGAAGAAAAAGTCATTATTACTGAAATAGTTTTGTCACCATACTTTTTCTGGGACTCTAATTATATGTATATTAAAACACTTAATATTTGCCATAGGTTCCTCAGTCTCAGTTCATTTTCCCAAATTTTTTTCTTTTGCTGCTTCAGTTTGTCTTTCCCTGCTGCTATGCCTTTAATTTTAGTGATCTTCTGTAGTGTCTGTCATTAACCATGTCCAGTGAATTTTAAAATTTCAGATATTTTTCAGTTCTGGAAATAATATTTATATCTCTTTTCTTCTTATGATGTTAGATTTTTCTTTTAAATCTTGAGCAGAGTTATAATAATTCACTTAAAGTCTTTTTTTTTTAATTTTTATTTATGATAGTCATACACAGAGAGAGAGAAAGGCAGAGACACAGGCAGAGGGAGAAGCAGGCTCCATGCACCGGGAGCCCGACGTGGGATTCGATCCTGGGTCTCCAGGATCGCGCCCTGGGCCAAAGGCAGGCGCTAAACCGCTGCGCCACCCAGGGATCCCCACTTAAAGTCTTTTAATTCTACTACCATTTTTATTTCTGCATGTTTCTATTTACTGATTTTTTTCCTGATTAATGGCTATATTGTTTGGCTTCTATGTATGTTTAGTAAATTTTTATTGTATACTGGACATCTCAACATTGTGGTTTTTATTTCTAGAAATTTCATATAGATTGTTTATGCATATAATTGGTTTTATTTTCTTATTTAAACAGTGGTGGATGTGGTTCTGACAGGTAGTTACGTAACTTACACACCAGCTTCATTTTTTAAGTTTTGCTTTTTTAAAAAATAAATTTATTTTTTATTGGAGTTCAATTTACCAACATACAGAATAACACCCAGTGCTCATCCCGTCAAGTGCCCCCCTCAGTGCCCGTCACCCATTCCCCCCCAACCCCCGCCCTCCTCCCCTTCCACCACCCCTAGTTCTTTTCCCAGAGTTAGGAGTCTTTATGTTCTGTCTCCCTTTCTGATATTTCCCACACATTTGCTTTTAAGCACTTTTAGGGCTTGTGTAGAGAAGCTTTTAATATATAGCTACTTTATTACTAAGGTAACTTTTTTTAGGGTCAGTACTGAATGCCATGGTTTTTCAACAATGGCTCTACAAATTTGTTTCTCATCTCTGTGTGAGCCCTGGAAACTTTATTTTATAGGGTTTCAGTGGATCCCCTATGGAGTTTCATCCTGTGCTTGTGCAATGTAATATTCAGCAAAAGATTCAAAAGGACTCTTGTTCAAACTTCTGGAGATACTTTTCACACAGCTACTATCTCTTATAATCTGCCTGAAAACTTCAGTTATTCTAGTCTCCCCAAACTTGATTTTTGTCGGCTGTGCTATGCTTGAGTTCTGCTGTCCTGCACTATGGTCCAGAAATAAATCTTAAAGCTATGGTCATTAGGGAGACTGTAGGAATGATCCCAATTATTTTTTCCACTATCTGTATATAACTGTCTCATATTTTGTTAAGTTTTATAGTTTTTTTCTTTAATAACAGAATGATAGGTCTCAGAAAAGTAATTTAAACATGGCCATAAATTAAAAGCCTACAATTGGGATTTAATTTTTAAAATTTATGTGTAAGTTATACTGTAGAAATGCAACAGTCCTATAAAAAGTCTGTTTTATGTCTTTGTCAAATTTCACATTTTATTTCTAAAAACATTGACACATATGTCAATATATGAATCAATGCTGAAATTTAAAATGAACCTAAGTGTTCAAACAGAGTAAATAGGAATTCCAAAAATTCCACATGATTATGTTATAATAGCTATCTTCACACATTTCTTGAGCAGTTTTCTAATGTATACAGTAAGCATATGACATTAATGTGACAGGATTTGTAATAATTTTGCTGAAAACAAAAACAGAAAGGAGGTTATGTTTTGATATGGTTTTGAAGTAAATTTAAAAGAATAGTGCTTTCAAGAAGGAAAAGAAGAAACACAAAAAAATTTACAACCTGCATCATATATGCTTTTGAATATCTACTTACATTTAAATAAAATCTAAGCGAAACTTTAAAAAAATTGTTTTAAATTAAATGTTTTTCAGCATATAGTGTATTCAAGGCAGTGTGGTTTTATGAGCCAAAGAATAAGACATAGTATTTCCCAATTAAAAAAAAATTACTATCAAGAAAAAAAAATTACTAATAGTTGGAGAAATAAGTAACAGATAAGAAAATGACAGGTAGTTCCAAATGAATGATAGTGTCAACCGTATACCTTGGTCTGTGTAGTTTGTAGAGAACTCAAAATTATTAATATACATCAGATACACAAGAATCAAATGGGATTCAGTTATTAAGGCACTTTCTTGGGACACTAAGCAATACAAATCATGATACCCAAAATCTACCATGGCTAAATGCCTTTCTCACTCTTCAAAAAAAGACTGCTCTTCTCAGTGGTATCCTCTCTACTGTTCCTAGGCAGAGACTGTGTTACTCAGACAGAAGCTGCATCCTGAACTCTCTGTTCTAGCTTGTGCTTCAGACAGCCACGGGCATGCACTGGTAATACCCTTTGTTGGTTTAATCCACTTCTAAATCACGTATCTGGAGTCTTTTGGTAAGAAGACTTAAGAGACACTCTAGGGCAACTTGAAGTACAGAAGGTGTGGCTCTTTGTGAGCAGAATCAATGAGAAAGAAGAGTTTTGTGAACAAAGGATATGTAAGCTTGTCCCTCAGGCCATACTAAGCAATAGAGACGATCACCCCAAAACTATCTTTACATGTAACTTATATTCCCATTATTAGCTGGATATCTTCTATATTCTAGAAGAAAATAATGTTGGCATACATATTATACAGATTTAATTTTAACCTATTCCTTTTTTTTTTAATTACACCAGTAAAAAGACTA
Source organism: Vulpes vulpes (assembly GCF_048418805.1). Taxonomy (NCBI): domain Eukaryota; kingdom Metazoa; phylum Chordata; class Mammalia; order Carnivora; family Canidae; genus Vulpes; species Vulpes vulpes. The sequence goes on from NC_132791.1 coordinate 40,918,431, forward strand.
AATAAAATGCCTCCTAAGTAAACAGGTATTATTTCCCTTTTTGTTATTGGCACCATTATCCCACACAATTTTTTTCTTTCTGCCTTCTTCTGTCAAGTTCCTGATTCCCGACCCCCTCCGCTCTTGTTTTCCATTCTTTCCTCCTCCTTATGTATCTGCATGATAAAATGGGTTAATATTTCTGATGGATTTTATAAGAATCAGTATTTGAGCATCTGAATGAATAGTCTTCCACAACAGTCACCTTAGGAAACTGTACAATATACTAATAACATGGTCATTATTTACGGTCTTTTAAAAAACCCATCTTTCACAGATACACTTTACCATAAACACATTAAATTTTAGTCTTTGAAATACAGATGTGTTTCCTAGGTTAATAAACAGAAGTTTTCACCTATGTTATCTTTTAAGGACTTTAGATTATTTCAGAAACTCACAGTAAAAACAATGCTTGCTAGCATTGAAGATGTTAAAAAAAATGCACCACATCCTTTTAAAGTAGTCTGAAAAAGAATTTTCCATAGACTTTATTTTGATAGCATCATCACCCAAAGCTTTGGCCTCTCAAATTAAATGTGATATATTAAAAATGCTTTTTTTAAAAAAAATATTTTATTTATTGTTTGAGAGAAAGAGAGCACAAGTGAGAAGAGGAGCAGAAGGAGAGAGAGAATCCCAAGCAGACTCCATGCTGAGTACAGAGCCCAACATGGGTCTTGATCTCATGACCTGAGGTCATGACCTGAGCCAAAATCAAGAATCAGACTCTGAACTGACTGAGCCATGCAGGCATCGTGAAAGATACTTTTTATTTGAGTAAATAGTATAGGGTTTCTGTGTATGGCCCCTCTGCCCCATCTTTATACAGTTGTCCCTTTTATTATATTGAGTGGTGTGGTACGTTTGTACTAATTAATGAGCCAGTACCGACACATTATTGTAACTGAAGTCCATAGTTTACATTGTTTATTTTTTATGTTGGATAGTTCTATGGGTTTTGACAAATGCATAATGCTATTTTCCCACCACTATAGCATCATAAGGAATAGTTTAATTGTCCTAAAAATCACCCTCCTCCCCCTGGCCACCACTGATCTTTCTACTGTTTCTATGATTTTACCTTGCCCAGATGTCAGGCAGTTGGAATTATACAGTATGTGGTCTTTTTAGACTGGTTTCTTTCACTTAGCAATAGGGATTTAAGATTCCGCTATGGTTTTGGTGGCTTGATAGCTCAGTTCTTTTATCACTAACTAATATCCCATTATATGAATGTACCACAGTTTGTTTAGCCATTCAACCATTGAAGGGCACTTGCTTTCTTCCAGATTTTGATAAGTATGCATAAAGCTGCCTAACACTCATGTGCAGGTTTCTGTGTGGACAGAAACCTTCAACTCAATTGAGTAAATACTTTGGGGTGTAAATGGATCATGTGTTTAATTTTTGTAAGAAATTGTCAAACTTTCTTCCAGACTGGCTATACCCATTTTGCATTCCCACTGGCAATGAATTAGAATTCCTGTTGCTTTATATCTCCATCAGCATTTGGTGGGGTCAATATTTTAGATTCTAGCCATTCTATTAAGTATGTAGTGGTATCTTGTTCTGAAGTGCAATTTCCCTCATGACATATATCATATGACATTTTCATACACTTATTTCCCATCTATATATCTTCTTTGGTGAGATGTCTGTTTAGATCTTTTGCCCATTTTTAAATGGAGTTCTTTGTTTTCTTACTGTTGAGTTTTTAGGGTTCATCGTCTATTTTAGATACAAGTCACTTATCAGATATGTGTTTTGCAAATATTTTCTCCCAGTCTGTACCTTGCCTTTCATTCTTTTAACAATGTCTTCCACAGAGCAGAAGATTTTAATTTAAATAAAGTCCAAATATCATTTTTTTTCTTGTATTTTCTCAAGGTTTTAGTGTCATATCTAAAAACTCATTGCCAAGCTAAAGGTCACCCAGAAGTCCTGTGTTATCTTCTGGGAGTCTTATAGTTCTGCATTTTACATTCAGGATTATCATCCATTTTTAGTTGTTTTTTTGTGTGTGTGTGAGAAATATAAGGTCTGTGTCTAGGTTTATATTTTTGCATATGAATGCAAAATTGTCCCATTCCCATTTTTTGGGAAACCTATGCTTTTTTTTTAATTGTCCCCCCCCCCTTTTTTTTGGACAAAGACCAGTTTACTGTATTTGAGCAGATCTGATGTTTTTTCTCTATTTTAAAAGTAACACTTATTAGATTTTAAAAATAGAATGAAATCAAAATAAGTAAAATATAAATGATCTATAAAGAGAGGGTATTCATTTGAATTTGGTAGAGGATTGAATAAAGTTGGTTTTGCTCCCTTGTTTCAGAAATCATTCCAAGCAACAAGAATAATGGCATACACAGACACAGATTTTAACTTTGATGACAGTAGGAGTTTTTTTTTTTTTTTACTCTAAATCACAGTATCCAAGAAAAGGATTGCCAATATACTGCTGGTTAAGTGAATATGCTAGGAGACACCTAGATTTTTCTATGTGGGGCTGTGAATCTGGAAACAGCTGGAATTCCCCAAAGCTGACATATCTCCTAGGAACAATGCCTTCTTTGGAATAACAGAAGTGGGTAATTGGGCTAGTGGCAGAGCTTCCCTGGAAGCTGTTTTATTTTATTTTATTTTATTTTATTTTATTTTATTTATTTATTTATTTAGAAGCTATTTTATATACACGCACACACATACACTCCCACAACCCTGTGCAGTAGGCAACTCAGTATAAAACAGAAAACAATTTCTCCTGTCTTGGAATGTTAGCCTCCCATGCATGACCTTCCTTTAATTTGCCCTCCCTGACACTGGTCAAAGTCCCCATCTTTCCTTAACTAATATGGGAAGGTAAATCAATTAAAGATTTGGGTCCCCAGTTTCCTTATCTGTGAAAAGAGAGAGTTGGACCAGATAATCTGCAATGCCCTTCCCAGAATTCTTTGATTTATAGCCTGGGTCCCATTCAAATCTCTCATTGTGGTAGAGTTGCCCCAAGAGAGGAAATCTTGTTCTCAAAATGACAATGAAATTCATTGAACATAAGTCCCAGGGGAAGGGGAAAATGGGCCAGACTTCTCTACAAGTATGTGGCATCTAGTCCTTGGAGAGAAAAGGAAACCGTCAGACTAAGCTTAAACTATTCCTCTTCCCTGATATAGTGTTAATTAAATCTGTTTAATCATTACTGCGACTTCTTAGAAGAGAGAATGCGGGTACAGAGAGGTCAGGAAGCAAGTAGCTTCTGGGAGAGTATGAGAAAAGCAAGGGCAGAATGGTGTCTGTAATTAAAGTGGAACCTCCTCCTCTTCATCGTCCTCCTTCTTTTTAAAAATGTTATGGAATCAAGCAATTGCTCCGAGACCTCGGAGAGTGGGCTGGAGCTCTGTCCAGTCACACAGTACCCCATCCCCAGTCCCTGGCGGGTACCCATGGTAAGTGAGGCCCACTTTGAATACACACACACAGGTCCCTTGCAAAGGGAGACCATCCCATCCACTCCCGTTTTCCTAACAGGTTTTCTAAATCTTCAATAAGTTTGTGTTAGCCGGGAATGAATGTCTGAATTTAGGCTTCAAAAATGTTCCTCTCTCCCACTCCCCCCGCCCCAATCTGTATAATTACTGTTTTTTTCCCGAAGCCTTTCAAAATACTATAATTAACAGATTGGCAGATAACCCATATAACTGCAGTTAAGGCAAATATAGTATGCAGCTGTCTTTGCATTAAGTGATTAAATCAAATAGCATAGTTTTGAAGTACATTTATAAAGCATAAATTTACCTCCTGGCAAAACTGTCTTAAGTAACACACCCTACACCATCTGTTCGCTCGGTATTAATACCATATTTCCCAGGACTGTAGCTCCGGAGAGCAGAGCTACCAGCTGTGCAGAACCAAGAGGTGCTGAGGGATCCTTCGGAATACTCAGCAACTTTTGGATCCTCTTAGGATGCTCACAGTGATTGTGCATTGGAACACACACCCCCGACACGCAGATAGTCACACATGCACACGTACCCACATACACATACCACTTCAAGTTGTGATGACTGTATGCTCACTTTCCATGAACAAGACAATGCACTGGTATGGCTTTAAATGTATTTGTTCACATACTTATTTTTTCATTAAGTTATTCAACAATGATTGCTCCAATGCCTCTCTATGTGTTTAACTAGATACGAGGTGGTAGGAACAGTGGTTAATGCTGATGGACCCTGCTCTCATGGAGCTTACGGCCTAGCACAGAAGTCTCGGTAACAGACTCACTACAGTACAAGGGGATGGTTTTAAGACAGGCAGAAACCGCAAACTTAACTTCGTTCAGGGTTTGTAAAATCAAAGGCTGGAACTGTTTTTGCAATTCAAGGATACATACAATAAGTGAAAATGGTTCAATCATCAAAAATTTATTCAGAACCTGCCATAAGCAGCGGTAGACTCTATGGCCAACACAGGAAAAGACATTTACAATCTGGTGAGGAAAACTGAAGCTGGCAGTAAAAAAAAGAAATGCGAGATTGGATGATTCAGGCTACGGTGTGGAGTTTCAGAGATAGTGCACAAGCACTGAGAAATGGGAAGCCTTGGGAGGGTTTTATGGAGCAGTGGTCATCAACCCGGGCTGCACATTCAAATCTTCAGGGAGCCTTTGAAAGATACTCATGGCAGGTCGCATCCCAGATTGATTAGATTAGAAAATCTCGGGGGATGGGGTTTGGATATGGCTCTCTTGTTTTTACGTTTTTGGGGTAGTCTTAATAAGACTTGGGGGTACAAAGCTAGAGCTGATAAAGTCATAATCCACAGTTAAGAGGAACTGTATGTATCATCCAGGCCAATATTCTCATGCCATAAATGAAAACACAGAGGTGCAGAGATGCTAAATGAATTCCCTGTGGTCTCACAGCTAACTCAAGGCAGACATTAAACCACTGTCCAGGTTTTCCAGTTTCCAAACTGGGGATCTTTTGATTCTATACTATTTCCAGATTTTCAGCATATAGCCGAAATCAAAGCCAATCACAAAAAGTCAACTGTTCTCATCAAAGTAGTCACAATGGGAGCATTCTGGGTAGGAAAACAAAGGGAAAAAATGCAATTAATCAGTCGGAAATAAAATATCAGATATTATTATTTTCTGAAAGAAAGTGAAAGTAGACTCTTAAATTTTGTGGTTTTACTTGAAACACAAGAAGGCAAGCATGCAAGCTCATCTTTTATTGCTGTTACATGCTAGTTTCGTTAGAGGTAGCAATTATTTAAACGTTAGGGGGACTTGGCATTATACAAAATCTTATCTCCCCCAGAATTCATTCCTCTCATGTGACCTGTAATGCCTCTGTATCAGATAGAAACACAGTTTTCTATGGTTGTTGTTGGATCTAAAAAAATAAAAAAGTTTCCCTTCATTTAAGTCTGAATAACATAGAGCTGCCAGACTGGACTGCAAGATTCAGGCTGCAAAAGAAGGTATTCTGAGTTTTGTTTTACATCAATATTTATTACTGTATCAGCAGCTACATTGGATGTGCTTATAATTTATTAGTAGACTTTATCTGGCGGCAGAAACAGATTCCATAATTCTCGTGAATCACATATCCTCCAGGCACTTTTTTAATCCAACTTTTGTTTACTGTCACTTGTACTGAACATTTTGCATTGCAATTCATAAAGAAGTAGTTCACAGAAAACTAGTATCTGGCCTACCCCAATATTTTCCATTTTATTAGTCAATGGGAGTTGGCTTTAAACTACCCAGCTTATAATTTATAACCGGAACAGACAATTTAATCATTTTAGGATGTGTTCAAGCACAGCTCAAAGTTTTAACAAGGCTGCTCCCTTTATTTCAGAGCCCCTCCCTGTCAAGAAGGCTCTTGTATTTTAACAAAGAAAATAGTCCTTCTTTTCAGTTTTTCCTTGAGTTGGAAGGTATATGGAAACACTTTATGAGAAACATAAAGTGGGAAGTAAAGTAAATCTCCAAAACGGAAAACAAACAAACAAACAAACAAACAAACAAACAAACTGGGGGGGGGTGTCTTTTGAGGTCATATAAAATTAAGTGAAAAGATGGCACAATTATTTTGACAGCAGATGGGATCTCTAAGTCGTTAATTAAGACACTAGCCATTAAAAACACAAGGACTCGAGTTTCTATACATTTACTGATTCTTTTCTGGTTTTTTGAGATTTGACTATAGGGTACGATTTTTAAATGTCATCTTGTAGCTTTAAAAAATGTGAGGAAGCACCTTAAAATGATCGCCCTGAAGGGGACAAGAGTAAAAACCACTGCATGCCAGATTTTCATTTTACATAACTCAAAACCATTTGCCCCATGGACAAAAGACCATTCATTATGAGAAATAGGTGATACAATGAAACATGCCTCTGTTGGGCCAACTGATAAATTAGGCAGTTCAGTGTCCTAGGCAACAGAATGGTATGGTATCATCAGCTGATGGAGTAAAGGCGTGGAGGGACCGACGAAGAATGGACCGATGGATGGATAGATGGTAAGCCAATATGATATTCATGTAGACAAATTGCAGCTGATATTAGCCAGACCATGTCCTAACAGAAAAAAAGCGAGAACTGAGAGAATGGCAAACTGGCAGATGGATTATACTCTCAGTGATGACAGAAGAGGGACACCTGGGTGGCTCAATGGTTGAGTGTCTGCCTGTGGCTCAGGTCATGATCCTGGGGTCCTGGGATCGAGTTCTGCATCAGGCTCCCTGTGGGGAGCCTGCTTTTCCCTCTCCCTGTGTCTTTGCCTCTCTCTCTGTGTCTCATGAATAAAAACATAAAATCTTTAAAAAAAAATAATGACAGTAGAAATAACTCAAGGAACATTCTGAATTCTGACAGGAGCTTTGTCTCACTCTCCTTCATATCCTCAGCATCTATCATAGTTCCCCTCATTCAGTAGGACTTCCATTATATTGGATAAATGGAGGTAAAAGAAAAGGTATAAGAAAGTATTCCTTGATACAAATGCTATCAAATCGCACTTCAATCTATAAGAATGGGGTTTTTCCATTCGAGTTCAATCTTAATATCACAGAAGGAAAACTAGAATTGAAGTAAGTACTTCAAGTTGTTATTCTGAAGCAGCCTGTCTAGCAAGCCCAGAAGAGGCCTTGACAAGGGAAAACGATATTGGAGACAAGGCCGTAGAATGGTTGCCATGTGCCAGCAGTAGGAACAAGGTGGCTAGTGAAGACCTGGATGTGCTGTCTGTAGCTGTGTAGGTTCTGGGCAAAACTTCCGTGGCCTCAGTTTTTTATTATATGAAATAGAGAGTTAAATGGATTTACCTCTTAGATCCTTACATTTTCACAACCTTATGTTCCATCGTTGAAATCTCTTATCTCACTCCTTGGAAATAAAGGTGAATAACTATTTTCTCTTTTGGGGAAGGAAGGTAGAGCACAGAAATATTGGTCATCATATAATTTTCCAGTTAGTTATGATTTGAAAAGTTTTCCTTGCTTTTCAAATATCATTTTATTATATAAAACTCTGAAATGCTATGCCTACATAGGATTTGGTAAAAGCAACACCTTGAAAAAATTGTATTTGAGACCAAAAAATTTACTTCAAAAGAAACATCTCTAAAACACATTTATGAATTTTGGTATAAATTTGCAACTACATAAAGCAAGTGCCAAAACCTTTTATATTCTTTCCTCATCAATACAAATCATTCAGTAATTAATATTTTGCATTGGGCTACATGAGAAAGCCTCATGTTTTATTGTCTTAAGCTTTCAAATTGGGGGTTTCCATTGTCTTAATCAAGAATCTGATGAAGCACACACTTCATCCCCAGATCTGGTGGTCTGCAATTTCCAAAAGCAGGTCATACTCTCACTACAGCCATATATTTCTTTCTATTTTTTTTTTTAGATTTTATTTATTTATTCATGAGGGAGAGAGAGAGAGAGAGAGAGAGAGAGAGGCAGAGGGTCCACGCAGGGAGCCTGACATGGGACTCATCCCGGGTCTCCCAGATCACACCCTGTGCTGAAGGTGGTGCTAAACCGCTGAGCCACCTGGGCTGCCCTAGATTTCTTTCTAGATAGTGACACAGATGTACATAGAAAGGAGTATTAGAAACCTGTACCTGAATATTTGTTTTGACTGTGTAGGAGGCTGGCAACAAAAGATAGTAGAAAATGACAACCATTAAGTTGATATTCAGAGAGGAAATGAGAAATAAGAAGTACCAAAACATGAAGCATGGTAAGCAAACATGGTCTATCCCAATGTAGAAAAGGTTTGAGGAGGATTAGAATTTAAGTGAAATCTGCTTAACCCAACACTGGGAGGAGGCCTAAATAAAGGAAGAGATAAGCTTGAGGTAACAGGGCTCTGGAAGACTCCCAAAGTCAGGCTGAAATGTGGTGCCCTCAGCTTGGAGTGGGCCCCCGACAGATCAGCATTCCGAGGCAATGATATTGACACACAGCAGTAGAGAATGGCGCACTCCATCTTAGCAAGGAACATCCACCGATGGGCTTATAGGACTGTGGCCCATGGATCATTGAGCTGGGAGTGTGCCAGATGCACTCAGATAAATTGGGATCCTCTGAATAAAGACCTGATAAAGCAGGTCTGCTTATCTCCTATTGATTCTGTTAGTATTCTTAATCACAGCTAGTATTTATCACAGATTTTTATCTGTGCTTTCCTGAGAAAGAAACTGAAAGGGAAAAGGTAAAATGGCCTTTCCCAAAACAGCTGGTATGTTACAGGGCAAGGGTTTGAAATTGTGATATTAATGTGATTCTTTTTGTGTCTTTATATGTAGTATGTGTTCTTATCCCATTTGCCTTTTTTCCAATAATTTTTTAAGACCCATGTTGACAGCATTTAGAGCCACACTTGTAATGATCCCAGTGTTTTTGCCTGAGAGAGAACCTTGATAAAACTGTTTAGAAGGTGAAATTCCTCAGTTTCAGGAGTTGAGTGTGATCGTGATGGCAGTGGACACGAGTCTGTTCATCTCCAAGGGGTTTAAAACTCAGTGGGACTGATCAACAGGCCATTTCTTAACATCGTTGATTAGGAAACAATTTGCATCTTACGCAGAAGTTGCAAGAATGCCCTAGATTTAGCTTCCCAGATTTACATAGTGTTTGTAATTTGTCCTACTTGCTCTCTATCTGTCTCTATAAACATTATTCTTTGTCTCAGACTTTTATTTATTTAAAGATCGTATTTATTTATTCATGAGAGACACACACACAGAGAGGCAGAGACACAGGCAGAGGAAGAAGCAGCCTCCATACAGGAAGCCTGATGTGGGGCTTGATCCCGGGACTCTAGGATCACGCCCTGAGCTGAAGGCAGGTGCTTAACCGCTGAGCCACCCAGGGCTCCCTGTCTCAGACTTTTGAAATGTAGTTGCCGATATCTTGGCCCTTTCTTCCTAAATACTTTGTTGTATATTTCCTAGGAAAAAGAGTTTTTCCTTACATCTTAACAATATAATTCTCAACTTGTGTAATTTCATGTGAACACTGGATTTTTATATTAGCTACCATCTCTATTTCAATTTCATCAATTTATCTACCCAGCATGTTCTCTACAGCATGTTTTTCCTCCAGTGCAGGAAGCAGTTGAGGATCATATACTGTAGTTATTTATCATGATCCCTTAGTCTCCTTTCATTTGGAACAACTCTCCAGATTTTTTATGACTGACATTTTTAAAGAATGCAGCCAATGGCCATTTTTAAAGCCTATTCTACCTGGAAGTAGTTTTCTCAGAGCTTCCTTTTGCTCAACCTTGAAAGGGTACTTACAGATATGGGAGTCCTTTAGCCTTTCAGATCAATCAGGGAATAGAGTGAGGCCACAAATGACAATGCCAGAGACACTAGGATGTACAGAGGGACTTTTCTGAACAAAATTTATTTTTTATGGAAGGAGAATAGAGAATGGTAGGGCAGAGCTTGAAAATGTAAGCCTTTTGTGGGAAGGCAACTCTGGAGAAGCTACTGATGCAGAAAGAAGCTGAAAGAGAGGAATGCCACTTCCCGTGAGGCCACATCCCATGGATAGGAGAGGTTTGGGAATTCTGGGCAAAATGACTCGTAAACATTAACAACAGAATTGAGGAAATCAAAGTAAGGAAATAATATAGTGCTTCAATTCCCCCGTGGAAAATCTTAAGAATGAAGCTATAAGTAGTATAAATCTCTTAAATAGATGGCTCATGTGAGTAGATAAAACTGACACACACAGATATATATACCACAATATCCACTAATTTTTAACGGCTTTATGAAAGTGTAATTGACATCCAAATAACTGCATATACTTAGTGTGTACGGTTTGACTGGTTTGAACATATGCATATTTGTGAAATCACCAGCATGATCAAGGTAATAAATCTATCCCCTCCCAATGTTGCCTCTCGCCCATTTGGTTTTTGTTGTAATGTTGGCTGTTTGTGGTAAGAACACAACTGGAGATCTACTCCCTAAACAAACTTTAAGAGTACCTTGTGATTGTTAACTGTAGGCACTGTGCTGTCCCTCAGAGCTCTAGAACTTACTCGTTTTGCAGAACTGAAACATCATACCTGTTGAACACCTCCCCATTTGCCCCTACCCTGCAGCCCTTAGTAACCACCATCACTTACTTGTTACAAAAAATATTTATTTTAGAGGTGGGGGAGGGGCAGAGAGAGACTCCCCAGGCAGACTCCCCACTGAATGTGGAGGCTGACACAGGCCTAGATCTCGGGACACTGAGATCATGACCTGAGCCAAAAATCAAGAGTTGGCTGCCTAACAGACTGAGCCACCCGGCACCCCACCATCACTTATTTTAAATAAGTATTGAACAACCAATAGGGATTTAGATGAAAAGTTAGCAAGTAGATGGGAAAAATTAGGAAAACCTTTATAAAAGAATTAACTTATGGGCAGCCCAGGTGGCTCAGCAGTTTAGCGCCGCCTTCAGCCAAGGGTGTGATCCTGGAAACCCAGGATTGAGTTCTGCATCGGGCTCCCTGCATGGAACCTGCTTCTCCCTCTGCCTGCTTTTCCCTCTACTTGTGTCTCTGCCTATTTCTCTCTCCATGTCTCTCATTTAAATAAATGAAATACTCTTTAAAAAATTAACTTATAGATATGCTAAAGTGAAAGCCTCACCCTCCAAATCAGGATGAGTCTGCCCATCCAAGTTTCTGTAGGAGGTTGAGAGAGCTGACAAACTCTATATAAGAAAGAACGACTTTGATATTATGGTGGTGATGGTGTGGGGACCTGGGAAAGAGGAGAGACCCAGCAGGGCAGGACACTGTTCACGTGCGGGGAGGAGAGCTGAGAGCCTGATGGGCATAAAGGTCCAGAAAACACTTTGGATAGAAAACAATTTTGAGGAGATGAATATATATTGTTTGCAGTGGGATGAGTTACCTACCCATCATTACCCATGCAGGATCTTTAGTACAGGCTATTTTGCTCACTGAGACTTTTTTATGAAAGTGTCTTCCTTTGGGGATGCCTGGAGGGGAGGCTGAGGAATGTGTCTGGATGGATGCAAAGCCAAAATAGATCATGTGGAGAGACTGGTACGAAGAATGAAGGAGATTTCAAGAGTGTAAATTCCAGGGAATTAGCAGAAATTCTAGAATAAACTTCAGACTTTCAAGGTTGTCATAGAATTGACAGGTTCAAAGCCAAGATCTCCAAGGATAAAAGGAGGACCCAGCCAGCATCTGTGGAAAATGGTAAGGTCTAGAAAAGGGTAGAGGGATCTAGTGGCCTGGATAGTGGGTGCACATTTTCCCTCTTGTCTCCTCCTGTATCCTTAATGAGCCCTCCATGACAGTTCCATAGCTGTGTCTGGCCTGCTATCTTCCATTGCACATGTCTTTGGGACAATCCTCCCCCTTGTGTTAGGGCTGACTTGGAGAGCAATGCTGAGCCTCTGAAAGACTCTGGTCAGATGCTTTCCCATCTGTGCTCAGGAAACAGAGTCCACTGAATGGAGTTAGAGGTTTCTAAAGATCTGAGGATCTGTGCCCTTTTACGAAAAATTGCTGGTGGGAATATCAGCTGAGCACCTCATGCAGGAAACCTTGGTTACTTGATTTTTTTCAGAGAAGAAACAATGGAATATTGTTTTATTCACTTTAAAAATGAATAATGGGGAAGGAAAACTGGTCTTAATTCAATGCAGAAAAGCATATTATTCGTGAATAATGAATGTCTGCAGCATGTTTAGGGAGAGAAGAGAGCATGTTTAGGGAAAGCCTAAGTCCTAGGCTCTCATTCTTTCTTGTCTCAAAGCATCAACACAGATTCAGGAAGAGGATCAAAGATGGAACAGTAATAGGAAATATTCTGCCCATTCGACTCTGTACTTTCCAAGGGCTGACCCTACACTTTCCTTTCTATGAAGACCCAAGTCCATAATCTCTGAGGATGTTACTTTCTATCATGAGTCCTTCTCAGAAACAGAGCCTTCAGAAGGGACATCCAAAGGAAGGAAATGTGGAAGTTCTGGGAAGTTCTCAGATTCCCTGCTCTGGCTGTCTTTAGGAATGAAAGAATGATAGAGCCAGTTGGGCGAAGGGGCTTGTCTCACTGGTGCTGGTGTGAGGTGCAGTGTGCATTAGCCAGGGCTATCCAGAGAAACAGAACCAGTAGGATGTGTACATGTAGAAAGATCTACTTATGGAATTGGCTCATGTGATAATGGCGGTCAGCAAGTCAAAAATCAACAGGGTGGATTGGCAAGCTAGAGGCCCAGGGGAGAGCCCGTGTTGTGGTTCGGGTCCAAAAACCAAATGTTGGGAAATTCCTTCCCGCTTGGGGAGGTCAGTCTTTTGCTTTATTCAGGTCTTTACCTGATTGAATGAGGACCACCAGCATTATGAAGGGTAATATGCTTTATTCAGGTGCATTGATTTAAATGTTAATTTTTTAAAATATTTTTTTCATTTATTTTAGAGAGAGAAAATAGAGTATGGGATGGAGGGGCAGAGGGAGAAGAGAATCTTAAGCAAGACTGCTCAGAGAGAGGAGCCCAACTTGGGGCTCGATCTCACCACCTTGATATCTGGGTGAACTGAAACCAAAGGTTGGTCACTCAACCAACTCTGCCACCCAGGCACCCCAATTTAAGTGTTAATCTTAACCAAAAGTGCATTCACAAAAACATCGGCACTGCATAGTTGTATCTTAATTTTTAAAAATTTTATAAAACAGCTATTTTATTTTGTTTTGCCCAAATTTCAGTTTCCATTTTATGTATTTATGACAAATCTTATTCCTTCTTTTTACTTTCCTGCTCCAGTCATAATACTTCATTATCTCTACTGATATGTCTTTATTTTAAATTATAAATTTTTTCCATTCTTGTGTTGCTCAGCTAGAAAAATAGGTTAATAATTCTATCATTGTAAAAGCACTTGTTTCAATTTACTTACCAGTTAAGCTTACAGAGATCGTAACCTGTGGTGTTTTCTTAAGATGTTCAAATAAACACATTATGATGTTGCATTGGTGCATAGAAAAAAATTTGAACTGAATTAATCCATTGGCACAGACTAGATCAGTGATGTGCTTATTATATAAGATACTAGAAAAGATGTACTAGCACCTCACACATAATACAATACATTACCAGGTGCAACAGTTAGAGCAAATTGGAAGACTAAAATTGTATTAAATTAAAAAATAGCCCATCGATGCACATTTAGGCTGTTTTCATGGCTGTTGTGATTAATGCTGTGATGAACGTGGGAGTGAAAATGTCTCTTCAAGATCCTGATTTTAATTCCCTTGGATAAATACCCAGAAGTGGGATTTTGCCAGATATGGTAGTTCTATTTTTAATCTTTGGGAGAGCCTCTGTACTGTTGTCCATAGTGGCTGTACCAATTTACATTCCCATCAGCAGTGCACACATGTTCTCTTTTGCCACATCTTCACCAACACTTGCTGTCTTTTGTGTTCTTTGATAATAGCCATCCCTCTCCAAAGAAGAAAAACAAATGGTCAATGGGTATATGAAAGGGTGCTCAGCATCACTAATCATCAAGGAAATGCCAATCAAAACCACAATGAGAGATCACCACCTTGGCTTTGGGCCAGGGCTACAAACCTTCTGGAAAGGCCCCATGTCAGAACATGGAGGGGATTCTAGGATGTGGCCATTATGGCAGGACATGTCTAATAAGCACTCTTCTATTGTACTTCCTGTTGCGTTGGCCAAATTGGTCCAAACTCCCCTGCCCCGTCCTGCCCCTCCCAAGGGCATGATCTGTGCTATCACCTTACTTAAGGCTTTCTTGGCCCAATAAGCTTCCTTCTTTTATCTTTCTTGGGCATCACCACCCCTTTCCCCCAGTAAATCTCTTGCTCTCCAAATTTTGTTTTCATGTCTTTTTCCCAGTAACATAGTTTCTTAAATCATTTTCCTCTTCTTCCCCTCCACGACTGCTTGAAAATTTTAGTGTCTCCTATCTTTCCTAGGGGGACTGTTAGAATCTCTGGCAATAGAATCCCACATGTTTCTACGCATGACTTACTGAAATCTACTTTGTGAAAGTCTATATTACCAAGAACTCTGCAATGATATACCTATGTTCTCATCTTCTGACAAGTTTTAAATGTGACCTAAATCAAATAATTCTAATGACAAGTTTTAAATGTGACCTAAATCAAATAATTCTAGAGCTGTAGCCATCTTTCCCAACCCTGTTCTTTTATAGATACAGCTGCAGGCCAGAGTAGTTGAGTGATTCATCTCAAATTGCAAGAACTATAAAATGAATTTCCTTCATAGGTTAATTGTCTCAAGAGAATTTCTTTGCTTTCATGACATTTCTAATCAGAAAGTGTCAGATCTTAGCTCTCTCTCTACACTGCTCATTTGCTAATATTATTAAATTACTTCCTAATGTCTTTAACTAAGATTATCTTATTCCTCTGAGGTTTGATAGATGAGTTCCCTATGTGTGATGAGTGCCTTCTCCTGGACAGTACATATTTCATATATCCCAAGGAAAGTTCTTTGTCAATGGCTAGATCGGCAAGGGATGAGATGATCATGGAAAGCACATTTATATATATTTTATTTAATTAGGCTACACCAGCAAGTTAATATACAGTGCAGCATCAAAAGACATAAAAGTGCTAATAATGAAAAATGATTTTAGATAATCTGTGGAGTGTGTTCTGAAAGTCTCCTTTTATTCCTTTTTCTATCGTAGGCCCCTCTCCTCCCTCTTCATCCAAATGGCTATTGCTCTGATTGGCCATTATTTGATCAACAATTAACCCCAGGGAACAGAATCTAGAATTTCCTAGGAAGGCATTATTAGTCTCCTTTCCTGCAGACATTGTGGTGCATCTTGGGAAGAGAAACTCAAATTGGTTACCAAAAGGTAAGATAGGACTGGGGGGTGCCTACTCAGACTTGGGTAGGAGGCAAGGAGGGTGGCAGTTTATAACAATTATACTTTACAGTCTTGAAAGGATTAAACACATACACACCCAGTTAATTTGCCCCCGGGAGGCATGCAAGCGATTTTCTTCCCCTAAGTAATTCTGTCAAATGTATCCATGTTTTCATTAACTGCTGAAATAATTTTTCTATTCATCGTAGGGTTATACTGTACTTTTTTTGTGTTAATAAGTATTTATCCTCTTACCTTATACTATTACAATCATTAACTGCAGTGTGTAAATGTACTAGTTATTACTGTCTAACTTTTGTTGAAAAAAGCACAATAAAGGAGTGAAGGTGAAAAAAAACATTATATAAAAAGCATGCAGCCAGAGTTTCCTGCCAAGTAGCAGGGCACTGAATTCATGACATTTAGTTTCTGTGCCCAACAGCTATGTCCTGCGGTTTTACTGAAAGAGAATACTGATCAGCCCAGGGAACATAATATTCTTGAGAATTGCACATCTTGGAATTGAAGAAAATGAGAAATTGGAGGGGAAATATCCATGAGTTTCTTTCTCTTTCCTCCCTCCCTCCCTTCCTGCCTTCCTGCCTTCCTCTTCTTCCTCTTTATTCTAATGGAAAAAAATAATAATAATAACCTTGGGCTGGCCAGGAAAGCATTGTCTGATGTAAGATACAGTTAAGATATGGTAGCTTCCAGTCAGCAGTATCCCTTTGGAAAGTTGGTTACCATACGGGGAAAAAATGCACCATAAGAAAAAGTGAAATGCTGGTAAGTGATACCAAAAAAACAAAACAAAACAAAAAAACAAAACCAAACACACCCCCCCCCACACACACACAAACCCAATACCCAAAACACAAACCAAAACAAACCAAAAAAAAAAAAAAAAAAATTAAGGAGGAACAAATGCATGTATACATGGCTCAGTTACTTAAAGTCTCTTAGCTGTCAAAGCATTTCAGGGGTGTTGTGGATAAGCAGTATCTCGAATATGACTTTTTTTGGTACACAATATTTGAAATGAAACAAAATCTGGGGAAAATATAGCAAGTGCAGCCTTCTCTCTATGCAGTATGTTAATGTGTCAGATTGGTGGTGCAGTTGAACAGCTTGAGAGAATGGCAGTATTTTAATAATATTATATGTTAACCCGGCCTTTATAAATAATCTGTTTACCTACAAGATGTTATTAGCTTAAGTACACGAAATGGAACTTCTATAGGTATTTACACCCCCCCCCCCATTTTGTGTCGTATTAGCAAAGTGTCGCTTAAGTCTTTTTCAAAGAGAGGAGTTAGATGAGATTTGAGGGAGGAATGTTGATTATTGAAGATAAAAACAGAAGTGACTATAGATTTGTCATGGTGGAATGTAGGTTCTAGTAATTCTTTACCACTGGCTAGTTTTTGACCATGAGAATTAAAAAACAAATATTAGCTCAATTTCTTAATATTTGCAAAGTAAAGGCAACAAGAATGGAGCATCTTGGAAATAATATATATATATGCAACCCTGTTTCTTTCTCTTTGATGATTCTAAAGGCCATTTCACACATTATTGAAGAAGGGCCATTGGCAGGGATGAAGAGTCTGCAGTACAGAAAGGTTGTCTATAATTAGCTCTGAGCTGCACTTATTTATGCTTCTTGTATAGGGTGTATTAAAAAATTCGACATCTTTTGACTCCACTGCAGCATTTTTCTTTTTTTCCTTCGCGTAATTTCTGTCTCTATATAAGCAATCTATGCTGATCGATTTAAAGCACCTTCTCCAGATGGAAGGCGACTCTGCTGGCTGCTGCAGCACGCCTCCCAAAAGCACATCTTCTAAAACCGATGGAGGTCTTGTCCACTCCAATAAATTATGCATAACTGGAGGGTGATTTCTTGGCATGGAAAAAAAAAAAAAGGTGGCACGTTCGATTAAAATTAAATATTGAGTAGCCTTTCTCCTAGAGACATGAATTAAAGAAAGGTGTTTCTTTTCCACCAGAAATATAGAGGCCTCCAGATATGAGTGGTGCCCAAAAGGAGGGGTGGGCCACAAGCTGGGGTGGGATGCTGAGTGCACGCAGCTCGGCCCTCCATGGCTAGCTGGTTGCAGGAGGAAGTTCTGCAACAGTTCTGGGCCATGACCTGGTGATCTGGATCTGTGGGTAGGCTTTGCTGTTTCCCCCATGTGCCCCTTCTTCATGGTCTTTGTCTGAGCGGGGCAGGTGTTTAACTCACAGGCTGTCCTGAAGCAAATCCCAGCAATAATGATGAGACTGAAGGTGGCCCTGTTCCCCTCTTCATGTGGAAAAAGGCCAGGGAGCAGGCACACAGAAGAGCAGGTGCCTACTGAGAAGACACAGACACAACCCGAGCCACTCCGATGGGCCTGGGAAGGTGGGGAGATACAGAGGCCACTGGGCAAACTGACAAATCTTCTCAGCAAATACCAATGCCAAATTTAACTTTCATTTGTTGGTTTTATTTTCTTGCATGTTTCCTTTTCCTACCTTTCTGTGGCAAGGCATTGAAAGAGAATTAAAGCTCAGTCTCCTCTCTTTGAAGCAAAGTAGACCAAGCACTCCCCAAAAACGTTATTTAGGATACTCGCCCATTGCCACCTTGACTTTTCCCAACAGACGTGGTCTTTTCAATCCCCTGGATTTGAATTCCTCAGGCCCTTCTCATGACACTGGAGCTGCCAGTGAGACCTGATACCTGGTGAGGGAAATAATGGGTCATTCCTGTGGCAGGGATGGGCAGGTAACAGGGTGTTTATTTCTCAGCAAAGTAGAGGTCCCTTTGCACATATAGGACAGCTCTGACAGTGTCCCAGTGCCCCCTGAAGGCTTCTAAGTAGAATAAAAGCAAACAAAACTGCGGATTCATGTGAAATAATTCACGATGCATGAGCCAAGCTGGGTATATGACTCAGAAGATCTCTGAAGTAAAGATTAACTGCCAGTCATCAGGAAACCCAAAGTCATTTAAAAGTAAGAGGTGCCACAAGCCAAAAGATAGAAACCATAAACACATACAATATTAATAAAGCAATTACAGTAAGTGCTATAACATTCTGCTTTGCAAATCTCTTGCCACTTCAAGAAACATCTGTCTCCGCCACCAGAAATTACTGTTAAAAAAACGAAACCAAACAAAACAAGCTGTGCTTTGTGTTTTAGCTTTTCATTCAGTATCCTGATCAGCCTGTCTGCTGCCAAAGCTTCAATACCAATTTCATAGCCTATTCCCTGGGTTGGTTTTCCAACCAATGTAGCCAATTGTGCTTATAGTAAGCAGAGGAGCAATTAGCTGATCCACTGCATTGTGCAAACTGCCTGAATCCAATCACGCATAATGTCTCAGGAGGGTAAGTAGGAAATTCAAGTGACCAGATGAATCCTTATTTAATAGAAACTGGCTTGAGCCTTAGCTTCCCCAAATCCTGAAAGATGTTACAGCCCTATTTTTTAAAGAACATATTCTCATGCTTAATTATAATGCACATGTCTGTTACTTGGTTACTGGTCAATAAAATTCAGGTCTGGCTAAGAGAGGGAGGAGTCAGAGAAACCAATGGACATGTTTTCAAAATCTTGCAACCAGGGTTGTATATCCCTGTTTGGATGGAAATAGCACAAACTCCCTGAAAGGTCTCTTTTCTTCATTTTAAAATAGGGAATTTAATTCCTCCCCCACTGTCTCAAAGGGGATCAGACCATACATGTTCCTGGAGATGCTGTGTATACAGTAGAGAGCTGTAACAGTATAAAGAGTTGCCACATGGATGAACTGTGGAATAGTTTGTCCTGGGAGAGCACCAAGTTTCTTGGAGAATAATTGGGAAGAGGGGAAAACATGTCCATGGTTATTATTGAACTCGAATAGCCCTTTCATTAAAAGAGAAACAACAACAAAGCAATGCAATTCAGAAAAGAGAGAGTAAATGTTTGCCTTGGTGTGAGGAAAAGAAAAAAGTAAAGTGATCGTGGTTTCTTAAATAGAAGATTATAATGGAAGATAAAATTTGAAAGGTCAACTAAGTTGGAGTTATAGATGAGAGTGAGAAATTGGGTTTAGGGACTATTCACTCAAATATTTAACTTAAAAGACTTTAGGGTCTACCCAGATCCCCTTTTCACACATCACAAAATTCTGATTTAATTGGACACCAAATCTTTCTTCTTGCTATGTATTTCTGAAAATGGCTTCCTCTTTTTAATTTTTTTTTAAAGATTTTATTTATTTATTTGAGAATGAGAGAGAGAAAAAGAATGAGTGAGGGGCAGGAGCAGTGGGAGGAGAAGCAGACTCCCCGCTGATCAGGGAGCCTGACACAGGGCTTGATCCCAGGACCCTGAGATCATGACCTGAACTGAAGGCAAATGCTTAACTGACTGAGCCACCCGGGTGCCTCTGAGCTTTCTCTTTTTATTCTCCTTCCCACTGACTTTGTTCAGGCTAACTTAATTTTTGCCTATAATGGCCTGCCGAACCATCTTTCTGCCTGTGGTCTCTTTCTCCTTCACTCTGTTCTCCAAATTAGTGACATATGTCTTTCTAAAATTCAGACCTGATGTGTCATTTCCCACTTAAATCCTCTTAGTTCCCCAGGACCGCCTACTGACCAAAAGGTCAAGCTCTTAGGATGGCCTATAGAGGCCTTATGATGTGCCCTTCGCTTACCTTTTGGATTCATGTGCCAGAAATCCACATGTGGTCCTTTCCATCCAGACTACTTGCAGTTCCTGGAACATAACATGTATTGGAGACGGCAATGTTCTTCCTTTGACATGCCATTCTTTCAACCTTCACTCCTGTCCGCAAAGCCAATCACTTTTTATACCCTTGTCTCCCTCATTATATAACTGGAGATAAGGTTTGCTGGTTACTTCTCTCTGTATGTATCAACGTTAGAGTACTAGTCTCAATATATATGGGAAACAGTATCATAACATGGTAGAACAGAGCTTTGGAGTCAAACAAGCTTAAATCCCAGCTTGTAACTTACTATGGCATTTTATTTATATACTTGGAGCTCCCGTTTTTCCATTTATCAAATAGGAATAGGAATGCCCGGGTTTTGTGAGGATTAGCAACAACATGTATGAAATCCGCAATGCTATGTTTGACTCCTCCTGGGGGCTCAATAAATGGTAGCCACAGTGTGTA
Source organism: Vulpes vulpes (assembly GCF_048418805.1). Taxonomy (NCBI): domain Eukaryota; kingdom Metazoa; phylum Chordata; class Mammalia; order Carnivora; family Canidae; genus Vulpes; species Vulpes vulpes. The sequence goes on from NC_132791.1 coordinate 40,939,096, forward strand.
ATATTGCAACCACCTTGTAAACTGAATTGTCTTCTTCATCTCCTTTAAACTATGACCTCCTTGTAAAAAAGGTTTGTATCTTCTTCCACTTTTCTTGTTCACCTTTCTGGCCTCAGCATCTAGCAGAGTGCCCAACTCACGGCAAGTGTACAGTAATGATTGCTCGAAGGATCAAGAGACACATATGGATATAGGGATGAGGACATTTGAGAATTTGCACCATAGTAGTATTGGAAGTAATGACAGTGATGGTGTCTACAAATCTTGAAACATCAGTTGATTTTCGGGTCCTTGCACTTTCCTGTGCTGCCAAATTACCATGGCCGGTAGCTGGGTATCTTCCAGAAGGACAGACTACTAACAATGGGAAATGAAGGCTTGGTGTATAGCACAGTTTAGCATTGTCTTACCCTCTCTCTCCACCTGTTTATGGGTTGACTCTGTGATACCCAAATGGCATTGCTTTTCCACATCAAGTGGAGCATAGAATGTGGAAGCAGGAAGCATGAAGAGCTTGAGGTGGCCCGTCAGAGACCTGATAGAGGAGCGCCTTGAAGGCCAAGTTGTAACCCGGGCATCACCCTGTAGGGGGTTGAGTGAGGGGCTTCAGCAGGGATGGGACAGAACCAGATGTCTACTTTAGGAACATTTTCTTTGGAAGGTGCATAGTGGATGATTCTGAAGGGAGTGATCTAAAGAAATACCATCACTTAGAAAGTTGTTGAATCCGAAGGTGAAGGTGACGGATACCTGAACCAGCAGGGGGCAGGGCCAGCATCGGGGACAGGGACGCGTGACCCTGTGCAGTCACAGGGCTCCATGCTTGGAAAGGCCCATGCTCCTTTTAATGCTCAGCTGTTGCCTCTGGAAACTCTCAAAAATTTTAGGAAAAGGAATCTCGGGTTTTCATTTTGCACTTAACCCTGCAAATTATGTAACTGGTCCCGGCGGAGGTGGGAGGAGAGAAACCATGAATGGAGCCACACCAAGGAAGGTGATAACCCAGCTCCCCTTCGCTTTTCTGTGTGCACGACTCCCTTGGCGTCCTCGGCTTCACCCCTGCATGATCCAAGGGAAGTGTGGGGACAGGGGAGAAGAGAAGATTTAAGAATGTTATTATAGCAACATAAAAGGAACAAATTAATATTTAGTCTCTATCCTTCCATAAGGAAGTTTTGCAGTCTCATCATCCAGGCAAAGGCTAGTCAGGATTTATTGAGAGTGGAAAGAATTATCTCAGTTCTTTTATCTTCCCCTGGTTATTACATAAAATCCTATTCTATGCCCCAAATAGAGGGAATGCCATTGAAAGAATATGGGAAACTCGGAGCCAATTCCTTTGAGCCCGAGGGACTGTGACCTCAAGATCCTGGAGAGGGACCTGGAGGGGAGAGTGGCCTCCTGGCATCGAGGTTCCCATGCTGGGCGAGCGTTCACATGCCCCAAGGATGACACAGAAGCAGTAATGACCGTTTCAGCATCTGAGCAGCTGCCAATGTTTCCAGATGACTGGTGCTCGCTCTTTCCCCGTGCCCCACGCCAAACAAAACTCCTAAGATTTGCGGCAGTATATGACCTTGGAGCAGAAAAGAGAAGGTCCCAATACTGATTGAGTCTGGATTTCCTGACAGGTGCTTGGAATCAAATTTAAGTCAATTAAAGAAAATAAAGTGTTCTACTTCTGGAACCTAAAAATGAGGTTGCAAATTCATATATGGATGTGGTCGTAAATGTATGTATGTGAATTCAGATGCATAAGCCATTGGCCCCAGGAAGATGAAATATTAGGACATAATCTTCCTCCCAAAGTGAAGCATATAAAATTTCCACATTGTATTTATTCTTTGTGTGTAAGTTTAACAGACCTTTATATTACCAGGAGTTGTACAACCACTATATGAGAACCAGTTACACATTGTTAAAATTGATACCTTTTGCATCTCCTAACTGCCATAGCATGGGGTTTAACATTACAACCCTTTTCCATACCTTTCTAACAATTTCTTTATTACGACTTTCCCTTTTATCTTTGCGTAATTAAGGAGTATTTGTTTTTATGGGATCTTAAAAGAAAACCGTAACTACTAGCATGAGAGATTTATTCCCACCTTCCTGATGGGCATGTATCAAATGCGTTAGGAAATGCTAGGCTTGCACAATTCTAACTTGTAGAAACCAAGAACATTATCTCTTGCTGCAGAAAGTATAAAGCCATCACTTTTTTGCATTAATTACTTTGTACCTTTGCAAAACTCTGTAGAGATATACAGAAGATTCTGACAGCGGTGCCTCTCCGTTTTGATGTTCCCAGCTGTCCAAGTTTTTTTTTTTTTTTAACTTCTAATTGTATTTTATTTATTTATTTATTTTTGTTTAAATTCAATTTGCCAACATATACTATAACACTCAGTGCTCATCACTTCACATGCCCTGCAGCTGTCCAAGTGTTTTGAATGGAGCCCACTCTGTCTTGTAGAGATGGTCCTAATTAGGACTAACTTAAGATTGGCCGGGGAGTGGCTGCATTTTCGATAGCTGGTCTCTCATGCTCGAAGCTTGCTTTGCAGCCTGATGATAGTTATGGTCCTCTTGTTATTTGTAATTGCCCTACTGGCCTGTAAACACTACTCTCAATACTTGTTGCTTTGATTTCTACTTTATTTACCTAATTATTGACATAAAATATGTTCACACCAGAAAATTAGGAAGTGCCAAAATCCTTAATGAAAAATTAAAAATGTATCTCAGAAACGAACTTCTGATTTTTGGCCTGAGTTATTTTATTCTTCCTGTACATTCATAAATACTTCCACTGAGAATGTAGTCTATGTCAGGGAATGTTCTAAGGGCTTCACATTCATTTAATGTTCATAACCTATGAACTTTGTAATTTTCAACACTTTGTTTGATCAGGAAACCAAGGTTCAGAGTGATTCACTTTTCCAATGTCATGTGGGAAATAAGTAGAAGTAAGACTTGAACCCAAGGCTGCTAAATCCTTCATTCTTAACCAGGATACAATAGTGCCTTAGGCTGAGCTTAAATCGTATCCACGTTTTGTCTTTTATCCCCCATTAATATTATAATGTCATAAACGATTTTGTTTTCATTAAACATTTTCATAAACATCATCCTTAACAATTGTGAGGCATTCATTACATGGATTTTTTATGATTCATTCAATTACTTTCTTTATAAATAGTCTTTATGCCATTCCCCAAACAGATCTAGTCTCAGAATCTTTGTGATTTAATTATAGTCAACTCAGTTATTTCTTTAATTGGAGGAAGTCGCTATGTGAAGTCATAACAGAGATTTTCCAATACATCCTAATTTCAGGAAATATTATACGGAGGGGAAAAATATATTTTCTGATGGAAGAAATACAAGAATCACCAATGGTTTTTCAGTGCAGCAGATGCAAGCAGGAGTCCTGTGCGTCCAGACAGTCCCAGCAGATGGCACCAGCAACATGGAAACTAGCTTTCCAACTAGGTGTTAAGAGCTGTGGGGTTCTTTGAATCACTGTGATGCCAGAGACAATTGTTCCTTAATTTTGCAGCTTTCATAATTTTGGATTTGGAAAGATAAAAGTGTGCTGCAATCTAGGTATTGCATTTGCTGAAAATCGGGGAGAGGTTGGGATAACATGAACAGCAGTCTCTAGGACAGTATGGCAGTCAGATTGCTTGCTTTAAAATGTGTCACTGTCACAGGACAGGATATTTGAAAGAAATGTAGGGCTATGACAATAATTAACACTCTGTTTTCATGGTGTTACTTTCTGAACACTGAAATATTCCAAGGAACACAAATAAAAACGAGAATAAGCTAAAATTGAGAATATTTGAAAACTAGACTATGCCAGGTGTTTCTTTCAGTGGGGTTTGTTTTTAGATATTCTGTACATACATACTGCAAATATATAATTCAGTGCATGGTGAAATAGGAAAACAATGTGGATAAAACTCATTTAAATTTTCAATAATTTGAATATAGTGAATTAAAATAACTACACAAGGGGCATCCCGGGTGGCTCAGTGGTTTAGCGCTGCTTCAGCCCAGGGTGTGAATCCTGAAGACCCAGGATCTAGTCCCATGTCGGGCTCCCTGTATGGAGCCTGCTTCTCCCTCTGCTGGTGTCTCTGACTCTCTCTCTCTCTCTCTCTCTCTCTCTGTGTATCTCATGAATAAATAAATAAACTCTTTAAAAAAAACTACACAATATATTTTTACATCAAATCTAATCCATGGAGAAGTATCTAGAAGCTAACAAATAAAATGAAAATTAATTAATGTTTTGTTTTTATTTTTTAAGTAAAGCTTCCAAAACATTTTTAAAGTTAAGGCTTTACTTAAAAGTATGTACATTTTTTTCTAATGTCAGAAAAATTCTTTCTCAGACTGAATTATTGAGTTTTTTTATTTTATTATGTATTTCCAAGGAAGAGTATCTTAAAATGGGTTGGATGATTTCCAAGACTTTCAAAATAAATTCTGATCTGGCTTGAGACTGTTATACATATTATTCCAAGACAGGGCAATTTAAGTAAAAATTTAAAAGATTAGAAAATGAGATTTTCTTAGCAAGAATGGATTTTACAAATTAGCTATTAAAAAGCCTTGTTATTATATATTAAATTCCAATAAAATCCAAACAAGGGTTTTTTGAGGTAGAAATTGAAAAGCTAATTCTGAAATTTATATGGAAAAGAACTGTACCTAGAATAGCCAAAATCATCCTGAGAAATAAGAAATTTGGAAGACTCATGCCATCTTATTTCAAGACTGACTATAAAAGTACAGTAATTAAAACAATGTGGTAAGAATAGGCAAGTAAATCACTCAAATTTACTGACAAAAAAGTCAATTTTTAGACAAAACTGTTTAATGGAGAAAGAAGAGTATTCTCAACAATGGAGCCAGAGCAATTTGATAAATGTAGGGGTGAAATGAACATTGACTCTTACCTCGCACTATATACAGAAATTAATTTACTACAGATCAGAGACCTCAACATAAACATTAAAACTACAGGGACTCCTGGGTGGCTCAGTGGTTGAGCATCTGCTTGTGGTTCAGGTCATGATCTCGGGGTCCTAGGATCGAGTTCCACATCAGGAACTTCACAGGGAGCCTGCTTCTCCCTCTGCCTATGTCTCTGCCTCTCTCTCTGTGACTCTCAAGGATTAATAAATAAAATATTTTTTAAAAAACTACAAAGCTTCTAGAAGATAATATAACATCTTTGCAACCTTGGGTTTAGGTAGATTCCTTAGAAGGAGCACAAAAATCACTAAACATAAAATAAAAAACTGAAAATCGGACAGTATCAGAATTAAACTCCCGTTCCTCAAAAGACACTGTAGAGGGCAGCCCAGGTGGCTCAGGGGTGTAGCACTGCCTTTAGCCCAGGGCCTGATCCTGGAGACCTGGGGATCCAGTCCCACGTCAGGCTCCCTGCATGGTGCCTGCTTCTCCCTCTGCCTGTGTCTCTGCCTCTCTCTCTGTGTTTCTCCTGAATAAATAAATAAAATCTTAAAAAAAAAAAAAGACTGTAGAAAATGACTAGGAGAAAATATTTTCTATACATATATTTGACCAATGATTTATATCCAGGTTATATAAGTAACTCTCACAAATCAATTTTTAAAAAGGACAACCCAATTCTTAAATGGGCAAACATCTTAGACACTTTACAAAGGAAGATTCCTAGATGATCAATATGTATGTAGAAAGATGCTCAACATCAATAGTCATCAGGGAAATGCAAATTAAAACCAAAATAAGTTACTGCTACACACATACTAGAATGGCTAGAACTTCGAAATTGACAATACCCAGATTGGCAGGGTTGTGGAGCAACCAGAACTTTCATTCAGATTGGCAGTGGTGGGGAGGTGTTTGTAAATTCCTTCAACCAAGCACTGTACTGAGTCCAGCAGTGACCCCCCCAAATTCATGTCCACCTGGAACCTCCAAATGTGACCTTATTTGTAAATAGGCTCTTTGCAGGTATAAAAATGGGGTCATAGTGGATTAAGATGGGTCCAAAAGGAAGGGCCTCTTCTTACCAGAAGAGGGAAACTGAAACTTCCTGACACGGGAGGCGTGCAGGGAAGAGCACATGGAGACAGAGGCAGAGACTGGAGTTCTGCGGCCACAAGCCAAGAACACCGAGAACTGCCAGCAACCACTAGACACTGGAAGAGGCAAACAAGGATTCTTCCCTAGAGCCTTCAGAGAGAGGTTGGCTGTAAGAACACCTTGTTGTCACACTACCCGATTTCAAGGGTTCTGGACTTCTCAACTCTGACAGACCACATTCCTGTTGTTTTAATCTGTCCAGTTGGTAATGCCAATTCTCAGAAACGAACACAACCACTTTAGAAAACTTTGGCAGTTTCTTATAACCTTAAACATACACATTTACCTTATACCCAGCAATTCTACTCCTACGTGTTTACCCAAAAGAAATGAAAGCACACAACACACACATACACACACGTGTGCGCGCACACATATATGAGCATGTTCATATCAGTGTTAGTTATAATAGTCAAAACTGGAAACAAATAAAATATCCAACAAAGGAATGAATAAAAAGTTGTCTTACATAATTGAACACCATTCAGCAATAAAAAAGAATAAACTGATGATACACTCTAAGGTATGGATGCACATCAAAAAACAAAACAAAAACAGCAAAAGAAGCCAGACACAAAAAGAGTGTGTATGCTGTATGAGTCCATTTATCTGAAGACTGAGGTCAGGTAAAAGCATTCTCAGGTAATAAAAACGAGATCAGGGAGGCAAGGGGCTCAAGAGGGCCTGAAGCAACCATCTCAGGCATTGGGAATGTTCTGCGTCCTGACTAGAGGGGTATACATTAGTAGAAATATATTGGTCAAACTCACTGGACTATACCTAAATGGATGCACTTTATGAAATGTAAATTATTATCTCAACAAAATCGTCATAAAGAAAGGAAAATTTTGGAGCATTTCATCACTTATAATATTTTCCTCCATTAACATAGAAAATTCAAATCTTTATCCCGTTTTTGTGTTCGAAAACCACATTAATTATCTACTTTCTAAACTTGCTTTTAATTCTTAGCCAGTAGGTGATTTCCAAGTAATCTATTTTTGCTCTCTGTTTTCCAGTCTACTTTGAATGTGGGCATCCATATGCCATACACTGTCTCTCTAAGAGTCTACTTCTTTTGTTCATGTTGTCAAAGCCTTAAGTCTCCATCTCCTTCTTGGGAGGATTCTAATAACTGGTCAGGACATCATTTACTCTGTTGGCTCTTTTGTTTAGGAAGAATGGGTCACTTGCAAGGGCCAATCAAGTACAAAATAAAAATACCCATATCTCAAACTAAGAATGCACAGCTTTAAATAGCATTCAAAATGTTTCTAGATTTTTTTTTTTTTTTCAGATGGTGGGAGGAATTTACAGTATTTGGCCTGTCGGAGAACAAAGAACACACCAGCTTCAGGTGGGCAGTACCCAGTCCCGGTGTGACAGCTTCTTGGCAAGTATTATACATATCAGGCTTGACTGGATGGAAAGGAGGACCTGAGGGGAAACACAGCAAAAGACTGGGGGCAGAGAGGAGAGAGAGGGAGGCACACGGAAGGGCCCAGGGAATCCAGGCTGCCCGGCTGGATCTGTATTTACGGTGCAGCGCCAGCGCCATCATGTGGCTGCCGGTGGAACTTCAGAGGAAGAAGGCTTGCTTTCTCGGAGCACGGCCTCACCGACCAAAACCGTCCAAAGGGCCTGAAAAACCTTAAGAAGGACAGTACCTTGTAGTTCTTTTCTATCTAAAACCTGAAGGGATAGATAGGCCTTTCCGTTAGTGATGCATCTGGTATCGTGTTTGCTATGCAGGTAACTATTATTTGTCCTTTCATTCTTCCAGTGTCTATTGAATCTATATGGAATAAGGCGCCAAACACTATCCAAAGCAGGAGAAAAGCAGGTATTACGGTCAAGGAGAAAGACAGACCTACGGACAAAATATTAGGGCAATCTCATAAATACTCTAATGCAGGAATGAAAGGGACACTACCAACACAAGGGCCAAATGGGCACATTTAATGTTTGCCACATGCCCCCATGCACCCCCTCCGGACTTGGTGCCCCGAAAGCCTGTGTTGGTCCTATTACTTGTATCACTTGCCATATCCTTTTTTAAATCCGGCTATAATTACTGATTGATTATTTCAATAATTATTTACTGACAGCCTACTATGTTTCAGGCAGCACTGAAAATGCTGGGGGTACAGATACAGGGGGAAAGACACAATCTTCTTCATTAAGCTTATGCTTGGGAAGTGAATCAGCAGGAAAAATGTGTTCTAGGTGGATATACATAAGCTATTTTCTTACTTTTTGCTGTTTGTTTTTATTTTATATTCCCCACCTGTGTTGTCCATTCGCCTCTTATTAAATTGTAAACTGAATTATTTCATGTTGGTTTGAGATTTTAAGTCAAGCGTGGCTTCCTCAAGGGTTCTGGGAAATTTACTTAACTTCCTGTTGCTCAGGACTCAGTTGGGTTTCATTCATTAGTTAGCCATGAACTGGGGATTTGGGACGAGATTTCTAATCTTGGCTCCATTAATGTTTCATAGGTCAGACTTACCTCCCAACCTCAATCTCTCCTAGTCGCTTATGGGTCCCGCACACAATAAACATGAACAATCTCAGAATTTTCTGATCAGAATAGCAGACACTGGGAAGTTGGCAGCATGCTTGTGTCCACACCCAGCCCCCAGGCCACGGGGGTCACAGCTGTTGGAGGGAGGATTGCAGCCCAGCCCAGGGTGGCTGCAGGAAGGGGCTCTCTTTCCCTCTGCCCCAACACTGGGGAGTCGGAGCACGAAAAAGAGACTGTCCTAATGGCCTAAAATAAGAGAAAATCTGAGTAATCAGACTGAGCTTACTACCACCTGGAAAAAAGATGTGATCTCAGAGAATGTACATATTTATTAACAATTATGGGGGGGGGGAACTGTTTTATGGTTATGTTCTCAAGGAGTTGAGACCCTTCACTAAACCAAGAATGCATCTCATTTTGTGTTCTGTTTATTCACTTAGGCCTTTGCGGCTGTGTGCGCAGCCCAGTATAAATACCAAGTAGTTGGTATTTAGAATAAGGTCATCTCCCCCTACCAAAAAAAAAAAAAAAAAAAAAAATTAGAGAATTTTTCCCTACAGTCCTGCTTGTGCTAAATCACTATAGACTTGATGTTACATTGGAGGCGCCAGGAAGCCCGGAGTTTCCCCTTCAGACTCAATTACTTTTCCCTACCAAACTAATCAGCCCAGTTCCCTGCACTTATGAGCAGAGCAGCTTCCTGTTCAGCTTTGGAAGATTCTGAGAAGATTCTGAAAATTAACTCAAATGTACAGAGAGATTCTTCTAAAACCAAAGCTAAATAGAGATTATGTGTTATTTCATATAAAATATAATTGTAAATTCTGTGTTGTGGCAACTTTCTTTCAGCTGCAGGTGCTTTACATATTAAACACCAACCCGTCTCTATGCTCTTTATGAATTTCAAAAAAAGTGCCTTTTGGTTCATAGTACCATTTGAGAGGAAAGAAACAGAATCTTTGTTTCGATCTTTGCTTTTTTGACAAAAAACTTGTGCTCAATAGCTGAAACAGCCTCTGCCTTTCTCTTTATTTACATGGCTTGGTTGCAGCTGCTAAAAAATGTAAGTCCACATACCTTCGTTACCAAAATTGAAATATTAAAAATTTCTTCTGTGTATCTGAGGCAAACCTATAAAGACATAAATCTCGTCTGTATGTGCTTCCACATAGAATACAAGCTATGGTTCATCAGAATTCTAAACAGATGTTATTGGTCACTATTAAGATAGGTTTAATTTAAAAAAAAAAGAAACCCTCATTTTAAATACACATTAAAAATATTTTTTCAGCTATTAAAAAGTCACCCAAAAGCATACCTTGCAATTTTATTTTTAAGGCTTTTGCATTTAAGGCATGTGAACCAACCATTTGTCCTTTGTGAAGAGAAACTACTCTCATCTGAACATGCCTCTTCAGGGTATTAACTGCTTCCTGAAAACCATCATCAGTTGAACTGGTGAAGCATCCTCACCCCACAACAGGAACAGGATGTACTGGCAAGATAATCCTTTCCTTTGTGAAGGGCCACTTTGAGAAATGGGCTGGATTAAGTAGCAGTTTGCAACCAGCTTCATTAAATTGCATTAATCAATCCTTGCAGTTTTACTGCAGCAGTAATTGGTGAACATTCTGATGTAAAATAAATAGGTATTTCTACTGAAAATGGGTAATATTCTCATAGTCATATATTTTTGGAGGACTTATGTCTCTAAAATTTTCCTAACCCTAACACTGTGTCCAAGCTGAATCTGAGGAAAATCTTCAATAATGTGACCAGTTCAGGTAGACTCACTCTCCAGGAATAAGTGACTTTTTTTTTTTTTCCTGCTCATGTCTACCCCAATTTAACAGTCTTGAATTGTCTTAAAAATTACTTTAAAATCTAGGTTGGGTTCCAAAAATGGTCTGAGAAATCAGCTATGGCAAAGAAAATAATACTGTTTTGTTCATAAAGCAACACTATAGTGCATTTGTGCCTTTGCTATGCCATTTTTCACAGCTTGGATTTGTAAATCAAAATATAAGGTCCATAGCAATAGGCATTATTTATTCAGTCTCATGAAGAATAAGAAGGCTCGTGTAAGTAAATACCGAGAGTAGAAAAAGTTATTTGAGGATTATTGCTTCCAGTTCATTGCTTGAGAAGTCCCTCATCTGGGTCATTTAAAAACAGTAATAACAATTAAAATAACCTAACTGTGGTCCTAGAAAACACTGTGTGCCAGACACTGTTGTAAGCCCTTTGCTGACTCGTATACTAATTAGTGTACTAATAAGTATTTGACCCTTGCAACAACATTTATGAGGTTATTTATGATGGCTGTTTTATAGAGGACACTGAATCCTCGAAAGGAGAAGTATCTTTCAGAATCACACGGAGAGTGGAGGGGGGACAGAGTCACATCGGGTACTCTTAATTAACACCTATGCTACCCTGATCCTCTCTACAGTCTTTCTCTCTAGGCCAGAAATCTCCCTTCACCTTCAGGTCAGGCTGCAGAACATGTCTTCCTGACTAACCCACCAGATAGTCAAGCCCAGCATGTTCAAGACTGAGTAGAGAATCTGCTCCCGGCTATCTGCTGCCTCCACCCATACTTTATTTCTTTGTTTATTTATTTCTTAAAGATTTTATTTATTTATTCATGAGAGACCCAGAGAGAGAGGCAGAGACACAGGCAGAGGAAGAAGCAGGCTCCCTGCAGGAAGCCCAGTGTGGGACTCGATCCCAGGACCCCGGGATCACAACCTGAGCCGAAAGCAGATGCTCAACTGAGCCACCCAGGCGTCCCTCCACCCATACTTTAATCCTGTAACCTAGCTTCCCAGCATTGGCAAAGATGCCATGGTGTTCCACTCTTGCCCCTCAGTGCTGGCCACAAGCTTGGTCCTTCTGCCTCCCTGTACCCCACCTGTGAACTAGGGGTAGCCTCTCTTTCCTCTTTCCCCTGCTCATTCTCTCTTAGGGACTACTTAGCTTTTGAAGTTGACCTTGAATGGCTCTTCCTAGCTTCATTCTTTCTCTTCTCCAATTCATCCTACAAACTAGTACCCAATGTAACATACTAAAGCATACTTCAAATCATTTCTACTAAGAAGACCCTGGTAGCTTGTCTAGAAAATGAATAATAAGCTCCTAAAATTTCCACTCTGGGCCATGTGTATCATAACCCCAACTTCGTTTCAATCCTTACTGCTTTTGCACCTTTCCATCTTTGCCTGTCCTTTGTTTACTTGTAAAATATTATTTAATTTTCTCTTGTTATATCCACCACCCCAGCACAAATCCACTGCCTCGAACACACTATTTACTGTTTCTCCCATGCTCCCAGATGAGACTCCCACTTGTGTGGCAAAATTTTCTTTCCCAGTTTTCCATCTCTCCTTCTTAGTCTTCCTTCCCCGTGCTGTTTCCTGGTTCTGGCGCTCTTGCTTAGGCTAGAGTTGTAGTTTTCTGATGAAGCTCCCGAGTTCTGTATACTTCTTCAGTAAGCCACATTATCACCATCAGGCTAACTGTATCAAAACATGTCTACCTTGCAAATTTTCTGCTCAAAAATTAAAAGGGTTTCCTGTTTACTACACTTTAGACTCCAAACAGGCTGCCATATGGCACGACTTCAGGGAGCCCCATTCAGATTTTATTTTATTGGAGTCTTCAAACTTCCTGGTTTGGAATTAAGCAGTATTTTGAGAACCAACAGCAGAATTGTTATCATATTACAATTTGCTCCTCTACTCCTTCACCCCCCCCCATCCCCTCAGATACACCAAAACACATTCCGTTCAGGCATGCTGTGAAAAGACTGAGGGGTTTTCTTTATTGTAAGACTTTCAAGCATCTTTAATATACTTATGTGTATTATGAATCTTCAAAAAGAATCATGATAGAAAAGGGTTTTTCTTTTTTTTCTCCCCCCTCTCAGTCACTCTTAGATATTTCTCAGGACACCAGAGTTCTACAGACTCGTATTGAGGAAATCCTGCCCTGAACATTGTCTGCCCCAGTCCTTGTTACAGGTCAAATGCCACCTCAGAACGCCTTCTCTGACCATATTGGTTAACGTTGCCATCCCTCCCCATACCATAATCTTGTTTTATTTTCCTCATAGTGCTTAGTACAATTTGAGGGGATACTTATTGTTTATTCGTTTCCCTTTGTTTTTCCTCTAGGATAATAGATCCAGGGGAACTGGCCTTCTATCTTGTTTGTAAAACCCTCCCTTCTCCCCCCAGTCAGGTGGCTGATACACTTAATACAGTTTGGCTTTTCTTTAGAAGCCAAATATATATATCCCCACCCAAAGCCTTGCTTGTACCCGTATTCTCAACCTACATAACTGAATTTAGGTGTATGTTAAAAGGCTGAAATAAAAGTTTCCTCATCTCTGAGATTTTCTCTGATGGCCTGACTCGTCCCAGAAGCCTTTGTTCTTACTCTACTGAACTTCTGTAATGTTAGTTATCTGAGCAACTCGATTTATTTTGAAAACTTAATAATTTTTTATGTAGAAATGCTACCTTATCCCCCCAACCATAGGGTATTTTCCTTGTGGCAAGGATTGTTGCCATACTTTGAGTATCTTTGAGGGTCTGGCAGACTGGGCTTCTCAGGTAAGCAATAAATATCTACAACTTGATTAAGTATGAAACACATGATTCTGTTTGGGTGGAGTTGCTATACATTCTTACCTTTAAAATTCCTTCTTAAAAAAATAAAATAAAATAAAATTCCTTCTTATTCTCTAAAGAAGCAGCTATAATTGGAAGGAATGGGGTGGAAAGATATAATGAAGAAATTAAGGGAAGAGGGAAGTTTAGTACCAAATAATACAGTGTGATTGAAAATCTTTGTCTTGTGTTTATGTGGTTTAAATTCAACAGAAACAGCAGAATCTATCAAGTATCGGGGATCTTGGATTGAGTTGATGCTTCCTGTAAGAATTCAATAGCCATGTACACTTTTGTATAAGTCATTTAAATGTTAATCCATCTTTAAAATCATCATAGCAATTCCATTTCTTCCTTTCATTTAGAAATGAGAAGTTCTTTGCTGAGACAAGTTCAATTATTGGCTCTCCATCAAAATCATGTGGATTAGGAACATCTGGAGAACCTACCCTTGTTTTTTATTAATGGAAACCTTGGAAGGCTTAGTGATTTATATCGTCTATGTATTTTAACACACTGACTTTTTTTTTCTTGGTAGAATTTTATTTCATTTGGAACATTTATGTGATCACGTAATATGCCACATATGAAACTCTTCATATGAAAAAGACCCAATGTATCTGCTGTATGTCAAATTTCATAGCCAGGAGGGGAGTGATTTGGAGCAGACTCTACCTAAGTGCCTGGATTTTCTGGAATGTTGTCAGGGTGCTAGTTTTAGCCTGCCTCAGAGCATTCTATCTCAGTCTTGCCTGGGACTTGAAGATTAAATCTACCCACAGGTGGGTTCTGCAGAGCTCTAGTGCTTTGAGGTACTCTGTGGGAAAAAAAAAAAACAAAAAAAAAAAAACTGTTGGATTATCAAATACATTTGAGGAATTGTGGAATTCTAAATCTCCTTTTTGGACAATCGGAAGGCTTATTAGCATGTTAAGGATTTGAGAATTTTTAGAGCTCTACAAAATTGGATCTGCCCTGCGCCCTTTATTTTCCTGACCTCATTTCCCACATCTCCCACATTTCCCACATCACTCTCCTGTCTCTAACCACAATGGCCTTTTTGGGATTCCTCTGGCACACCATCAGCATTCTCTTTGCATACTTTGTCTCCTTAGCCTAAAAGTCTCCCTCTTCCCCCCATGGATTCCTGCAAGGGTCTATCTTGCCTCCTTTAAGTCTTTTCTGAAATATCATTTTCTTAGTGAGGCCATCCTTGATTACCTTATTTAAACTTATAAACTATCTGTTCCTGGCACTTCCTTACTGACCTTTCCACCTTTCTATTTCTCTACCTCGCTCATCACCATAACCACAATAATGCTGTATTAATAAACTACCTTAAATCCTCATGATGCAATCATAAACATTTATTTAGTGTCAAGTATGTTGTGCTTATCTGATCCGTCCTGAATTCACTCTCTTGGCGAACTGTGGGTCATTCCTGCAAATGTGCTGATATGGGTTAAGCTTGTCGACATGTCTGTGGGTGTTCTGGGTATTGGCTAATCTAGGAGGTCCCCAAGGAGATGACTGCAATATCTTGGCTTTGCTGCATGTGTCTCTCATCCTTTAGCGAGCTAGCTGAGGCTCTGTCTCCTGGCAATTACAGACAAGACTCAGTAAGTTTTCAGTGAGTTTAAATCAATTTGCTCATGTCCTATTGGTCAGAGCAGGTCACACATAGCATCAGAGTGAGTAGTCACTACAATGTTACACAGCAAAGGGTACGGGAAGAGGTGAATAATTTGGACCATTTTTGCAAACTACCATACATATTAGAACTTGTACTTCAAATTTTTGCTTGTTTCCCTCTACTAGAATATAAGTTCCATGAAGGCAGGTATTTTAGTATCTATTTTTTAACTACTTTATCTTTATTTTACTTTATCTAGAACTGTGCTCAGTACATAGTAGGTACTCAATAAATGTTTATTGGATGAATACATACATCAAAATAAACCCATTAAGCTTTAACTCAAAATTTTCAAATGTATTTTTTAGTGGATCCCATTTTTAGTGGAAAGCCAAATAAAATCTCATTTGGAATCAGATATTCTTCAGATATCTCATGTCTTCCTTACTGAGAATGTAAGCTCCAGTAATCAGTTTTAGTTTTCAGTATTTATTTTGCCTTCTTTCATTTATCTAAGGCTTAGTAAATTATGTTTTTTAAAAAGACTTTATTTATTTATTCATGAGAGACACAGAGTGTGGCAGAGACATAGGCAGAAGGAGAAGCAGGCTCCCTGTGCGGAAACTGATACGGGACTCCCTGTGGGGAACCTGATACCAGGACCCCAGGACCACTACCTGAGCCAAAGGTAGATGCTCAACCACTGAGCCACCCAGGTGCCCTAGTAAATGACTTTTATGTCCTGGATTATGTACTATATCTAGTGGTAATAGAAAGCAATACTATCGTCCCAGCTTCTGAGAAGTCTCAGTTGAGTTGAAGAACAAAACTATAAAGGAAAATTAAGCAATATAATGCTCCATTATAGTGTTATTAAAACAGTCCCCAAGAGCACAAAGGAAGAAGTGTTCAAATGTGCTCTTAGATCTTGGATAGAGCGTTCTAACTTTGATTCCCATAACTGTTTAGACTGACAAAATCACTCTTCTAATACAACATGCTTATTTGTAACATTTCTATTTACACCATTTAATCTCTTCAATCATCTATACATTTATAGTCTACAGATAAATCTTTCTGAGTCTTAGCCATCCTTCAAATCTGACCAGTCATACAACATTCTCTAACCAAGTTTGCTTATGGACCCCTAACCCCTGAGTTTATCTGAATTCTCTACACTTTATTGTCTATATCATATTAACGTGTAATGGTTAGGGATATCTTTTTTGCTACTTTAAAATAGACTAGTTAGCTCTCCTGTTGTTCACCTTTTCACATGTGGATGTCTCATCTTTTCAGAAATTGTTAATAACCATGTTGAGAGCAGAAATTTTGTTTCTTTTTTGAAATTGCTGAAAATAATATTTGCCATAATAGGTATTCAGATAGTCAATTAGAAGGATACACTGAAAACCAAAAAATTTAACCTTCATTCATCACTTAGTTATGTACAGTTCTGATAATGCATGTGTGGGCAGTGTAGAAAATGGTGTTTATATAGTACCCTTATCTATGTTGGAAACCAGTTTCTACTTTATATAAAGCTGTAAATACAGACTAATCTTTTTAACAGGTTAAAAATAAACTGGCAAATTTTAAGAGGTCTTGGAAATGAATAAGAGAAAAATTTTAAAATGCCAAACTACAAATGTACAGAAAATAAAGCGATTTCTTGTTGGCAAAGAAAATGTTGAAAAAAGGAATAAAGAGAAAACAAAGATGTGTTACCTGCTGTTCTCTGGCTTCAGGGCAGAGCAGAGGATCATTTATCTTTCAATTAGTTTTGCATTTCTACACACCTGCATATCCTATTCACCAGCCCAATAAAACTGTCCTTCAGGGGTAAATTCTGCTTAACAGGGTACTTGATGTGTGGGAAGCCCCCCAGATAAACTACAAAAGTAACAAGTCAATTTCAGTTAGTTCAAAAATAATCCAAATCCTATATTTGTCTGGATGCCTTGGAAAAAGACAAAAAGTAACTCATCAAACATCGTAATTATTTACTGATAAAAACCCTGCTACGAGTCATAGAAGTGATGATAAGAGAAGGGATATTATTAGTTTACTCATACTCATAGGAATTAAATCATAATAATCCATTCACATCCTACTAAAGACTATCTCATTCAATTCGTTTCTGGGCAGGTATAAGGCTAGGCCATTTCTAACTCCTTTTTATGTAGCTCTACAACCTTCAAGGAACTTCTGACTTCTCATATTAAGGAGTAGAATATATAGATGACAGAATAAATGATTGCATATTAGCTTATTGCTATTTCTTATTTTAAATGAACACATTGATTTGGAAGTCTCTGGCATTTGTGTGGTTGAGTCATTTATCTTTGTCTTATCCTTTCTCAGTGGACTGATTATGGATACCTTCTACCTGCACAATTGAGAAAACTGCTGCTCAACTCAGAGATGTCTCTCAAAGGTCAGAATCCTGACCTGAAGTGATTTCTTTGCTTCAAAGAACTGATGTCAGCTATGAACATAATCAAACACACATATATGGTAAAACACATACAATATTTTAAAAAAGATGTTATTTCTGCCATATCCTGTCAAATCTGAGCCTCTATCTTTCTCACATTTTCCCCTTCCTTTGCCTTGTATGTAGGTAAGAAAAAAGATTGTTATTTGAGACTAGACCAGTCTAGTCTTAGCTAATGCAATAAGACAAGAAAACAAGAGGGAAAAAAAAGATGTACAGTTTGAGAAAGAAGATGTAAAATTATATTCATTCTTCCACACTCACACTCACACTCACACTCCACTCACACTTCCATTCATGACATGGTCATCAATGTAGAAAATCTGGAAGAGAGTACCTGGTGGCTCAGTCGGTTAATTACCCGACTCTTAGTTTCAGCTCAGGTCATGATCTCAGGGTTATGAGATCAAGCCCTGTGTCAGGCTCCCTGTTGGGCGTGGAGCCTGCTTAAGACTGTCTCTCCCTCTGCCTCTGCAACTTGACAGCCTTCTCTCTCTCTCTCTCAAAAAAAAAAAAAAAAAAAAAAAAGAGAAAATCCAGAAGAATTGACAAAGTAACTTCTAGAACTAATGAGCAATTATACCAAGGTTGCAGGATACAAGGATAATGTACAAAAACCACTTTCCTGTGTAGTAGTAATGAACAAGTGGAATTTGAAATTAAAAACACAATTCCATTTACACTAGTGCCCCTCAAAGTTAATTACTTAGGTGATAAATTTAACAAAATATTTATACATCTGTATGAGGAAACCTACAAAACTCTGATGAACAATTAGAGAACAAAATAAATGAAGAGATATTTTGTGCTCATGGATAGGAAGACTCAATATTGTCAAGATATTTGTTCTTCCAAATTTGATCTATAGATTAAATGTAATCCAAATCAAAATCCTAGCAAGTTATTTGATGGACATTGACAAACTATTCCTAAAGTTTATATGGAGAGGTAAAAGACCCAGAATAGCCAGCACCATATTGAAGGAAAAGAACAAAGTTGGAGGACTGACACTACCTGATTTCAAGATTAGTAAATTAGTGAAACTACAGTAATCAAGACAGTGTGGTCTTGGTATCTTTGACAAAGGAACAAAAGCAATACAGTGGAAAAAAGATCATCTTTTCAACAAATGATCCTAGAAACAAGCAGATACCCACATGAGAAAAATGAATCTAAATAAAGATGTTACACTCTTCACAAAAATTAAATCAAAATCGTTCATGATTGTGAAACTGTCAATGCTACCCAGGGCAATTTACACATTTAATGCAATCCCTATCAAAATACCATGGACTTTCTTCAGAGAGTTGGAACAAATCATCTTAAGATATGTGTGGAATCAGAAAAGACCCCAAATAGCCAGGAGAATATTGAAAAAGAAAACCAGAGCTGGGGGCATCACAATGCCAGATGTCAGGTTGTACTACAAAGCTGTGATCATCAAGACAGTGTGGTACTGGCACTAAAACAGACACATAGATCAATGGAACAGAATAGAGAACCCAGAAGTGGGCCCTCAACTCTATGGTGAACTCATCTTTGACAAAGCAGGAAAGACTATCCACTGGAAAAAGGACAGTTTCTTCAATAAATGGTGCTGGGAAAATTGGACAATCACGTGCAGAAGAATGAAACTAGACCATTCTTTTACAACATACACAAAGATAAACTCAAAATGGATGAAAGATCTAAATGTGAGATAAGAATCCATTAAAATCCTAGAGGAGAACACAGACAACACCCTTTTTGAACTTGGCCACAGCAAACTCTTACAAGATACATCTATGAAGGCAAGGGAAACAAAAGCACAAGTGAATTATTGGACTTCATGAAGATAAAAAGCTTCTGCATAGCAAAAGAAACAGTCAACAAAACTAAAAGACAACCTAGAGAATGGGAGAAGATATTTGCAAATGACATATCAGATAAAGGGCTAGTTTCCAAGATCTATAAAGAACTTATCAAACTCAACACCCAAGAGAAAAACAATCCCATCATGAAATGGGCGGAAGACATGAACAGAAATTTCACTGAAGAAGACATAGACATGGCCAAAAAGCACGTGAGAAAATGCTCTGCATTGCTTGCCATCAGGGAAACACAAATCAAAACCACAATGAGATACCACCTTACACCAACAGGAATGGTGAAAATTAACAAGACAGGAAACCACAAATGTTGGAGAGGATGTGGAGAGAGGGGAACCCTCTTGCACTCTTGGTGGGAATGTGAACTGGTACAGCCACTCTGGAAAACTGTGTGAAGGTTCCTCAAAGAGTTAAAAATAGAGCTACCCTATGACCCAGCAATTGCACTGCTGGGGATTTACCCCAAAGGTATAGATGCAGTGAAACGCCAGAACACCTGCACCCCGATGTTTCTAGCAGCAATGTCCACAATAGCCAAACTGTGGAAGGAGCTTCAGTGTCCATCAAAAGATGAATGGATAAAGAAGATGTGGTCTATGTATACAACGGAATATTACTCAGCCATTAGAAACAACAAATACCCACCATTTGCTTCTATGTGGATGGAACTGGAGGGTATTATGCTGAATGAAGTAAGTCAATTGGAGAAGGACAAACATTATATGGTCCATTCATTTAGGGAATATAAAAAATAGTGAAAGAGAAAAAGGGAAAAAGAGAGAAAATGAGTGGGAAATATCAGTGAGGATGTCAGAACATGAGAGACTCTTAACTCTGGGAAACAAACAAGGGGTGGTGGAAAGGGAGGTGGGTGGGGGGTTGGGGTGACTGGGTGATGGGCACTGAGGGGGGCACTTGACGGGATGAGCACTGGGTGTTATGCTATATGTTGACAAATTGAACTCCAATAAAAAAATATACAAAAAAAAAATGTTCATGGACTTAGGAATGTAAATGTAAAACACAAAATTGTAAACCTCATAGAAAATATATAAGAGAAAACTTAGATGACCTTGGGTGTGATGATAACTTTTTCGGTACAGCACCAAAGATATGATACATGAAAGAAATAACTGATAAACTGGATTTCCTGAGGATCAAAAACTTCTGAACTATGAAAGCCTATGTTAAGAGACTAAGAAGATAAGCCACAGACTGGGAGAAAATATTTGTAAAAGGCACATCTGATAAAGGACTGTTATCCAAATATACAAAGAACACTTACAATAAGGACAATAAGGACACAAACAACACAATTAAAAAATTGGCTAAAGACCTTAACAGACACCTCACCAAAGATTTACAGATGGCAAATAAGCATATGAAAAGATGCACCATCTCATCAATATCAGGGAAAACAAATTAAAGCAACCGCAGGATACCACTAAACACCTATTAGAACAGCCAAAATCTGGAACACTAACAACAGCAAATGCTGAAGAGGACATGCAGCAACAGAACTTTTGTTCATTGCTGTGGGGAATGCAAAGGATTACCCACCACTTTGGAAGATACTTTGGTGATATTTTCTTTCTTTCGTTCTTTCTTTCTTTCTTTCTTTCTTTCTTTCTTTCTTTCTTTCTTCCTTTGGTGGTTTCTTACAAAACTAAACATACTCTTCCCTTATGATACAGTGATTGTGCTCCTTGTTATTTACCAAAAGAGTTGAAAAATTATGTCCATACAAAATTCTGCGCATGGATGCTTATAGCAGCTTTATTCATAATTGCCAAAACTTAGAAGCAACTAAGACTTCGGTAGATGAATGGATAAATAAACCGTGTTACATGTAGACAATGAAATATTATTCAATGCTAAAAGGGAATGAGCTATCAAATCCAGTCTGAGGCAACACACTGTATGATTTCAATTTTTTGCAATTATATGTTCAATTATATTACATAGGGAGACACTGCAAAGATCAGCAGTTGCCAGAAGCATGAATAATAGAGGCACAGGGGATTTTTAGGGCTCTGAAGATATATAGGGTATATAATGAATACATATCATTATACATTTGTCCAGACTCATATAGAATGTATAACTCCAAGACTGCATCCTAATGTAAACTATGAACTTTGGCTGATTATGATGTGCTGATTGTAACAAATGTACCACTCTGGTTGGGGATGTTGATGATAAGGGAGCTATGGATATTATATGGTATATCTCTGTACCTTCCTTTCAATTTTGCTGTGAACCTAAACTTCTCTTAAAAGAAAAAAACAAAAAACAAAAAACCTCTCTTTAAAAAAGTCAGCGCATTTTAAGAAACTCTAAATAAAACAAAGACCCATATTAGAAAGACAGGCTCAACATAAAGAGCTGACATGGTGTATGAGAAAAAGAAGTACTCTTTTCTCTTCTGAGGGCAAAAGGCATGAGTTCATAAAGTTAGAAATGCAAATTGTAGAGTGTTATGCCAGCTTTTACCTACCAAACTGACAAAGGCTCTTTTGTGGTTTTTGTTGTCGTTGTTAAAGCTAAAACAGAATTCTCAATGGTGACAAGAGATAGGGACTTTCATTTAGTACTGGAACAATTGTAAATTGGACAGAGTTTTGTACCAAATTTTTCTCCATTACTTTCTGCAAAAATTTATTCTCAAACATTCAGATATTTAAAGGAAGAGTGGAGGAAGACAAGAAGTACAACTCAGTGCTGTGGTCTTTCCCACCTCCTGTTGAACGACTAGAAGTCAATGAAGACTGGCATAGAAGTTCATTGATCTTTTCTCTAATACAAAATTATGGAATTTCTTTTCCAGATTATTTTATCTTGTTATGTGGCAAGGAGTTCCTTGAGGACACTCTAAAATCTTCCTACCTGTGTGCTCTTGGCTCATCGTACTTCCAAGTTTCTGTCATAAACCACTGACAGAAATTAAAAGAAACTTTGCTCTATTTGATAGGACCATTTGCATTTTATAAGAAGAAGACTCACATACTGTGTATTTGACTTTGAAGTTTTGTAAACTTCTTTTAACTTTTTGCTAATACTACGGGGCAGAAACTGGCAACCGAAGAGCCACTGGGTGACTTTGGCTAGTCAAACTTGGGACTCCTAGGGAAAGGGAATGTTCTTGTGGGACAGACAGCTGTGTGGGTGTAGCATGGACTCTTAGAAAACTGCATATATCCCCACCTGCTGTGGACCAACAGTGAAGCAGCCCTAATTACACTTGCCCAAAGGCACATTTTAAATGCCATGGATTGTTATTCATTAAACATAAGATTTCCTCACAGCAACCTAATACCCAGCTTTGAAAAGGAAGCAAATTTAGGAACTTGGACTTTTCAGAGCGACAACAACAAAAAAGATATCTATTGCCTAATCCAGATTTTCTTTTCCATAGCATTCTTAAACTAGAGTCTTTCTTTGTCTCATTCTTCTATCAGTCTTTGCTGGTGAGATTTCTAAATCAGAGAGAAAGGTGAAAATCCTGTCAGGAAAAATTTCTCTCCTCAAAGAAATGATGGTGCTTTCCTGGTAAAGTATATTTATAACTAACATATAAATGCCACATTTGATCTTAAGTATTATCGTTCCTGTGAGGATACGAGTGTGCTTAATTAACAATAATTAAGCTTCACGTGACATCTATTTTATGCTCCCTTGAGAAATAGGCAAGCGGACCAATGAAAGTCCAACAGACTTCAGCCGGGCCGGCCTCTGAAGTCCACAGCACGTACCCTGTGCTGCGTGCGGGGACAGCTCTCACACAGAGAAGGCTAACCTCTCTACTTCCAGGGAGCAAAAGAATGTCCTGGGAAAATTTGACAGGAATTAAACAAAAAAGATGGAAGCATTTTAGGAAGATGCTTATGAGTCCCTCGGGAAAACACAGTTCTTAAAAGTTCAAGCTGTAAAATAGCAGACAAAAGCACGTATTCAATGTTAAGAGGAAATTCCATAAACATTTTTCTGGTTCAGTATCTGTGAGATTAACACCCTCCCTTGTCCTGCCTGCAGTCCTTTGAAAGGGGGGTAGGGGTGGGACTGGGGAAGCAGTAGTCACGAATCAGAGATTTTCTTGCATCTTCAGAAGAAAAAGGCTAGTCTGGAGCCAAGTGTCTAATAATCTCTTGATTTGCTTAGACATAAGAAAGCAATTTTTCCAAAAACTACTTTGCTGATAAGCCGGCTCTTGGTTTCTTTTTAAAAGACATGATTAAAAATCTTCCTTAAATGACAGTCTATTGGGAATGCTGAAGTACTTTGGAATATCTAAATGCTTCCAGCTGCTATCTTAATTTTAAAATATTTCTTAAAGGGGATTTCCAGCCTGTTGGCAGCAACAAAATAGAGCTTTTCTGTTTGTTTTGGGTTTTTTGTTTGTTTGTTTCTGTTTCTATGATTGGATTTCACAGTGCATCATATGATTTACTTTGGAGTGACAAGAAATGCATTCATTTAGAAATTTTTATTACTTCTCAATTACTCACTCAAAGTGTATTTTTACATTGGAGTTGTTCAAATGAGTGGAGAATGATACATTAAGTACAATGTTCCCCTCCTGGGGCTAGAAGATTATAAGGAGAAGGAATATATTTTGTCAAAAGATATCATATGTATAAATAGAGACTTGACTGGGGTTAAAAATCAGATATCTTGACCTGAGCCCATAAGATCTCCAAGTTTTAATTCTTGTAGTGCCCAGCAAAGTGCGTCCAGAAAAAAAAAGAAAGAAAGAAAGAAAGAAAGAAAGAAAGAAAGAAAGAAAGAAAGAAAGAATTTCCACATTTCTGGAAATACTATGTAGAAATAAAGGAAAGGAATGTGATCCAGTAAATTTCCTCTAATCTCAGTTCTAAACTCTGGTTAGCATACCTGTAGACTGACATTAATATTACATACTGAAGATTAGAGAAGTGTCTATCATATATTTCCACCACATTCAAGGTACTAGGTATCCCGTCCCAGCTCCACTTCTTTAAGAGAGAATCTGCAAAATCTTAAATTCTGAATTCTTCCTACTGGTCTAAGTTGCCTGCACCAGGAGTCAATACCATCACAAAGGACAAGGTAGATAGTCTCTCTCATAGAATTTTGAAATAAGGTCATTCAGAAAATGAATGAATTGGCAATCTGTGGAGAACCAAGATGGAACATGACATAGTCCCTATTATGCAGGCTGCCATTTTGGATTAGTTTTGATGATAAAGCAAAGAAGTTAGTCCATGGAAGAGGAAATACCCCAAGAGCAGTAGAAATAAAAGACTGCAACCAAAGAGACAGAGAAACAGACAGATACTGCTCTAAGACATTCCTGAGTGTCCATGATGGTGGTCCCAGGGCAAGGATTGGGTATGTGGTAAGCTAATAAAGCTCCCAAGGATATGCCTATGACCTAATGCCTGGAGCCTGTAAATGCCACCTTTGGAAAAAGCATCTCTACAGATGTGATGAGAATCTTGAGACGGAGAGATCATCATAGATTATCTGGATAGGTCCTAACTGCCAACATAAGCCTCCTCCTCAGAGAGTTGCAGAGGGAAATCAGACACACAAAGAAGGGAATGAGGCAATGTGGCCACAGATGCAGAGATGATGGGAGTGATGTGGCCGTTAAGTGAGGAACGCTGACAGCCATCGAAGCAGGAAGCATCAAGGAACAAATTCTCTTCTAGGGCCTGTGGTACAGGTGTGGCCCTGCAGACACTTTGATTTTGTCTCTGAAACGATTTCAGATGTCTGGTCTCCAGAATATTGAGGGAGTAGATTTCTGATGGTTTAAGCCACCAGGTCTGTGGTAATTTATTACAGCAGTCAAAGCAAATTTACAGGGCTTTTCTTAGCATGAAATAAAGTGTACTTTCTG